>NC_054387.1:56535759-56856696 GCF_017654675.1 Xenopus laevis
TAGGTGCTGACAGAAAGGGGTTGCGGTATCCCCCCCCCCCGTTTGAGGCTGATTAATAATGTCCAATGACTACAGACACAATGGGGCTCATTTATCAAAACCGGGCAAATTTGCCCATGGGCAGTTACCTATAGCAACCAATCCGTGAGTAGCTTTTTAAAGCCAGCTGCAAGTAGAACTATAAATGCAGCCATTTGATTACTGCCCATGGGCAAATTTGCCCAGTGTTGATAAATGACCCCCAATGTATCATCAGTCAGCTCTCCTTCAATTCCCACAATGCCTTGCACACTTCGGCTATTTTCCTTCATCTCAGGTCAGAATATGCAGGGCACTGTAGCAGTCTTGGCTTAACTCCTTATATGGTATTAAAGTGGTATGAGTAGTCAGGGCCAATATTGCAATATATATATATATATATATATATATATATATATATATATATATATATATATATATATATATATATATATATATATATATATATATATGAGAATGTTGCAGTTTTCACATGGGGCCCCTAATAATGTGCCTTGTTAGGCAGTCTTGTGTGGTTATATGCGCTTCAATATGGTGGTGTGGGTACATGGAACAGAAAGTGCTGGTTCTGGGTCTCTTGTGGGTTACTGGGATTTAGGAATTTACAGGAGGAAAGTGGACTCAGCAGGGAGAGCGGTAATTAACATGTCGGGCTTTAATGAAGGTGCCACCACCTCCTGGGCACATGTGCTGCCGAATGTATAGATCAGCCTCTCTCTCTGCTCTTGACACGTGTCACATGGGAGGGCGCAGCTGGTGCTGTTAAATAAGAGTTTCAGGAACCTGCAGGGGCCCGTTGCTCCCCTGTCTGATATGTCTGTATCTGGTGAGTGAGAACATGACAGGTGCCAAATATATAGCAAAATACATCCAGGGCTGGAGAACGACCGAGCTAGCCACTAATTAAATGGGCTAGAATATTGCTGGAACAGTGCCGGAACCAGAACTGAACCAAGCACTGGGGAGAATCTGGCCAAAGCTGGAATGACCCCCCCTAAACAGGGGCAGCAGTGTAGTAGCTCTGCTTCTTCTGTTGTGAGAAGAATGAAACATCTTCTGTGCTTTTCAGACTATTTGGGGATCAACACCTTTTCCCCAGTTTGCAGTTGCACATTTGGTCAATGCACCCCCAGCCAGGTTAATTACTGGATACAAAAAAAATTATGATAAGAATTGCCTTTTCATCCTTCCCATTACACCTAAGGCTGCACATGGGTGCCTATTCCAGTATTCATCCATGTCACTTCCAGGGAGCACCCCAGTTCTCACCCTCCAATTGCTTTAGACTTCACAGGGGGCTGCACAATATTTTTAGTATTTAGCTGATATCCTATGTTTAATTCTAGCCAGGGCACTATCTGCAGCTGCTCACCCCTGAATGTTTCAAAAAAAAGGTCAAGGACCCCCTTTCTGGAATTTGGGAATAATTAAGCAAGTGGCTCCTTATGAACGCAGCTAATTGTTAATTACATTCTGCAGCTGACCAGCAATGGATAGTGTGTGCTTAGCAATTACAACCATTTAATGTTCATCCCAGTGGAAAATGTGGGACTAAGCGCTCTTACTCACAAGCAGTTGTAGCTGCGCTCCCCTGCGTTCCATTTTTCTGCGTTCAGCCGCAGGGGAGCGCAGGAATAGACGCATTACATTTTTTCCAATGTGGCTGTACTCACACAAGCGCGTGTAGGCGCCGAACGCAGGAAAAATGCAGCATGTTGCGTCTCAACCTGCGTTCGGTGCCTACACGCACTTGTGTGAGTACTGCCCCATTGGAAAAAATGTAATGCGTCTATTCCTGCGCTCCCCTGCAGCTGAATGCAGAAAAACAGAACGCAGGGGAGCGCAGCTACAACCGCTCGTGAGTAAGAGCCCTAAATAGGGCAGTTAGTGCTGAATTTATGGAATCTCAGAGGGTAATTCTCAGCCTTCCAGAATCAAAGGACACATTATTTTGTATATCACTTGCTAAGTATTTCCAGTAAAATGTAACGATGTACAACCTGCTGTTGTTGAGCTGCATTATTCACAATGCACTGACAAACTCTTTGCTCTGCAGTCCCCTTTTGATTTAAGAGATAGCACATTGCTCCCCCAGTGGCATTTTCCCAATGTCAGTGCTTAGCTCAGAAAGCTCCAGGCCAGGGATAGTTTTGGAGAGAATCTATTGGTTCCCATATTATACATGACGTATACCAGGATCTGATGTTGGAAGGACAAGTACAGTGCGACACTGATACAATGTGTGTATTAATATCTGAAGGTGAACCAATAAACTCCCTGGGACTTGGCAAAGTGAGAGGTGGCTTCTCAGGACCAGGGCCGAACAGTCTGTGTGGGGCCCATAATGGTCCAACTTCTAGCACTACAGATGCCCAGGGGGATATTGGGAATTGTAATAGTCTGTTCCTCTAACACCCTATTTATTAACCTTAGATCCCCACATTTTGATTCTTTAACTGAAATTCTTCAATTTATGAAGAGCTAAAGCATTCTGGGGGCTGAAGTCCAACAACATCTGGGGATGCTAAAAGTTACTATTTAACCTTACTATACATACAGTTTTGACACCAAATGACACCATGTATAACAGCTTCGGTTCTTTCCTCTTGCTTTCATCTTGCCTTACAATACACACTTTTCTGCAGTCGAGTGCTTTCCCTCCTTAGATCTCCTAAAGATGCTTGTTTATCTCTGACCCAGGAAGGGAGACTGAGACCTCACACCTTCACTGGAAAAATTCTAGGCCTCTAGCAGAAGGGCAGCATTGTGCCCTGACTTTGTGCCAAATATAATGATCTTAATGGGACTTAGCAATGTGCCACACCCAGACACTGGCCAAAATCAGCTGATGGCAATGAACCTTTGTGCTGCTTTGTCTCTGGGAACAGCAAGAGACACTGGGAGTTACACCAGGAGTCCCATTTAATGTAGAGAAAGGTTATGTAGAGCTGCCAATAACCTCACACGTGCGGCTCTGTAATAAGAGTGACCTTTACCGGCTGCCCAAGCAAAAGGAATATAAGAGAGAAGATCTTTTATAGTGAGTTAGGGATAATGGAACTGATTCTTGTCGTTATGCACTTCAAAGGGCAACTCTCCTCATATAATAACTCCCTTTTATTCATTCTCTCTAGTTTCAGTTGTGCTGTTATTTTCTGTAACAATAGAGGGGGAGATTGTATAGATCTACAGGTATTTATGTTAGTGGTTTTGTTTGCTCTGCACCATCTAAGCTTTCTTATAGCTCCCATCCTAGCTAAATCAGTCCTAGGCCTTTCAGAGAAAGAATCATTGATCCTGCCATGTGCCTTGTGAGACCCAACTGCCTAGGGCAAATTACACTGTGTCAGGCCCTATAATTCATAATCAAGCGTATAGTAAATACAGAGGCTGGAAAAGTCACTTCTCCCTGCACAGTGGGTCAGACCCTGTGGTTTTGCTGGTGGGAGGCAGAGAGTTGCCAGGCTGCAGTGCCACTATCATTTCATTTTCCTCACATTACGTGATTATTGCTCCCTGGGGTACAATAAATATAGCCCCGAGCAGCCCCACCCATCACTGCTGCTTCTGCCTCTCATTTTATGCTCACAACTTCCTCCCGATACATTACAATGCGCTGGGGGGCAAGTGACTCAATTACTGGGCACTAATGATGGAAAACAATATAATCACATCACTAAGTGCCTGGGAGATGCCATTTAAAGTATTGGCTCTGCAACAAGGATCCTGCTGCCCTTGGAATTAACAGACCTTAAACAGTGTTACCTGAAAATACTGTAGGGAAGGACAAAGACTGTTCTAGCAGGTGCTATGCCCCCTAAAATGCATTCAGGGAACAGCACTCTTGCCGCAGGACTGGACCTAGGCAGCAAATAACAATTAGTGTAATTTAATGGTGAAAATATACATTCCATTTTTCTTTCCTTGTGTAAACTAAATAGAATCATATAAGGGGCATGAGTGGATTTTGATAAAAGCTTTTCCTACAACCAGGTCCATAGCTAAGTGTAGGTAGAAAAGACACTTGCCTAAGGGTAGGACTACATAGACGTTTTCGGCACGATCCGACGCGCTGTGACAAAATGCCGGCGACGGAAATAAGGTAAGTAAATGCATTGTCAGATGAAGTCGCAGTTTTGATCCGACGCAACACGACTGTCAGATGCAGACACTGCGACTTAATCCGACATTTCTGTCTCTTACCTTATTTCCATTGCATGCGATTTTTTGCCGGCTTTTTGTCGCAGCGCGTTGGATTGTGCCAAAACCATCCGTGTAGTCCTACCCTTAGGCACGATTGTAGGGGTGGGGCGCTGTGAATGTTTTTCTTCTATCTGTCTTCCAGGCCCAGATTTGTGAGAAGGCCACAAAGCAGCATTGGTCCTGATACTGCCTACAACATATAGGTCTAGGATGAAGTTATTATACAAGAAACTGATGCTGTTATGTGTTCTCATGTGTTCTGGAATATTATACATGGAACTGGCACTGGGATACTATAAATGAATCTGCAATGTATTTAATTTGGCGCCCCAAAAACAAAAATGACCCTCCATATATGTAGGTGTGAGCTGCTATAGAGCAGAGGGGAGAATTCGTGATTCATTGGTGGGGGAGGAAAGGAGATATCACCATCAACATAGAAAGGGTTTCTTTACTGTAAGGGCAGTCAGGTTTCGAACTACCTACCAAAAGAGGGGGAATAAGTGATTCATTGGTGGGGAGGATATACAGTGTATATATATATATATATATATATATATATATATATATATATATATATATATATATATATAATACAGAGCATTTAATCAGTGGATGCAGCCCAGCACATGGCTATATGTATATGTTCAGCCCCAAGCTAATGGCCAGTCTCACAGGCAGTTCCGGGGAGGAGGTACAGGACACTATGAGATTTATAAATCAATTGTGTTTACTCTTTGGTGCTAAAACACACTGCACTTTCCTGGGACACTTAAGGCTTAATTGGCAAATAGGCAGAGCAGGCCCCCGGGGATGGAAGGGTTTCTCCTGCCATCAGTTTTTCTGCCCCAGTTCTTTAACTTATTCGTCTCCTAGAGCAGCGATATCTGAGCTCAGATCCTTCTAAGAAACCCACGTGGCTGAATTAATTATTTAAAGGGACAGCATCATATTCTGGGTTTAGAGCAGTGAATGAAAATCCTTTAGCTTTAATTGGGCATATTTCCTGGTACTTGCAGGCCACCCTGCTGCCTCCAGTCATGTAACTCAAGCTCCCCAGAAAGTGAATGGTCTTATATCCCTTCAAGGGCTTGTTTGCACAAGGGAAGTGGGGGCAAGAAAAAAACAAAACAATATATATGATTGGAATGCTTCTTCCACTTTTCTTATCTTTAAGTATAAAGCAATTATTAGTGATTTAAAAAAAATGAAAGTGTTTTTAAATGATTAAATGTTTGGTGTGTTTGCTTCAGAAAACACTACTATAGTTTATATAAGCAAGCAGCTGTGTAGACATAGGGGTACCCATTCGAGGCACAGGTTACATAGCAGATAACAGATGGACTATGTCGAATACTATTTTAGTCTATTACAGAGTTTATCTGCTATCTGCTAAGTTACCTGTGCATCTTCTCCTTTTTCAGCTTGAATGGCTGCCCCCGTGGCTACACAGCAGCTTAGTTATATACACTATAGTAGTATTTATAAGGAAAACACATACATTTTACTTATTTAATTACTTATAAACACTTTAAATCTTTGGTGTTACCGTTTGTGTTAATCCTGAGATTAATTTATCCTTTAAACCTGATGGGAGATCTCTTTTAAACAAAGGAGTGTGTGTGTGCACTGGTGCATAGGAGAGTATGGGATTCCCATCATGCACAAACATGCTTACAGACTGATAACAACAAAAGGGCCCTAAGGGTCCATCAATCTTTAATGAGTTTCTTGCAATTGTGTCTTGTCCAAGTGGGAGTCACTAACACAGTGGGCACAGGCTGTACCCAGATAATTTCTGCCTGAAAACGAGGTGCTGCATTTTGTAAATTGGTGTATGAGAAAGGGATGTGATTATTGTTGTGAAAAGTGACGTGTTGCGTGCAGCCTCGGTTACCACTCATCCCCCTTGTTATAAGAGTTTCAGTACAACATAGGAGGGTGCTGGGAGTCAGAGGAGTGGGTGCAGCCAGTGATTTATCCTTCCATTTGCCATGCACACAATGCGCTGTGCTTGCAACTCTCCCTCTAATGCGTCTCCCTCTACAGCAGCAGCATCAGGGAACTAATGTTTCGGAGAGTGGGGGGCAGAAGAGGAGTATGAAGGCTGCAGTTCTCTTCCCTCTAGGCTTTGTGGCTCTGTGCAGGTGCCTAGGCTCCTGGCTTCTCTGCAGTATGTGATAGAGAACTGGATGTTGGGGTGTCAGAAATGGTGACTGCTTGGATCCCTAGGATTTAAGGGCTCCACAAAGCAGCAGCTTTACAGAGACATTGGCCAGACGTTAGGAATAAAATGAGTTCTGTCTGTAGGATTTCAACAAAATCAGTCCCAATGTGATGAAAATGAAGAATTGTTTTATTTTCCACTTACTTTTCACTTCTTGCCTCAATGCCTCTCGAGTCCCGTAGCCAGGTGGTGGCTGCTCAAAGACACAAACATGGTAAGGCCACCAAACACAGATATATGCTTAAAGGAACAGTTCAGTATAAAAATAAAAACTGGCTGAATAGATAGGCTGTGGAAATAAATAAATGTTTCTGATATAGTTAGACAAAAATGTAATCTATAAAAGCTGGAGTGACCGGATGTCTTAACATAATAGCCAGAATCCAACGTCATGCTTTTTAGTTCTCTAACTCTGAATTAGTAAGCAATTTGAAGGGGGGCCACGTGGGACAGAACTGTTCAGTGAGTTTGCAATTGATCCTCAGCATTCAGCTCAGATTCAAAAGCAACAGATATGACCCATGTGCTCCCCCCCTCAAGTCTCTGATTGGTTACTGCCTGGTAACCAATCAGTGGAAACCAAGAGAGCTGCAAAGGAGGAAGAAGTGTTCTGGCTATTATTTTAGACATCCAGTCACTCCAGCCTTTATAGATAACATTTTCGACTAACTATATTAGAATTTATTTTTAATTTTGCACAGCCTATCTATTTACCCAGTTTTTATTTTTATACTGAAAAACTTCCTTTAAAGCACAGGCAGCACAGAAACAGAAACTCATAGCAAAGAGAAAATAATGTTTTTTGTATTGACTGTATATATTCTATTGGAATGGCAGATTTTTTATGTCTTTGCACTGACTCTCTAGATTTAATTGGGGAGGTGGAGCTCATTATCTCTCCTTGCACTGACTGCAGATTTGTGTCTCTCACAGAGACAGTTGTTGATTTTAGGAGGACGTTGTTAAAACAAAGATAACTTTGCAATGTTGAATTCCAAATATATAGAGTTTTTCATTTAAATGCATAAAAATAACATCCAATTTTCTGCCAGGCAATGGTTCTTCTGTCAGCTCCCCTATATCTGTTATCTATCGAATTAACTTTGTGGCTGTTAAACTAACTTGCCTTTCTTCTCTGATAGGATGTGCTTCATAATTGGGCCCCCCAGCCACGCCTCCTCCCCAGGCACCCCTATAAAGCTCTCCATAGAAGAGAATTCATGTGAGTACTCGTGGGGCACATTGCCCCCCCCCCAAGGTACGGACTCTAAGCACCACCAAGCAGCTCCCCAGATCTTTGTCTCTTCCAACATCTGCCTGCAAATTCCTCATGCCCATCTGCTATGACATACATCCCTGCCGCTGAATATCCCCAGCCCATTGCTCAGTTCTGCTTCAAACATGGCTTAAAGGAGCTCTCATCCTGCAGCATGCACCCATTAAAGGGCACAGAAACTCATGCCATGGGAGGGGAGTTCCACCTGCTGCAGACATGTTACACAGGTAACACAGCGGTGACCAGGCTTCACCGGAGCCTGGAGAATCTACACTGGACTTCCATTTCTGATGCGTCTGTATACAGTCACTTTCGAAGCGGGGACAGTGATTTTATTCTGCACTGCAGACAACCCAGGTACAAGTCAGGAGGGGGCACATTAGCCCACAGCATGGCAGAGATAAGTGAAAGTGCCATGGAGAGGGCCACGGTACACAAAGACCTGGCTAGGCCTCCAATCTGCAAAGTGCAACAGTGGCTGTTACCTACGGGTGATAACAAGGCCTCACCTGGGGGTGCCAAAAGAGATCTGAAGGAGAAGCTTAGAACTCACAGCTCCAAAATAGCAGAGCCCCACAGGCCAGTGCGACCCCTAACCTACCTATCTAGTCACACAGAAGAGCAGCAACCACTCCAGCAGCACATAAGCAGTGTCCCCTGTATCCCAGCACTCACTAACAGCACAATGCCAGTCACAAGGCAATGCACAAGTACCTTTCACTACAGAACAAGCCATGAATACATCAAACAAGAGGCCTTCAGAAGGCTTCAACTACGGAGACAAAACAGTTCTCCCAACTTGACCCTCCATCAGGGAGAGAAGGAGAACCGGGGAATGGTAAAGTCAAAGACATCCGAGTCTTTTAGGGAACAAAGACAGGGTTGTGGGAAGGAATGTGAGCTCGGGGTGCAGGAGAGAAAGCACAGCAGTCTCAACAGACTTTATATACCAACCTTTGAAGAATTTAAAAAGATGCGTAATAAGGAGAAAGTTCATCTCTCTGATACTGATACTAAGTATTTTTCAAATGGCAAGTCAGAACCTGAAAAGACTTTAGATGGCTCCCTGCTCACTAATAAAGACTCACCAGTCCAAAGACTGGATATCTGGCCAGTACCTTCAGTTTCTCATGGGAACCATGGCCCTGTGGGAGCAGTAAATTTTAATGGGTTGTCCAAGGATAACTGTGTCTCTAAGGTTATGCAAAACTCAAAGAGGTTGTCCACTGGGGACTTCTACTCTGTGGTTGTACAAAAGTCTGCTGATTTGTCCACCAGGAACTGTAACTCTTCTGGTTTGTCCAACAGCAATCACACTTCAATGGAAGCTCAAAGTTCTTCTGAATTTTCCAAGAGGAACCAAGATTTATTCTCTACTGGGAACCAGGACTCTATGGTAGCTCAAAAATCTACCAGTTTATCCCCTGTGGATTTTTATTCTATGGTTGTGCAAAAGTCAGCTGGTTTGTCCACCAGGAACCATGTGCAAAATTCTACTTGTTTCTCCATAGGAGGCTTATCTACTGGATTTTCTTCTGGGCACTTTGACTCTATGTTAATGCATAAATATACTAGTTTTTCCACTAGGAACTGTCACTCCACTTCTGTGCAAAGTTCTTCTGACGTATTAACCAGAAACCATGTTTCTAAGGAAGTGCAAAGCCCTACTGGTTTATCCACTGAAGACTGTGACTCTGGAATGTTGCAAAATGCTACTGAGAACCATGACACTTTGGTGGTAAAAAATTCTACTTATTTGTTCCCTACAAACCACGACTCTGTGTTAGTGCAGAACTCTACTGCTCAGTCCACTGGTAATGAAGACTCTATGGTAGGGCAACATCTTACTGATTTGTCTTCTGAGAGCTATCACTCTACGGTAGTGCAAAAACCTACTGGGTTGTCCAGTGGCAATGAGAACTCTATGGTAGTGCAAAACCTTACTGGTTTGTCTACTGGAAGCCATGATTTTGTGGTAATGCAAAACTCTTCTGGTTTGTCCATGGGTAACGATGACTCTATGGCAGTACAAAACTCTACTGGCTCATCCATTGGGAGCCATGACTCTACTGACTGTATGAATAAAGTCTCTCCTGGTCTCTCCCATGGACGCAATGGCTCAATCCAAGAATCAACGTTTGTGCTTTCTGTAATGAATGTAGATCTTCACCAGATCAAACTCCCTTCAGGAGGTAGTGGTAATTCCAGCAGAACCCCGCTCATAGCTCAGCATGATTCATTAGAAGCCAAAGGTCACTCAACTACATACAGCTCTGCATTCCCAGCTCCCATTTGTTCCAGCCCCTCTCCGAGGTTTCCCTTGCAGTCTGTGACCCTTTCCAGGGATAAAGGGGAGCTTGTGGGGTGTGAACCTTTTGTGTCCAATGGCAATAGCTCTAATGGATTCCCCAACATTGCTGGCCAGTGCATAACCTCTGAGCCTCCATCTTGCTGTCCATCTTTGCTTTTAGAAGCAACTGATCTGTCTGGGTACAGTGCCAAGTTGCAGAAAATGAAGGATGGACTCATAGGATCGGCTCTAGACCTCATCAAGAAAAGGTAATGAGTTAAACCTCTAATGAAATATTTAACACCTTGAATTCTCTGTGGGAGCTGAGATAAGCATTTAGCCCCTCTTTAGCTAGACTAATGTTACAGGGTTACCCCTTTGTAATAATAAATGATGGATAGGTGATGCCTTTATTGACCTCTTCTGTGACCCTCAAGCTGTTGTTAAACTAAAACTTTCAGTGATGTTGGGTGGTGATGGGCACAGCTAAAAGCCTGTAGGCTGAAAAATCACTGAATACTAAATACCCCTTTGTATATGTGGGTAGGAAGATTCTGATTTTAGGTTGGTGATTACTGTATTTTGGTTTTGTGGTTCCTCTGCTCCGTAATTAATGGATCGACCTACCCCTGCAGCTGTAGTGCTGAATCTACTGTTGAGTCTCCAACCAAGGTATCATGTGACCTGCAGAGAACTGATCTCACCTCCCCAGAGAAAAGCAATCGATCTTCTCCTGACACCATGGCAACACCAAACTCCGCAACTGTGGGCAGCAATGAGATGGGAGCCGACACCACACCGAGTGTGAGTGGGGGGGGGATCACCTGGGACATGCCAGCACTGAATAAACAGGGAACTATTTACCCCCTGTAAATGGCTCTATTCTATGTCAGAAGGGGGGGCAAACACGAGAGGCTGTAAATAATAACTAAAAATAACTATAAATATTTTGTCTGGCCCATCACTCTGCTTTCTGATGACAGCTACCATAGCAACTAGACACAGTGTTCAATTCCAGATTTGAGAGGCAGAACAATCACCCAAATAAGCAGTGCCTCCTTTAACCTCCCAGACACACTAACCTGTAACTAACTTGTCACTTACCTGTCACTAACCCATTACTATCCTGTCACTATCCCATGCTGAGAGTGTATCTGCCCCATAGACGGGCTCTGTTTATCCCAGTCGCCTGCGCAGAACAAAAATATGTAACAATGTAACGACTAGAACAATATAATACCAGACTCACCCCAATCTGCAGCCACTGACTGGAATATCCGGCCCTGTCACTGGTAACTGATCTATTTTTGTACCTAGGTCTGGTTCAGAGGTGGCCTGAGAATTTGCCCAAGAATTGAACTGCCCCTTTGTATTCACATCTCATTGGCTGTGTGTGTAGCAGTGCTGTGTAACCAAAACCCTCAGCAATGGCACTGCTACACACACAGCTTCCCCAGCCACAGGCAAACCTGTATGAGAAATGCAGAAAAGAAATGTTCTAGACACACAATAAGCTATACCCTCATACTGTACTGTCTAAGAGAAGGGACACGGCACCCTCTACACATATGTATAAATACAAATATACAGAGAAGCAATGTTCTAGACACACAATAAACTATACCCTCATACTGTACTGTCTAAACCAGTGCTGTCCAACTGCTGGCCCGAACCCTCTCCCCCTTGTGTGCCCCCCCACTTGAAAGTCATCCTGCTGTGCCTGCCTAGTGTAATCTTTAAAAATTATCAATACTGAATTTAACTGGCCCCTGCATTGTTTACCTCAAAGTCAGACAGTAAAATTCACACCTGTAATCCCTCCTGGATTTTTCACACCTATAACACCTCTATTGTTTACACTCCTAAAGCCCTGTACTGTTCAAACCTCAGAGCCAGACTGAAACTGCCCACATTGCTCACCTGTTCACACTCATTCAAAGTATGTACTGTGGCCATACACGGGCCGATAAAAGCTGCCGACAGACTGAGTTTGCAGTTTATTGGCCTGTGTATGGGGGCCCTCTGACTGGCTTCCTCGATAAATATGCTCTGCCATCCCTACTCTCCCTGTGTGTGCCATGCTCTGCCTTCCCTACTCTGCCTGTGGGAGGTGAACCTGGTGGGGGTTTGTTAGCATTTGTAAATACTAGTTAGGGGTCCCCAAGGTGTCATGTGCTGGGGGGTTGCTGTGTTATCCACAAGGGAGAAAGAGGCATGTGGATTTACGGGTATGTCTTAATATGACTTAAACTTGTTTCACATATGAGTGATGAGTTATATCCCTGCAGTGATCACCAACCATTAGATTTTTAGGTGTGTTCCCACCATTAATGTAGACATGGTCTTAAAAGTTTTTGGTACCACATGAGGTTAGACAGCACTGGTCTAAGGGAAAAAATATGGCACCTCCTACCCATAAATATACAGAGAAGGAATGTTATGGACACACAATAAGCTCTACCCTTATACTGTACTATCTAAGGGAAACAATATGGCACCTCCTACCCATATGTATAAATACAAATATACAGAGAAGGCATGCTGTAGACACACAATAAGCTATACCCCCATTCTGTACTGTTTAAGGGAAACATTATAGCTGATCTAAACTATACATATAAAACTGACATATATCTAATGGATTTTTTCTATTGTTCAGCTCTGTGGTTCCGCTTGCCGGAGGTCCAGCTCTGATATGACTCATGAAACTGTAGAAACGGGAAAGACCCCGCGTGGTTGCCGCCTGCGCCCACATTTCAGTGACCCCATGCCCACTGATGCAGTGAAGAGGAAGCAGCTAGAACTGAAGATAGCAGCAGCTGCCCGGCACCATGCGCAGAGAAGGAGACAAGACAAAGATAACGGTGAGTAGAACTCAGTGGTGCCCAAAGAGGGCACAATAAATTTACAGTCACAGAATATTTAGTGTGGTCACGTATATAGTTGCATAGTAGTTGGGGCTGAAATATGGCCCACATGCATCAAGTCTATCATATTGTTCAGGAAAAACATGTCTAACTGCCAGCTGAGTCAAAGAAAGTTGCATCTGCATTAAGTAATTGCTGTTCTGTGGTTGCCCAGGCCCAGTTCTAATGAAGGCCAACACTACAACTTCCTGCATCTCTGAAAAGGAAACCAACTTGAACGCTGGACATCGCCACCGATCCCGACACCGCTGGAGCAACATCAGCAGCCTGAGTACGGACAGTGGGATTGTGGGAGTGAATGATGAGAAGGAAGAAGGTGAATTGACCATGGGAAGGGCCACAAAACCAGCAGAGGTGGAAAGAGCGGACAGTGGTATAGGTGATGCCTTCTCCAGGAGATGGAGAACCCGAGTAGCAGAAGCCTCAGCTTCCTTGGAGGCATGGGAGGCCCATCGCCCTTGTACGGATTGTGGAGAGAGGGACCTGGGAGTGGATACAGAGAACAGGGGCAAGCGGAGGGAAACCTTGTGCACCAAATGCCTGATGCACAGGATGGAGCGGAAGGAGGCCATAATGGAGTTTGTGAACACAGAGGCCAGTTATGGGGAGGACCTGAAGATCATTAAAGAGGAGTTTTATATCCCCATGCAGAGTGCAGGGCTCCTCACCCACGAGCAACTTCTGGTGATCTTCACCAACATCCAGGAGCTCATCTGCCTCAATGAAAAGTTTGTGGAGGTTCTGCAGGAGGAGATCGACCAGGCGTTTGATCAGGTAACAAAGTAACTAATGAAAGTCAATAAATGATTGGCTCAATTTTTGGATATATCCCTCTTTTTAGTGGCGTATCAATATATTGAAGGGATTCTGTCGTGATTTTCATGGTGTACTTTTTATTTTTAAATTACACTGTTTACACTGCAAATAATTCACTACCATATAAAATGTCTTTCCAGAACCAAAAAGTATCTTCTTTTGTTGTAATATTGGTGTGTAGGCAGCCATCTCAGGTCATTTTGCCTGATCAAGTGTTTTCAGAAAGAGCCAGTGCTGCACTATGGAACTGCTTTGTGGCAGGCTGTTTGTCATACTCAAAACTGAAGTACTCTCAGTGGGACTTGGCTTTTTACTATTGAGTGATGTTCTTATATCTACCAAGGAGCTGTCATCTTATGTCAGGGAGCTGTTATCTGGCTACCTTCCTATTGTTCTGCTGAAGGGCTGCTGGGAAGGAAGGGAGGGGTGATATCACTCCAACTTGCAGCAGCAGTAAAGAGTGACTGGGGGCACATGACAGGGGGCACCTGGGAAATTGACAAAATGTGTATGCCCATGTCAGATTTTAAATATAAATACAATCATTTTGCTCATTTGAAAAATGGATTTCACTGCAGAAGTCTGCTGGAGCTGAACTATTAACTGATGCATTGACATCATCCATGACAGTATCCTTTTAAGGACCATTAAAGAGTAAATCCAGTTTGGGTTATACCTAGGCCCATCTGCATAAACCTCATTTGGCAAATCTCTGTGTATATTATTACCCCCCAGTACTTCCTGCACCTGGGCTGCTCACTTTCCTATGGTCACGTTGGAACTACTCCCAGGTAAGGCAATCCAATAATCTACTACTAACCCAGGCAGAAAACTTTGATTCTATGCACTTTCTGCTCCTGGGTAGGTGAATTCAATAGTCATTCACCTAGGTGGAGGTTTCTAATCGACCATGAAAGACAGCAGGAGCAGGAAGAACAGACAATCAGAGCTCTGTATATATGTCCTATGTATCTCCTACACCTGAGCTGCTCTGTTTGCCATGGGGGTGGAATTGGACATAGCAGATAGGGTTGACCATGCTTTTACCATTGCATTGACCTTTGTGGAGCTGGTATGAAGCAAGAGCTCCCCCTAGAGAGGAGATGAATCTCCATCCCTGAATTATCAATGAACCTTTGGAGCTTGCACTGAGTTGCATGTAGTGTATTGTGCCCCCTAAGCAGCAGTAGCTGGAACATGAATGATTTATAGCTGCCTTTTCACTATACTGCGGAACTGCTGCTCCGTTGCAGACAGACCCTACTGTAATGCTGAGTAAGTGACTGTCAATTCCCTATGGACCTGCACTCATATTATTACTCCACTTAATGGCCACATAATATGTCCATTTGGTTCTGACTCAGCATTGCCCCCATAGCACAATAACAGGTTATAGAGGCAGTGTTATCTTTAGTGGAATCAGAGTTGAGTTCTTCTGTCACAATATATAACTAATGACACGGTGGTGCTGTCCACAGCCTTATGGAATGCAATTAGCAGTGGCTGCAAGTGGTGAGAACTGGTACTACAACTAAGTACTATAAGAATCTGTATGTGTTTGATCTCTTGAATTAACTGAATAATAGCTATCCTAAATAAATTCCATTGATAGAACCCCCGTAACATTAACCTACATTTATTGTTCTTCTACCTTTCCTTTCCAGGGGGATGACGACCTGATAACTGTTTGCCTTGGGGAGGTTTTCCTGGAGTTTGTGAATATGCTGCCGGCTTTCCAGACTTACTGCCTTCAGCATTCAGCCTCGGTCACATTGCTCAATGCGTTGGAGAAGGAGAAGGAGCTGCTACGGTGAGGCCTTGAATTCTCCAACCTATATTAATCTGAATAATCTGAATACCAATATACAATAACACTTGTATTACCCTCCAGCCACCCTGAGTCTCAGGGCTTGTGCTCAGATTGTGATCAACCAAATGCTGTATTAAAGGGTAACTAAAGGCCCACAAAATAACACCTTCAGCCTCTAGTTACTTTATGGGTGCCTTTCTTGCACTTGCCTACAGGTTCCTCTTACAGACAGAGCTGTATTTAGGTCTGGTGCCACCTTAGCGAGTGCCCCCAATTTGCAGAATTGATATCACATGTACAACTGCTTGTGACATCACTTCTGGTTAAGTATGACATCATTTCCCCTGCCACAAAAAAAAATTATAGGCCAAGGGCCACACCCCCTGCAGTTGCCTCCCTAGGCAGAGTTCTATATATAAACACGACCCTATCTACAGATGACATCAGGGGATGGAACTAGCCATGGCCCTATGTACCATATAGGAAATTGAGGGCCCTTGCCTAGGGCACCAGACCTAACTACAGCGCTGGGACCAGCATGTCTGGGGAATAGATAGTAGAGGCCATATCATGAAGCTGCATAGGGCTGCTGTCCATGGGAATCTGAACCATGGTGGTACTACAGAGGAAGCAGACCCTTCAGCTGCATGGGGGCCCAAGATGTATAGCGCCCCACGAGACCGTAATTCATATATAATTTCCAGCGCAGGATTTCTTCTCCGGCTGCCCCTAGGCTGCGCGGTCCAACCAGGCGGCTGCGCAGTCCTGGCGCCTGCCTTCCCAAGCGGATTTTTGCTGGCGCAGCTGGTGTAGTTGAACGGGGACACGAACGTCCCCTTAATGCCGGCTGGGCGGCATGCCGCCCCTATTTTTTGCAGCCCTAGGCCCGGGCCTATGCGGCCTTGCCGCAAATCCGGGCCTGATAATTTCAGTAAATATTGGTAAAACAAGTCAACCTATAGACATTTTGGGGGCCTAAAAAATAATTTGCTGTGGGGCCAAGTTATATCTAGTTATGCACTGATCTAAACCATCGCTATTCAGTAATTCAAACAGAATGAACAGAATTAGTTTGAGTCCTCGTTAACTTTGAAACATTTAAATGCCATTAGGTTTGGCCCAATAGATTTGAAAATAATTTACTCTCCCTCACACTACCTTCCGAGAGAACAGGTAGCACAGATGGGGTGGTAGCCAGTGCATGCAATAATTGTGTGCCCTAGTACCCAAGGAAATGGTCACAAAAATGTTTCCTCCCTCCAGGATATTTCTGGACGTGTCTCAGAATGACAACACAGCTTTGCGACGGATGAACCTGCGATCGTTCCTAATCACTCCGTTGCAGAGAGTCACCAAGTACCCACTCCTCCTCAGCCGAATCTTAAAAAGCACCACTGAGTTCCACCCAGACCACAGCAGCTTGTGGGAAGCCAAAAGTCGCATTGAGTCACACCTAGAGCACATTAACATGAAGACCAAGCAAGAGGGGAACTCTTGGACAATACGTTCTTTCCGCAGGGAGAGCAAGAGAACCAGGGAGGTGACCAATATCGAGATGAAGGAGTTAGCCATCAAGCAGGTAGGTTGGCCAAGAGAGGACACACGCTTTATAAAAGAAGGGGCGCTGCAGCTGGCCCAACCTACGGATGGTCAGTGGATTAAGAAAGGCTGCAAAGCGCTTAAATTTCAGAATGTCCAGGCTCTGCTCATGGTCAATATTAGGAGGGTGTCAGAGTCAAGTCTAGAAGCCAGCGCCGCTGAGAACCCAACTGTTAGGGATGCAGTGCTGGTTCTGATCAAAGATAAGAGTAACGGGAAGTTTGTGCTGTTCCGGGAGCCTCTGAAACTCAGCAACTGTGTGGTGTCAGTTGACCCAGACTGTGACGATACCTTTGAACTGCTGGAGATCCGACGGGACGGATTAGTCCTCCGGGACGGAGACATCTCCCGAACTCATCATTGGTACCAACAGCTCAAGATCTACTCTGGGTGGCTGGGAACGTGGAAGAGACGTCGCAACGCACTGCCCAACATCATGATAAGTACCGCACAAAGCAGGTCATGACCTAGAGTAACAGGAGCAGAACCCACTGCTGGTTCCTCTGCTGATTGGACCAACTCCTCTGTGAACCTGGAAAGATAACAGGGATATGGTTTTAGTTCTGTCACATTCCAGCATGGGCCGCAGCCCTGGCTCATTCACGGTTTCATACCAGTCCACAGGAGAGGAACAGCCCCAGGATTATGCTAATTAATTAAAAGAACATAACTAATTGGGTTTTGCTGAGAAATTTTGCACATAAACTATTGGGTCAGATGCAAGCACTTGGATGAGAGACCCACCATGGGTTCGGTTACATATATAATGATTGGACAGAGTAAGGGGTATTTCCTTGCTGAGATATATAGTGGTATGAGTATAACCTCTGGGTGAATTGTCACATAGGGAATCACTAGTTTAATGGGAACTGCAATCGTGAATTATTTGAACACCATTGATTGAATAAACCCCAATGATTCATATTAACATTAATTGTATGCATTAATTAGCAGACCCTTATATCAGTGCTGAAAATTGCTAGCCAATCAGTGCAGTGTCCTGCACTTCCTTAACTGCCAACCCCCAGTGATGTCAGAGACTGACAAAAAAAAGTAGCCCTAGCAGATTGTGAGATAGGATTTACGGCACTGATATGGCTAAGGAAAACATTGTATACTGTATTTTTATTGTTTCACAGGTTGTGACAGCACATAGCATAGCAAAATGAAAGGCCCTGGCAGGCAAAGGATTTTTAAAAAAAAATACTAACAGAACATGACTAGGGAGCTAGATTTAAAGGGCAGAGTGATAAATGATGGCAGTTCACCTTAAATATGGAGCAGAGTTAATTACCACGTGGATTATATTAATTTAAACCTTGTAATTAAATTGCCGTGTGATAGTGCAGAACAGGATTGAGTTCTGTATGCAGTCTGCTGTTGCTGGACTACAACTCAGCACGAGATAAACACATTTAGTGGTTTGCAATGATTTTGAGGGTTAAACATGATTTGAAGGGGATAAAAAGAGCAGACACCCTCACAGAGGAAATTGATGTATTGATTAAAACACACAGCAGATGCTATATGAAACATCTCTGGGCTCTGGGGCCTGCGGCTCACACTGTGCCTTTGCTGCTCATGTGATGCAACTGCCTGAACTGGTTTTCTTTTTTTTTAATAAATTGGAAATGTCATTGAGTCCCTGTCTGATCTGTGATTAACCTGTTAAAAGCCAGATCCACAGTCAAGGCTTTGTTTGACTTGTGAATTTCCAGAATTTTATTTTTGCGGTCTCTAAAGATTCTACTAGGAAGATCCCACTAGGTGCTCTAGGTCCATGTGCAGCTGGTTACCCAGCTCTATGTGTCTCCGAGAAGGAAACACCTGTAAAAAGCTGTGTTTAAAGGAACAGTAACACCAAGAAATGAAAGTGTTTTAAAGGAGAAGTATAGTCATTTCACACTTGGGGGTGCCAAATGTTAGGCACCCCCAAGTGATTGTATTTATTAATCTTAAACCCCGGGCCGGTGCTCCTATCAGCAGAAAACTGCACCGGCCCAGGGTTATTCCAGCAAACCTCTTCTGGACTCTTCTTTACCCCCGAAATGTTGATACAATAAATGGGGTAAGCTCCCCAACTGCATATAAATGAGTGTGTGTTTGCACAAAGAAAAACTCACCAAAAATCTCACCCTAATTAACCTTCAGGCGCCCCCTTAGGGTAGAACTACACAAGCGTTTTTACCTGTTATAGCATCTGTTCCGACGCACTGAGATGAATCGCAGGTGTCACGTCGGATGCTCTGAATCTAAGATAATAGGAATGTCGGACGTTGTCGCTGTGTGAATCCGAAATGAAACGACTGTCAGATGAAGACCCAACAAGCAGCGTTTGCATCCAACAGTAGTGTCAGATGCACGCAGCGACATTGTTCGTCATTCCGGTTACTTACCTTAGATTAGGCGCATGTGACACCTGCAATTAATATCAGCACGTCGAAACGGATGCTATTGCAGGTAAAAGCACTTGTGTAGTTCTACCCTTAGATCATAACAAGGTTACAGATATATAAAAACTTTGGGGAAGAGTTTCCCTGCTAAAGTCCCAGGATCTCTTACCGTGCAGTGAATTATTTTAGTCTTAGAAGCCATGCAGCAATTTCTCCCTCTACTGGCCATACATTATACGGCGGTTATTCACCAGTCAGGAGCAGCAGTAAATTTGTTTCGCAATCTGTGGGTTCTGGCAAATGCCAGAGGGGCTGCTATAAGTTGCCATAGAAAGTCAGTATTTAGTGGGGACTGTTTGGGCCTCTGTGTACCTGAAATGCCAGGGCCTATTTTGACTCTCAGTCGAGACCTGCATACACCAGTCTGATGTAATGCTCTTAAAGGAGTTGTTCACCTTTCAGTTAACCTTAAATAAGTAGAGAGTGATATTCTGAGACAATTTGTACTTGGTTTTCATGTATTATTATTATTTGTGGTTTTTGAGTTATTTCGCTTTTTATTCAGCAGCTCTCCAATTTGCAATTTAAGCAACCTGGTTGCTAGGTTCCAAACTACCCTAGCAACCATGCATTGATATGAATAAGATACTGGAACATGAATAGGAGAGGGCCTGAATAGAAAGAGGAGTCATAAAATGTAGCAATAATGTATTTGTAGCCTTACAGAGCATTTGTTTTTAGATGGGGTCAGTGAACCCCATTTGAAAGCTGCAAATTCTCAGAAAAAAAAACAAAAAAACGCAAATTAAAAATAACTATACAAAATAAATAATGAAGACCAATTGCTTAGTAGTAACATACTACAAGTTAACATAAAGGTGAACCACCTGTATAAACTAGAAAGAAGCCAAACTTTCATGGATTACTGAGGGGAGCTGCCCGTTACATTACCTCATACTGACATATATAAATCAGAGATTGCGAGGAATGGTTACAAGAGCCGAATTATCGGTACAGGTATCTGGTCCTGCAGGCCAGGCATATCTCCCCCGTAGTTATAAACAGAGTGGCACCGGAATAGAAACAAACTATTGGTCAGAGCACCCTACGGACCGGTTTATTGGGAAGTAAGTCAATTTGCAATGAAGAAGCAACAAAATTGGATTTTAGAGTCAAAGTTCCTGTACCACCATGAGCCCCCCCCCTTCTGCCCACAATGGCAATATAAGTGCAGTGCAATGTCTGCAGCACAGAGTCAATCTTGAAGGTTCTCATACTCATTCCAAGTTCTTTATTAACTCTTATTGAGAGGGGCATGGCGATGGGGACCAGTTATAAACCAGGATTACCATTAAAGTCTTCTCTAAAACCTGGGGTCGTTTAACTTCAGGGTCAGTAACTGGGGGTATGCAGAGATTCTCACAGAAAATACAAACACAAAGAAGTAGTAAGGGATTCATGTCAAGCACATCTGTTCAACAATGAACATGGTATCCGACCAACCATGACAAATCTAAAATAAACATTACAGTACAGGACAGTACCAATCCAGCCAATCACAAGTCTTAAAGTTTGGCTGCCTCCAGTTGTCCATTTATACAATGGTTAATCTTTCTGGTCCAAGAGGGTCTGTTACTTCCCCTCAGCAGGGGTTGGCTCCTCCTTGCTGAGACCCCGGATAGACAGATCATAAACCACTTCTTCTATCTTCTTGACGTCGTACTTCAGCCCATCGTATCTCTTACGCAGTGAGTCGTTCTTTAAGTTGAGGAGTCGGAAGCCAAAATCCAACTCATTGATGAAGGAGGCAATGCGGAGGGGCCGGGAATAATCTCCTGCAATTACGCTGTTAACAGCCAATCTAGACTGGGGAAAGGGGAAAAATAAGCCCTTGTTACATAAGAGACAGGCAAGATAGCGGTTTTCAGGGTTTGCTGTATATATTTAGGAGGCGATGTTCTCTCTGTAGACATGACCAGAACCCCCCAGTGGATAATGAACCTGATTTGGGGAAAGGACAAAGGGTTCCTCCCCCATGGATACTCACCAACTCATTAGCAAGATTCAACACCCCTGATAGATAATCCTCAATATCCAAATGAAACCCTTTCTCCCGCACATACTCAACTGAAAATAAAGAGAAGTGTGTTACTCCCAGAGCCGTACCAGGGTACATATAAATGGGTAGACAGAGTACAAACGGATCAGCTGCACAACAGCCCCAGGATAACAACACGGTAAGAAACAAACAGGAAAAAAGGCAGTGCAAAACTCCCTGCTACTTAACTCAAGCAGGAGGTTCAGTGGAACAGCGTTGGTTCAGCCTGTTACGTTGTGCCGACATTATAAAGGTGCTTTCTGCTTAAAGGAACAGTAACACCAAAAAATGAACGTGTTTTAGGAATGACTAATGTACCGATGCCCTCCACTGGTAAACTGGTGTGTTTGCTATAGAAACACAACTATAGCTTATATTAAAAAAAGAGATTAGGCTGCTCCAAACTCACCCCCTGTGTGTTCTTCTTAGTGTAGCTCCACTTTAGCACTCCGGGTTCATTATAGTTTATATAAACAAGCTGCTGTGTATCAGTCATTCAAGCACAGGATACACAGTGGATTGCAGATAAGTTCTGAAGAACAGAGCTTATCTGTTGTGTATCCTGTCCCTTTTCCGCTTTGAATGGCTGCCTCCATGGCTACATAGCAGCTTGTTTATATAAACTATAGTAGTGTTTTTGAAGCAAATACACCAATTGTACCAGTTTAGGCAGCAGTACATTATATTTTCATTACTTTACTACACTTTAATTTTGTGGTGTTAATGTTCCTTTAAAGGAAGTAACTATTTACCTATAATCCATCAGCCCCCCCCCTTCCAAGTAAGGGAACAAGGACTGTACTGAAATAAGATCTGTCTGTGATAAGATCACTGATTTGCTGCAATAAGAGCTCTGTATTTATAATTAACGAGCCTCCCCTGTCATGCCATTGGGCATGTGGCGGAACAAGTCATAATTTACTGCTAAAATTGAGCATTACTATTGGCTCTGAGGATACAGTTTTTCTATGCCAAAGGAAGCCAAAATCCGATGCATCTAAACAGCAGAACTTACTTCCCAATATCTCGGCCACAGCTTCACGGGTTACAAGAGTCTCAGTCTCCAGGTAGACAAGGAAAGAAGCTAAAAACACCAATCGCTGCAGCACAAATCTCCACTGGTCATGGAACCTACAGGGACACAGAGAGGGAACTGGATGGATGAGCCCTCTAGCCTTAATTAGCCAGATCAGAGCATTACAAAATATAACTACACATATATGTGAAGTGCTGCCCATTGCCGACACTTACTTATAGTATTGCTCAGCTGGGAATTTGGTCTGCAGGGTGGCCAGCTGGTCTCTGACAGTGCTGTAGTGCTCTCGTGCTTTCAGGCATTTTGCGGGTACTGATAGGGGAAATAAAATAAAAGACTAAGCCAAGGTCCAAACCAAAACAATTCCTCCCACTAGAAACATAACGGCAAACACAGAACTATGAACTAAATGTTTCAGTTACGGTTATTTTGAGCCCTTAAATTGCTTTGCCATAACTTTGCTGGCATTTTATCTACCACCCCTACACAGAGACTATTCCACGTATCTATCTCAATCCCTTTCCTTCCCCAGGAGCAGCCATCTCCCACTACTGGAATCAGTTTCTCTGCTGAGCACAAAACATCTTATCTTATGGATCTTAAGGAAGGGATATTTACAGTGCAGCTATGGCCAATACTATGCATCATTTCAATAAGCCTGAATGCTCATTAGATTATGCTAATAGGAAATGCTGAGCTGGATGTGGCCCCAGCAACAACGCAAAAGGTGCCAGATTAATGAGACAGGACGGGGTCCATTAGGGATTAGCGCAAGAATTAAAGGTGAACTCACTGTCTTTGAATCCGGCTTCCTGATGAACACCCTGCAGCAAGATGAGAATCTCCCGCGCTGTTTGCTCCAAGCTCTGTACCACTTTTCTAATTTCCTGGTGAGAAAGAGATCAGCCAATTCCTGCGGCACACAAAGCACCTCCCCCAGTATCCCCTGCCTGGTACACCCCCCACCCCAAAGTATCCCCTGCCTGGTACACCCCCACCCCAAAGTATCCCCAGCCTGGTAAACACACGCCCCTTCCAGTATGCCCGGCCTGATGGACACACACAAAATACCTCCTGCCTGATACACTCCCCTCCCATGAGCACCAACATTACAACTTGCTCCCCTATAACCCCGTCCCATATTCTACCAGCAGTACCCCTTCCCCATGATTCCTCAGTCCAGGGCAGGAACAAGGAGTAGGCAGAATAGGCACGTGACTAGGGCACAAAGCTTGGGGGCCAGGCAAGTACCTCACATGCAGCCGACCCCTAGTTCTGTAATTGTTACCTCAGTAAAAAGTGGGTGCGCTGAGCTCTCTTAAGTCAAAGTGCTTAGCGCACGACTGCACTCGCTGCGCGCGGTTGCGCACTGCTGCGGCCGAGGTGGTCGGCGGGGTTGCCTACAGAGCCCGGCCGGCCCCAGTCTCCTCCCCTACAGGAAACCCAAAATCTCGATTTCTCCTCAAATATAAATAACCAGTGCATATTCTCGACCCCCAAAACTCGCACTCTCGGGGCTCTCCAGTTTCCTCACACAGGGTATATATCAATCCCATGACTCCATTCCCCCAACAAAACCTTCACCTTACGGCCCCCTCAGTCAGTCCTTTACCTCTCGCACATCCTGGTCCGCGCTCAGACCGCTCTGCAGCTCAACGAACATGTCAATCACAGACATCTTGCTCCTGCTTTCCGCCAGCGATTCCAGTAATTGTCGGAGATAGATCTTGGTTCTATAGACTCGCGGTTCTATACAACTGTCAGAGAATAATCAGCGCGCCGTGAAAAGAGCTAGCGCAAGCGCAATACATCACTTCCTTTGATACCATCGCAGTGAGCCGGAAATTACGTTATCTGCTCTCCCAGTACCATAAGAACTATAATAATACGGAACGCATTTTAGGACATCCTGCAGCGAAAAACCCGTCCTGCATGCGATGGCCTATGCCTTCTGCATATCTGCAATCACACCTCCGACCTCTAACCTCCCTTCCGAGCCGTCAGTCATACGAACTCCGCCCTTAGTCCTCCATCCTCCGACCTCAGCCTTCCGCCCTCAGTCCTCCAACCTCCCTGCTCAGCCCTCCACCTTCTTTCCTCAGCATTCCCCCCTCAGATCTCTCTTTTCAGACGACAGTCTTGCCCATAAGTTTCTAAAGTGGTGAGCGAGGGCGGAAGACTGAGGGCGAATGATGGAGGGCTGAGGGCGAATGATGGAGGGCTGAAGACTGAGGGTGAATGATGGAGGGCTGGACTGAGGGCAAATGATGGAGGGCGGAAGACTGAGGGCGAATGATGGAGGGCGAAAGACTGAGGGTGAATGATGGAGGGCCGAAGACTGAGGGTGAATGATGGAGGGCAGAAGACTGAGGGTGAATGATGGAGGGCTGAAGACTGAGGGTGAATGATGGAGGGCCGAAGACTGAGGGTGAATGATGGAGGGCAGAAGACTGAGGGTGAATGATGGAGGGCAGAAGACTGAGGGTGAATGATGGAGGGCTGAAGACTGAGGGCGAATGATGGAGGGCAGAAGACTGAGGGTGAATGATGGAGGGCCGAAGACTGAGGGTGAATGATGGAGGGCAGAAGACTGAGGGTGAATGATGGAGGGCTGAAGACTGAGGGTGAATGATGGAGGGCCGAAGACTGAGGGTGAATGATGGAGGGCAGAAGACTGAGGGTGAATGATGGAGGGCAGAAGACTGAGGGTGAATGATGGAGGGCAGAAGACTGAGGGTGAATGATGGAGGGCGAAAGACTGAGGGTGAATGATGGAGGGCCGAAGACTGAGGGTGAATGATGGAGGGCAGAAGACTGAGGGTGAATGATGGAGGGCTGAAGACTGAGGGTGAATGATGGAGGGCCGAAGACTGAGGGTGAATGATGGAGGGCAGAAGACTGAGGGTGAATGATGGAGGGCAGAAGACTGAGGGTGAATGATGGAGGGCTGAAGACTGAGGGCGAATGATGGAGGGCGGAAGACTGAGGGCGAATGATGGAGGAATGAAGACTGAGGGCGAATAATGGAAGGCTGAGGGCGGAGTTTGTATGACTGATGGCTCAGAAGGGAGGGTAGAGGACCGAGGTGTGATTGCAGATTTGGACGATGAATGACAGCAAAGGCAACCGATTCGCCATTCGGAAGGCATAGGACATCGCATGCAGGACAGGTATATTGCTGCAGAATGTACGGAACGCATTTTAGGACATCCTGCTGCGAAATACATCTCCTTCCTGCAATGTCGTCTGCCTTTTGAAATGGAGCATCGGTTGCTTTTATCGTCACTCATCGTCCAAACCTGCAATCACACCTCCGTCCTCTACCCTCCCTTCTCAGCCGTCAGTCATACGAACTCCGACCTCAGCCTTCTGCCCTCATCCCTACATCCTCTGCCCTCAGTCCTCTTCCTTTTAGTCCTCTTCCTTCTGCCCTCTTCCCTCCACCCTTGCTGCTCAGCACTCTCCCCTCAGATCTCTTTTCAGCCGACAGACTTATCCATCATTTTCTAAAGTGGTGAGCGAGGGCAGAAGGAAGAGGACTGAGGGCGGAAGGCATAGGAATGAGGGCGGAAGGCAGATGACTGAGGGAGGAGGATGGAGGGCTGAGGACAAAAGACTGAGGGTGGAAGGCTGAGAGGGAGTTCATATGACTGATGGCTGAGAAGGGAGGGTAGAGGACGGAGGTGTGATTGCAGATTTGGATGATGAGTGACGGTAAAAGCAACCGATGTGCCATTCCGAAGGCATAGGACATTGCAGGAATGAGATGTATTTTGCAGCAGGATGTCCTAAAATGCCTTCCTTAAGAATGTCGTAAAATGCGTTCCGTATAATAATACTAGTCACGTGCAGCTTATTTGCGTCTTCTCCATGTAGAGATAGTGAGAGGTGGGGGATAACGAGAAAGTTTACTGGGGAGAGAGACTGATTGACTGGACTTGGCGAGGGGAACCTCGTCAGTTTGCTATCGAGCTGCAGCCTGCAGGGGATAGTGACTGACTGTATTATGAATATCTGATGGTTGCATGGTGGACGTGGCTGCACTTTTTAACTCAAATCCTAACTGTGGCCCTGAAACAAAAATTGTCAATGCACATTAAAGGGGATGCCGGTCGGAATGCAGTAGTAGCCACTTCTCTATGTAGGGTTGCCACATTTTCTGGAAAAAAATACCGGCCTTCCTTTATATTTATCTTTTTTCCCTATTAATAACATTGGGAACAGCCTTAATTTTTACCAGCCAGGCCAGTAAAATACCTGCTAGGTGGCAACCCTATCTCTATGCCAGTGCAGCCCTCAATTGTCTCACTCAGCAGTATCACCCCAAGGAGGCACGTCCCTCCCAACCAGTCCCATTTTGAGTGGGACAGTGCCGTTTTTGACAGCTCAACCCGCAGTCCCGGATATGTACTATATCCCTAGTTTCTCTTTGGTCTGCTGCACTGAACTGCCAGAAAAAGATACAAAGTTACTTAATTGGCTCTTGACAGACAGCCCAGAATACATACTTAACATACTTTTGTAACGTTTTAGCTAAGATAAGAACTTACACAACTTAAAGGACAATTCACCTTCATTAGCCAAAATGTAATAACACATAAAAACCACAGAAATGTGTTCAAACTTTCATACCCTGCCAAATTTTGTAAAATGGACATGGTTATTAGGGGACGTGGTCACAAAAATGGGCTTGGTCAAAAATCTTTTTGTTTCTTTTTCTGCTTTCAAAATGTTGGGTGGTATGGACCGTACATGTGGAGTGTGGACCAATGTACCAACCTCTGTTTTGCATTGTATCACTCCAAATTGCAGTGCAGCAGTATAAAGTGTCTAAAGTTTATCGGAGCAGAAATCACATGACTGGGGACACCTGGGAAACTGACATGTCTAGCCCCATGTCAGATTTCAGCTTTAAATATAAAAAAAAGTGTTTCTCTTTTGAAAAACTGAGTTCGATGCGGGATTCTGCTAGAGGAGCACTATTAACTACTGAATTTTTGGGAAAAAACAAGTTTTCCCATGAATCCCTTTAAACTTTCCCCTGCCAGTCAATTTGGTGCTTCTGGTACTTTTATTGCAAGACCATTTTCAAACACGTTGTGCTTTTTCACTTGTTTCTTTCTTGGAAGAACTTTTAGTTTACCAAGAAAACTATATATTGACCTTTTTTCAAGGAATCATAAACTTTTAAAATATGCTGGCATTTTTGTGTAATGCTATTTCTGTACGAGATCATCTTCTAAAAACCTAATATTGTATATTTTATTATTTATATTTTACATATATCAGAAACATATTTTATGAATGAAAATATAACTGATTTGGAAAGTCCCAATACCAAATATGTATAGTTTTATAGAAATTTCATAGTTGGGTCAAAAAGAGCAACTTTAATAAATGGACAAATAGGGCATCTGCCCAGAGCCCACTGATTTGGGAGAGCATTTTTTTTCTTGCTCCCTTGCCCTACCTCCCATGCTGCTGCTGCTTTCTTCGCCCATTGTACGCGTGCACAAGTTTTGAAGCCAGCGCACACACCAAATTGTGGTGTGCACAAAGAATTTTGTATGAAAACACAAGATTATGCATTTGTTCTGACCTAGGCACACAAGTTTAAAATGTACGTACAAAATAATGTTTTGCTCACATAGCCAAGAAGGAATTAGAGGGAACAATGACCACAGTACCAAATGTTTTACAACACCACTCCAGAAATCTGTGTTCTTTAGATTTCAAGGCCAAAAATTCCACTATCAGTGGGTTTACCTCTGGAAACCATATCATTTGCCTCTAACTGCAAAGAACTGTTGTGGCAGTATCTGTATGCTTGTTGTTAGATGAAGTTCTGGCCAAAGAGTTTGGAGACAATAACTGGAACTTGAGCAGATAAGATGTTTCTTATTCATTGTGCAACTGCCATCATTAGTTACATCATCAATGGAGATACAGTAAATAAGCGAGAACCAGTAGCAGTCATGCATGACCGAGCCATAACTACCCAAACACCATGTTTAACAGATGAGATTAACTGTAATCTTGCCATCCTTTGTTTGGCTAGTGGTTTGCATTTTTAACTAGTGGTTTGCATTTTGCATTGTAGCATCTGTATTTCTGTTCATGAAATCTTCTGCAGATACTTGTCTCTGACAAAAACACACCTGCCTCCTGAAGAGTGTTTCTGAGATGTTGGACAGGCGTTTGAGGATTTTTCTTTACCATGGTGAGGATTCTTCTATCAGTAGTAGAGATCTTCCTTGGCCTACCAGTCCCTTTGAAATTACAGAGCTCACCCATGTTCATTCTTTCTAGACAATTACTTTTGGTAATCCTAAGGTTTGACCAATGCCTCTAATGGGTTTATTCTTGTTTTTCAGCCTCATAATACAGTAGCTTCCTTGACTTTCATTGCCACAGCTTTGATCCTCATGTTGAACAATGGCAACTGCAGTACTGACTCCCAATGGTAAAAGCAAACCCAGGTTTCATATCTCTGCACTAGTAAAGCAATGCAACACACCTACGTAATTACAAACACCTGTAAAGTTAATTGTCCAAAACATTATGGTTCCCTGAAATGAAGGGGGCTATGTATAAAAAGTGTTGTAACTTCTACAAGGTGAAATGAAAATGTATGCAAATAACTTTAAAGTCTGGAATGTGCACTTTAATGACATCTGAATTGTTTGATTTAAAAATTTTCGCCCAGGAGCAGAGGGGTAAATCAAAGAAATTTGTTTTGTCCCAAACATTATGGAGGGCACTGTGGTTATCTGGAAATGATGCAAATCCCCTCAGTAAGGGCAGAGACACACGTGAAGTTTCAGGGAGACTTAGTCGCCAGGCGATTAGGGTTGGGCGAATTTGACCCACGTCTAAACTTTTTTGACGCGCGAAGCCATACAAGTCTATGGGCATTATTTCCGCGACAAAACAAGGTGAAAAAATGTACCTATCCTACAGGCGACAAATCGCCTCTTCTTCAGATGACTAATCTCCCCGAACTGCTTTCCCAGCGGCTAGAATCTAAATCGCCAGTGGGATGGCACTCTGAGCGCCAAAGTTTCCTTGTGAGGCAAAATCTCCCCGAATCTTAACATGTAGACTCAGTAGACCAAGGAAGACCTCCACTGCTGATGACAGAAGAATCCTCACTATGGTAAAGAAAAATCCTCCAGATCATCTTTTAGCTAATTTTTCTCAGGAACTTTCTGCTGCTGTGACTCGTTACGCCATACCTCCCAACAGTGCAGTTTTCTGCAGGACAGTCCCGATTTTAACAGCTCAGCCCGCAGTCCTGGATTTCTTACTGAAATGTCCCGACTTTCTCTTTTATCTCGTACACTGAAAAACATACAAAGTTTCTGAAACTTAATTAAAATAAGAGGCTTTTTGGCAGAGAGCCCAGAACAGCTGCACTTGGATATGTTTGTAACAATTTAAGATAAGCAAAGAAACATTTGTAACTATTTAAGATAAGCAGATCTCTTGGGAGAACTAAGACGAGCCGTTTTAAAGGGCAATTCACTTTCATTAGCAAAACTGTTGCAGCACATAAAACCTTGCACTAAAAATAGAAATATGAAATATGAAATATGTTCAAACTTTCATACCCTGCCAAATTTTGTAAAATGGACTTGGTAATTAGGGGGTGTGATCATAAAATTGGCAGTGTCTAACACTTTTCGTTTTTCAAATTTAGGAGGTATCATGCCACTAGAACTAAAATTATTTATCAAGATGGCGATGTAGCTGTCAGGCCCAGACTGGCAATCTGTGGGTTCTGGCAAATGGCAGAGGGGCTGCTGTAACCTGTAAGATGCCACAGAAAGTGACTATTCAGTGGGCTGGTGGGGTCTGTTTGGGCCTCTGTGTACTAGGAATACCAGGGCCTATTGTGAATCCCAGTCCCCAGTCCTGGTAGAGCTGTCCCTGCACAGATGCCTCCCAAATGCAGCTGTCGCTGTACGTTTCCAGTCTATCAGAGGATTTGTGCAATTGAAGCCTTCCGCCGATAGGAGTCGCTGCGCAATTCTATACTACTATCCGCTGTGTACAATTTCCTCCTCCCGCCGGAAGGTGTCGCTGCACGTTGAGCTTCCACAAACCCCACTTATTCTCCTTTGCTGACATGCCGTGCCTACAACCTGAGGAGATGGCGGTGGAGTCTGGACCCAGTGAGTCGCTGCTGTCCCTGAACCCGAAGCTGCAGATGGATTTCCAGCAGAAAATGCATGAGATCAGGCGGAAACGCTCCTTCCTGGGCTGCTTTGGTTGGGCGGACGTGCGGCTTTCATAGTTTGCAGGGAGTTGTAGTTTTGTAGGGGTGGGGAGTTTGCAGGGAGTTGTATGTATGGCAGGTGGGGGGGGGGGTCAGTGTTGACAGTCCCTGGTTTATATTATACTGGTCCCGGCTGCTTTTAAACTACAACTCTCAGAATCCAGGGGTAGATCTGCCTTACTCTGATGCCTCTTGTGCTTTTCAGACAGGGAACAGCAAGGGATATGCACATGTGGAGTTCGAGTGTAATGAAGTGGCCAAAATTGTTGCAGATGAATAATTATCTGTTCTGTGAGCGGCTGCTAAAATGTAAATGCCCCCCCCCCCCAATTACATGACTGGGCCCTACTGCAGGATCACTTTCGGGCCCCCTTAAAGGGGTGGTTCACATTTAATTAAAGGGATTCTGTCATTTTTATGATGTATTTTTTATTTCTAAATGACCCTGTTTAGGGCAGAGACAGACACGAAGATTCGGGGAGATTAAGTCGCCCATTGACTAACTTGCCTCTTCTTCGGCGACTAATCTCCCTGAAAAGCCTTCCCACCAGCTAGAATCTAAATCACCAGCGGGATGGCACTCGGAGTGCTTTGTTTTATGAAGTCGCCTGAAGTTGCCTCGTGAGGCTACTTCGGAAAACAAAGCACTCCTAGTCCGATCCCGCTGGCGATTTATATTCTAGCTGGCGGGAAGGCTTTTCAGGCAGATTAGTCACCAGAAGAAGAGGCAATTCCAAATCTTCGTGTCTGTCTCTGCCCTTACACTGCAAATAATTCACTCTACAATATAAAATTTAATTCCTGAACCAGCAAGTGTGTGTTTTTTTTTTTTAGTTGTAATATTGGTGTATAGACAGCCATCTCAGGTCATTTTGCCTGGTCATGTGCTTTCAGAAACAGCCAGCACTTTAGGATGGAACTGCTATCTGGCAGGCTGTTGTTTCTCCTACTCAATGTAACTGCATGTGTTGCAGTGGAACCTGGATTTTACTATCATGTGCTGTTCTTAGATCTACCAGGCAGCTGTTATCTTGTGTTAGGGAGCTGTTATCTGGTTACCTTCCCATTGTTCTGTTGTTAGGCTGCTGGGAGGGAAAGGGAGGTGTTGATATCACTCCAACTTGCAGTACAGTAGTAAAGAGTGACTGAAGTTTATCAGTGCATAAGTCACATGACTGGGGGCAGTCTAGCCCCCTGTCAGATATCAAAATTAAATATAAAAAAATCAGTTGGATCTTTTGAGAAATTAATTTCAATGCAGAATTATGCTGGAGCAGCACTATTAAGTGATGCGTTTAACTTTTGGTATGTTATAGAATGTCTACTAAGCAACTTTTCAATTGGCCTTTATTTTTTATTTTATAGTTTTTGAAATATTTGCTTCTTTTCTTCTGACTCTTTCCAGCTTTCTTTCTAAAAAACATATTTCACTGGAAGGTTACAAATGTATTGTTAATACTTTTTATTACTCATCTTTCTATTCAGGCCTCTCTTTTATTCATATTCGCTAAAACATGAAAACCAATTGCAAATTGTCTCAGAATATCACTCATCGTAATAAAAGTTAATTTAAATGTGAACAGCCCCTTTAAAGGGAGTCTGTAGTGGTTGCATTGCCTTGGGCAGAAGCTCCAGAATAGAGCAACAGATGAGACTGAGTATATTTTGCCTTTAATGTGTGCAGGGGAACTTGTGCCCCCAGAGAAAGTCCACCCTCGGCTCTTTATTGGCTGCGCTACCAAGTTTCGTAAGCCAACAAAGCCAGCTGTAAAGAGGTACAACCAAAGACGCAATGAGGAGGCACGAAAAAGAGATGACACATCGAATGATCTCGAAGGAGAATACATTTAGGAAATGATTGGCAGAGAAAGGAATCAACTACGACTTCCCAGGATTTGTGAGTCTTTGGAGCTAGAGGCCAGGGCAAATTTTAGCAGTGCAGAAGGGCAAGAGAAATTCGCTATTACATTATGGTCTTGCTTTATGCCAGTGCTCATGTGACACTTGCTTTCTTTCACCTGTGGATCTGTTAGGCACCAATGTCACATGCCTGATTATTAGCCAATCAACAGGAGGCTCCAGGTGCCTCCAACTTCTTGTGCCACATTCATTTATCAGTAATATTCTATCTGGTTGGATGAAGTGAGTTTCCCATATGCACCAATCAGAAATGCAGATCAGACACAGAATTATTAAAAGACTATGGCCCTGTTTAGTTTTAGCCTTTTATGCCCCATTTCTATTTACTCTTCCTGTGCTGGACCCCAGACAGGCGGGGTAGTTGCTGGGCTGGGGTTACATACAGTGAATCTGTGAGTGTCTCGTTACAGGCAGCACAGAGAGAGAAGAGAAAAGAGCCGACATATGATGTCAACACCTCCGTGAGCAGTCGGGTAAGGAAAGTAATCCTCAAACCAAATGATCCCTGGAACCAGATCCTCCTCTCCTTTCACTTACTGTCATCTCTGGCCTGATTGTGCTTTATCTGCCTTACTACTCCCAGCTGCCACTTAGCTCCCAGCATCGTCAGCCAATAGCAAACATTTCTTTATTTATTGGACAATACGTCGTCATTAATGAAGCATGGCAGGAAATAAGTTCCTCTTCAGTAGTATTGTTTGATATTGTTAGGGCTGTTGGTGTATTAGTGCTCAGTAAGTGCCCAGTAAGACTGGGTTTTTGGATCTTGACAGTACATCTACTGTAACCAAAAAATGCCCTGTCTTTGGGGTGTATAAAGGATATACATTATTTGATAACTGAAACTTGTTTAGCCTAGAGCCAGACTGTGAAAATACCCTTAGTGGAGGATGCTGGGAGTTGTAGTGCAGCTCCATAGGTACTAGTTTCTAACAGACATTTTGCACATCTGCTCTGGCTCTGGGAGTGGCAGTAGTAGCCATCTATAGCTTGTGGCTTGACTGAAGATAAGAAATATCGTCAGTGCTGTTGCCCACAGTGACCAATCAGAACTTTGTTTTCAACATTACAGGTTATTGTTATCCCCTTTGTTATTAAATCAGCCCCTTGGGGTTGTGCCCTGCTGATCTTAGTGTGACAAGCATTTGGAAACAGGTGGTGGCAGCCTCAAACACTTCTATCTCTTTATCTTTGCACAGGACAATATTCTGTTCTTTTTTTCTGCCATCTCTCATCTGAGATAAATATCCATCTGCCACTACATTGTTATACTTACCCAAATGCCTGGTGCTCACTGTGGCCTCTAATTCCTAGGATCCCAACCCCGTCTGTACCTCGACTGTGCTGGAAAGGAGGAAATCTCTCCGCCTGGAGCAAATTGATGATCAGGAGGAGGATGAGGTTGTGCTAAAGTTGCCCCAGCAAGATGATGAGATTGTGCTCAAGTTTCTACAGAAAGTCTCATCAACTGCAAAGAGGCCGAAGATGTCCAAACCAGAGAAGAATAAAAAGATAAAGTAACAGAAATAACAAACTGTGTAAATTCCCCATCCCCTGCAATGACACGACACCCATGTGTCACATATGTGCACTGGTTCCTCACATCTGCCTTTCGCCCCTCCTACCAGTGGTGCCATTACCCAGTGGACTGAAATTCTTGGGGTTATTGGATTGCATTGCCTGGAGTATTTCCCCTTCTGCAACACAGTATATTGCCCACTATGAGAAGCATGAGAGCTTGGTAGTAAGGAGACTGTCCCTTGAGGCTCCCGCACAAACATTGAGGGCATCATTAGTGAGGAGTGTAAGTGCTTGTGCCGTTTTTTTTAATAAAGACTCTGTTTCACTTGTGCAGTCAAATTTACCAACTTTAAATACCTGTTTGCACACCGTGTGCCCTTGTCTGCTGCAGTTTACATTTAAAATGTGGTTTTGGGTCATTTTACTTAAAACTGGGAAAATGTATGTTCAGGTGTTTTGAGCAGCAACAACAAAGCTCCAGAAACACATGGAAATGTCCTGTATGAATATAGTCAATGATGAATAATCTGTCCGCTTTCACAGTGGCCTAAAATGATTGCGAACTTTAAAAATGGTCCCTGTATTGCAGCACATTTCTCTATATTTTGAAAAATATAATGCACTGGCACATTCTTGGTTTTTATACAATGTTTCCTTTGAAATTCCAATATTTAAAATGTAAATCCAAGCTCCTGCAACAATGTAGCAGAATGCAACTAATCAATGGACCCCATCCACTGGCTCCTGCTACATTGTTTCCAGGGAGGGACAGAGCCAAAAACTGCTTTCAGTAGCAATGTCCACCACAAATTATAAACTGAAGGCCACAGAAGAACTCCCCTAGCCAGTCTTGCTCCTTTGTGTGGCACTAAAGGATCCTGTCAGTAATGGGTAAGTCTCCCTGTAGCTCTGTGCATGTGACATGCAAGAGTTTTCTCAGAAAGCGGTGACAAAGCACATGGATGAAGGATCTGCTCCACTATAACCCACATCTGACCAGTGGGCGATACCACAAAAAGCAGGCAAGATGGCAAATCCGTAACTGTAGAACACCATGATCTCCTTGGCCTGGAAGGGGTGACCATTTACTTTTTAAAGGTGTGGATTTTTTTTTTTAGTCCTAAGGGAGCAACTCTCACTATGCTGCTGTGTCAGTTTGTCCAGCCATAATTACATCACACTTATAAATGAGACCCTCAATCTCCTACCAATAGAAGTGGCCTTTTGTGTAGCACTTCTTCACCAGCAACTGGCGGGCCTAATTCAGCCTGTCCTGGGCTTCCTTTATAAGAAGCTTTTGGCGGCTATTTGTGGATAATAAGCTATATAGCTCTAAGCAGTGTCAGTCATTGATTGATATACAATATATATATATATATACAGTAAATGAACCACTGGCCTCTGATGTTTTGTATGGTTTTTACACAATCTGCTTTCCTGTTTTGGCTCTTTCTTAACTGTAGCTAAAAATGCTGTGTGGTTGTCATTCACTGAACCCAGCAACCAGAAGATGATTGAATGGCTTCATTTTGTATAGCTCATTTTTTTTCAGGGTTCCAACATTCATCTGCCATTTTGATTTCATAACTGTTTCCTGGTTGCCATGGTAAGCCCTAGCAACTCCATAATCCTCCAAATTCCAAGTGTTGAGTGATGTTAAGCTAAAACAACAAAAAAACTTAGTGAAAGATTAAAATTAATGACCATTTGAAAGTTCTTAGACCTGTGTGCCGTGTACACCATACTAAATCTTAATTTCAAGTGAAACATCCCCTTTAAATCAAGACACAAGGCTGCTGAAGTCTCTTTATACAGGAACCCCATACAAACAATAGAATAAGAACCGCCCGGCAGGTTAAGAATCTGCAGATATAACCAAATACTTTATTTTAGTACAAAAGCAAATAAATGACATATTAATAGTTAGTCTGGTTCTGACACCTTCCCACAAGTGGTATCTTGGACATAACCACTAGAGGTCACTAAAATTAAAGGAATTCTGTCATGATTTTTATGGTTTACTTTTTATTTCTAAATTACACTGTTTACATTGCAAATAATTCACTCTGCCATTTAAAATGTTATTCTTGAACCAACAAAGCTGTAATATTGGTTTTGAGGCAGCCATCTTAGTGCATTGTGCTTGATTCTGAGCTTTGTAGAGGAGCCAGCACTTCAGGATGGAACTGCTTTGGGACAGGTATTGTTTCTCCCCTTCCCATTGTATTATACTACGATCCTAGGTTGAGTTTGCATTGCTAAAAGCTTTGGTGCTATTCTCATGTCTACAACAAGAAAAAAATCTGTTTGTTCTTTTAAAAAAATGGATTTCAGTGCAGAATATTGCTGGAGAAGCACTATTAACTGATGCTTTTTGAAAAAACACATTTTCCAGTGATAGTATCCTTTTAAAGAGGAACTGTACCTGTGCAGTTGATTACTAAATCCACTTTTTTTCCCCCAGGGTTATTGAATATAAATGGTTTATCAGTACTCATTCTGGGCCAAGCATTGCTTCCTCTGCTGCAAATAACATTCATTCTGATTGGGCCAGCAACAGGACATTGTAAAAAACTGACTTGTGATCGAACATTTTGCATTTACTGACCCATGCTCCCTTAGGGCCTTTACACACGGGCGTTTCACCCTGCATTCCCCTGCACTTAATTTTCTTGTGTTCTACTGCAGAGGAACCAGGATGAAATGCATTCTATTTCTTATTGGGCAGTATTGATACAGGTGCATCCAAGAGCCAAACTCAGGTGGAATGCAACATGATTCTAGGGGATAATTTCTTTCTACTTATTTAAGTAGATTTTATATTTACTGTGTGTAATCTTTAGTTTATATTTACTGTGTGTAAGCGCTATGGCAGAGACAGTCAGTGGTTGGCAGCAGATATGGGAGTTACAGTCTAACAACAATAAAAGGATGGTAGGTAAGATAGTGATATCTTTTCTAATGACACCCTGGTGTGTGAGGGCCCTTGCGAGGCAATCCCACCCTGGGATCTCAGCAGAATGAATTTGGTCTGGCAGAAAATTTCATCTGACCCAAAAGTACAACACACCTCTTTTCCATTGGAGTTCTTTGGGTCTGTCAACAGTCCCAGTGAGCAGCATTACAGTATACAGCAGAACCCCCATTTTACATTTTTCAGGAGACCAGAATAAATTGTTGTAAAATCTGGGAAAATATGAAATCTAATAATTGTATCTATTGGTGAGACCACAGAAAAATAATGTAAATTTGAGGTTTCACTGTACACCTTTTCACCAGGGGTCACCAAATAATTTCATTTTATCTAAAGGGCTATTGGTTTGTCAGACTGCACCACATGACTATGAAAGACTTTATCGTTTTAAAGATTTAATCATAAAACAGGTTTTAGAGTTAACACGCTTAATGTACAGATTTATGAAGCTAACAAAATTCCCTTATCCACATACAGTTTCTGGTTTGCACATGGCACCCGAGGCTTTAGTTTCTACTGGCTGGTAGCTGCTCCGTACATTGCATGTATAGACATAAATGTTGCACGTCAGTGGATGGGTTAATGCCCTTGGGAAGGTGGGTGCTACCAAGTTACTCTGAAACGTCGGGGGAATTGGTAATACATACAGGTTACAGAGTTACAATGAGAGCAGCATCAGAAAGCCAATAGCGTGTGGTTTACACTGAACCCATAACCCCTACGTTAGTGCCTGCCATATATTGGGGGCTCTATGTTATTATGGAGCAGATCTGGACTGGGACTCCAAATAGGCCCTGGCATTCCAAGTACACTTAGGCCCAAACAGCCCCCACCAGCCCACTTTTATAGTCATTTTCTATTAGGGATGCACTTAATGCAGGATTCGGTTCAGGATTCAGCCTTTTTCAGAAGTATTCGAATTCGGCTCACTCCTTCTGCCCGTTCGAGCCGTATCCGAATTTGCATATGCAAATTACGGTGGGGAGGGAATCGCGTGACTTTTTGTCAAAAAACAAGGAAGTAAAAAATGTTTTCCCCTTGCCACCCCTAATTTGCATATGGTTTGGTTCGGTATTTGGCCGAATCTTTCATGAAGGATTCGGGGGTTCGGCTGAATCCAAAATAGTGGATTCAGTGCATCCCTACTTTCTATGGCATCTTACTGCAGCCCCTCTGGCATTTGTCAGAACCCACAGATTGCCAGTCCAAGCCTGTTATTTTGCAGTGCTGGTGGTGCTTTACCGGCCTGGCCTGTAAAAATGATGGTTGATCCCAATGTTATTAATAAGGGAAAAAGATAAGTATATAGAAAGGCCGGTATTTTTTTCCAGAAAAGGTTGCAACTCTAGGTGCAAGTGCTGCTAAAGCAATCAATGGAGGTGATTTTGTGCATTTTTACTTCACTTTCGCGAGCACCCAGAATACACAGGCACTATAATTCCCAGAATTGTTCCACGTGCCATTGTCCTAACTGGTTACTTACTCTTGCTAATGGCCCAGGCTGTGTCTATACATCCCTCTGCAGTAGGGTTGCCACCTTTTCTGGAAAAAAATACTGGCCTTCCTATATATTTATCTTTTTTCCCTATTAATACAGTATCATTGGGATCAACCATCATTTTTACCGGCCAGGCCGGTAAAATACCGGCCAGGTGGCAATCCTACTCCCCAGTAGGGTTGCTAGTCCGAGCCTGTTATGTTGCAGTGCTGGTGGTGCAAGTAGGGTTGCCACCTGGCTGGTATTGTAGCACCCTGACCTGTAAAAATGATGGTAGATCCCAATGTTATTAATAGGGAAAATACTGATAAATATATAGGAAGGCTGGAATTTTTTTCCAGAAAAGGTGGCAACCCTACTCCCCAGGGTTGGATTGGTGTAGTAAAAGCATCAGAGGATCCCTAGTGGCCCCCAGTTTAAAGCAGTTCCCATCAGCTGACACTTATTTGCTTTGTGGGGCCTTAAGAAGCTATACCATTCAGAACTATGTGTATCTAACTGGTGTGAGAGTGGGCCCAGGGTGCCAGATTCTCCATTGGACCCTGAGACCCAGTCCAAAGCAGTCCAGTCCAGCTCCTGTTTGCAGTGGAACCAATAGACTGATGAGGGGGCTCTGATGCACACCAAGATATAACACGGGTACACAGTTGTGTTACTAAAATAATAATGGGATATGTAGATTTAGCTGCCAAACATGCATTTAAAATATAAGCAGGCTCTTGTTGCCCTTATCAAACATGGCCGAAGCAAAGAATTCCGCCTCTGCCAATATGGCCTCAGTTTCCCAGGTGACCGCCCTCTCCTGCCGGCACAGCTCTCTATGGTGGGGGTTGGCGAGTTTGCGCAGTGGTGCTTCTTTTGAGCAGAAAGAGCAGCCGGGGCGGGGAGTCGGAGCCAGACGGGAGAAACAGGAGCGATGCACCGGGGCCTGGAGCGGCGGAACAGCCGGCAGCCTTAGTGTAAGAAGCGGCATTACCGGTACCCACACGGCACAGCTTTCCCCAGGTACCCAGGGCGTATCTGATAGGCCCTCCTTTTGTACTGCGGCCTCCCCCCGGGCCTCGAGTAGTGACAGGCAGAGCAAGGTGCCCCCTCCCCCTGGTGCTGCATCTGTCAGCCCGCTGCCCCTATTAGCCTATATATGGCTGCCTTCTGTACTAGCTGGCTCTATCACTACTGTCTGCCCCACTGCCTTCTATACTATGCCCATTATCTGCCCCACTGGGGTATCTGTTAACTTCACTACCAGTATGTGCTTATTATCTGCGCTACTGGGGCTGTATGGCTCTTATCCCCCTTTATTAACCCCAATTGGGGGTTCATAGATATTTCTTCCATTGTGTTAACTAAATAATATACAGGAGCTTCCCCACTGGGGGTGTTTGCCTTTTTGGAAGGTTCTGTGGGAATCGGTGGGATGGCTAAATGGGCACACCCTGTGGGTTATCCGCATCTTCCCTAATACCCTGGGGGTATTGTGTTATTCCCTATACTGCCTGGGTTATTTATTTGTACCTGTCCCACCAAGGGAAGTGTATTACCACATCATTAAGGGTGTTCGGTGTACATTTAACCTGCTCAGAGGCATCTGTGTTTTTTGCATCGTTTGGGCAGTGGGTGGGTGATTGGGGGTGTTGGGTGTCTGGTAATGTCGTACTTGTACTAACCCCCAGTGCGGGTGAGGTGGGTTTATTATGGTGCCTCACAGGGTAAGTTGCATTATACATGTATCTCGATACATGTATTCATTTGTTGTTGTATCAATGTGTGTGTCACACACTCACTACTATCCTGTGCCACTTGCTCTGTGTGTTTATTATTATTATTATTATAATTATAATTATTGCCCCAGCGAGGGCTGTACATGCGCTGATACCCGCAGCTCTGTATGTGTCAGTAACTGCCTCACAGGCACGTGTGTATTTTCTACATTGGTGTGTGTTCAGTTGTGCATTACCTGCAACAACATGGGGCGTGTGAAGCAATTCCTGCACTGCTGTGCTGCACCAACACCCAGGGTGAGTAGAATTGCATGAACTGCATTGCTGGGGGGCAGCTACATCTGTATTGAGGCCTAGGGGTACACGTGTGCAGTCACTGCACCACTTGTGTCAGAAACATTTCATTACATGTGCGTATTGTGCTTTTTAGTTTTACGGGTGCTGTTCTGTTGCACATTAGTGTCTCCCCCCTGCAGCACTGGGTGCTTGTACATTGCTGTTTGAATGATACAAGGCTGCAGCCTTACTGAGGTGTGTAACATTGGTTAGTGGCTTATTCTGTTAATGGTTCTGAACATCGGCACTGGGGTGCTCCTTCCTGACGCCTGGCTGTATATGATTAGAACTTGCTGACAGATTCTGTAAGTGCCAGCCCATTCCTAATAATTCATAATGTTCATTTTATTGGGCTACATTCTCCCTGCCCCATCCTTCCATGCTGCGGTCATGCTCCATGTAGCCCTTTTAAATATTGACATCAATTATTTATCCATTTATGTGTAGCGACATTAGGACAACTCCCTCCCTATCAGAGTGCTTAGAAATGCTTAACCCTTTCAGTATTTTTCCTAGTTAAAAAGGAAACATGGAAGAAAAACTGCCCTGTGTCTTATGTACAACCCCATTGGTAATGCTGAATCCAGATGGGAATTGAGCTGAGGTTTAAAGTTTTGCGCTTCTCTCATGTCACCCTCCTCAAGTCCCTGGGGGGGGGGGGGTTGGGGGGCTACACTATCATTTAAACTTGCGATTTTGCTTCCAGAGGTTCCTGCAAGGCATTGTACACCACATTTAACAGGAATTATTCAGGAGCATCCAACCTGCTGTACAGAGAGTGACAGAGGGTAATGGAATTTAGGGATTGGCAAACCTCAGGGTTTTCTCCTTATAATAATAGAGTGTAATATCCCATAGCGCAGTCTTGCTGCTGTCTGCCTGCGCTTGTATTGATTGGTCGGGCTGATGTCATACACTTGGCTTCTGGCTGCTGTCTTTAGAACTGGGAGAGTGCCCAGACGTGTCCGCTTCCTCCTCATCTAGATATCAGAGATCTTCTAGAACTATGTGCAGTTTTGGGGCCCAGGTCATTTATCTAGTTTTTTGTGGGGAGTCCCCATCATTATCCCATTCTGGTTTCAGTGTCTGGGTTTGTTTGCTGCTCTGTAACAGGATCCATTGGGGGTGAATTTACTTAAGGTGGCCACACATGGAGAGATCCGCTCGTTTGGCGATGTCGCCAAACGAGCGGATCTCCCTCCGAAATGCCCACCTTGAGGTGGGCGATATCGGGCTGATCCGATCGTGGACCCTAGGGCCCAACGATCGGATCCTAACGATGCCTAACGGGCGGTCGAATCGCGGGACCGCATCAACGAATAGATGCGGCCGCGATCCGACGGTATTTTTTGTCCCATCCGATCGAGATCTGGCCGACTTTCGGCCAGATCTCGATCGGTGAAGCCCGTCGGGGGGGCCCCATACATGGGCCAATAAGCTGCCGACACGGACTGTCGGCAGCTTTTATCGGCCCGTGTATGGTCACCTTTAGATGGGACTGTGGATGTGGGATAGCAGGTATAGTAGGGAGAGATGGTGCCTATATTAGCAATGGGAATAATAGTTTCTGGGAAGGGACTGTGGCTGTGGGATAGCAGGTATAGTAGGAAGAGATGATGTAGTAGCAATGGGAATAATAGTTTCTGTTAAGGGGCTGTGGCATAGCAGGTATAGTAGGGAGAGATGGTGCCTATAGTAGCAGTGGGGATAATAGCACATTTGAAAGGGACTGTGGCTTTGGGATAGCAGGTATAGTAGGAAGAAGTGATGCAGATAGTAGCTCTGGTAAGGGCCTGCGGCTGTGGATAGCAGGTATAGTAGGGAGTGATGGTGCCTATAGTAGCAGTGGAATAATAGTCTATGGGAAGGGACTGTGGCTGTGGGATAGCAGGTATAGTGGGGAGAGATGGTGCCTATAATAGAAGTTGGGATAATAGTTTCTGGGAAGGGACTGTGGCTGTGGGATATCAGGTATAGTAGGGAGAGATGGTGCCTATAGTAACAGTGGGGATAATAGTCTCTTGGAAGGAACTGTGGCTGTGGCATATCAGGTATAGTAGGGAGAGATGGTGCCTATAGTAGCGGTGGGATAATATTCTCTGGGAAGGGACTGTGACTATGGGATAACAGGTATAGTATAGAGAGATGGTGCTTATAGTAGCAGTTGGATAATAGTCTCTATAACTGGACTGTGACTATGGGATAACGGGTATAGAAGAGAGAGATGATGATTATAATAGAAGTGGGGATAATAGTTTCTGAGAAGGGACTGTGGGATAGGCAGAGTAGAGCAAGATGCAGCTATTTAATTTGTTGCTCTGATCAGCCACCAACAGCTGATGGCACAAAGCTGACAGTTGCAGTGACACCATGGCTGCAGGGCTCTCGATTGGACAGTTCTACTTTTTTAAATAACAATGCCCCACAATGCTTAGCTGTGAGACTAAGCTCCACTATGAGGACTGATAGGGTTCTTTACAGCCTTTGTCATAGCTGAAAGTGAAAGGAGCCTGTCATTATATATGAAGCATAAGGGGAGTTGTTTGCAGCTTCCCAGCACAATAGCCTCTCCACACGAGAACATTCCTGCTTTGCAGCTGATCATACAGTGCAGAGTTGTTAACCGGAGGCATCAGTGTGGGGCAGACTCTTAACCTTCTGTGACCCTAAGATGCTTTCAGTCCCCGCTATTTACTAATGGACAAGAGGATTCTATAATTATTGGCCTGTTGTCTTGTTGCACTTTCACCCTGTGCTCCCCCCAGGCTCCACCACTTCCTCTCTCTCTCACACTGGGAAATTAATTTTAACTTAAGTTTTTACTTTGTCAGACGATCTGACTTTGTTGCTGTGTGTGGGGGCATGAGGTTAAGATGATGGGCAGGTGCTGGAAACGTGTTGCCTGTAGTGAATCCAATAGTGAATCTCTGTAATATTTCATAGAGCAGCCCCAAGTCCAAGTTTATTTCTTATTATCTTGTAACGAGCACCAATATATATCTTGTAGCACTGTAAAGCGAGTATCCATCAGTCCCTGCTCCAGTAGGGCTAACAATGTTAGGACCCTATCAAATTCCCATCAGCCCCTGCCCCACTTAGGTTGAGTGCACATGAGGTGCAAACTCGGCTTCACTCCACCAGCTATTTCCCTGCAGGCAGAGAGAATCCCATGCACTCCCATCTGCTCAGCTGTTCTTCTGCCCTGACAGGCACAACATCAACCTGCTTGCAGACACGCTGAGTGGATATCCCTGCTAAATGCATAGTTTTGTGTTTCTAAATTTATATCCGCTCAGTACAGAGGAAGCATGTTGGCTTCTTCTTGTCACTCTTCCTGGACTTTTTATCTCCCAAAATGCTTTTACCTTATTAATGTGCTGGAGAATTCTGGCAGTTGTAGTCCAGTAGCATTAACCTCCAAAGGTAAAGAAGCAGGGGTACTTACCCGGCCATAGGAAATATGTGCAGGATTACTTACCCACTATTATGGTTGTCAGGCTTACACACAATTCTTAAATTTATCCCCAGGGCCACACAGATTGTTCAAGTGCCCAACAGAACAGAATAACGTCTGGTTGCCTGCTGTGTGTAACAAGGCAGGGGCCAACTCTTTCATTATACCCCATGTGCTAGTGACCAGGGCTGTGGAGTTGGTACATAAATCCTTCAATAAAGTCCAGATAGGGGAATGGGTAGAGGCTCTGGCCTAGCCACTCGCCAGTGAAATAGTCTAAAATAAATGGAAAGCCAATACCTTGTCTGCTACACACGGGTGAATCCCAAACTTTATTCCATGGTGCTCACAACACTTCAATGTTCAAACGTTTCGGGACCGCATGGCCCTTCCTCAGTGACGAGGTCCAGTACAATGGTGTTTTATTTGATATGTAACCTGTATAAACACACAGCTTTCCCAGTGCATGCTAGCAGTATATTATATGCTACAGTAATTACTTTTAAACGCTTACATTTTTTGTTGTTACTCTTCCTTTAATATACTCTTGTATCTTCCATGTGGCTTGAAAGAAGTTAAAGGACAAGGAAAGTCTTATAAAGAGAGAACCTCCATTAAGAGGCATACCTTCAGTGTTGCCATCAGTACTATTAACTCGCCTCTGTATCAAGTCCTTTTCCCACTTCATCTCCGCAAAGTACAAAAAACTGCTGACTTTAATAAAAAAAAAAAACCCCAAAAACACCCATGATTCTCCTCTCCTTAACTAAGACCAAGACTCTTGAGTTTGCATAGTGTAAGAATAGACACGGAACGCTCCCATACACGGACTCCGCAAAGCCCTCCCTTTAGTGTGCGTGCACCAATAGCAACTGACTACAACCTTGCTATGGTGATTCATAAACGAACCAGGGCAATTAAACTCGCAGATCGTCCAGAACTGAACACTTTCTCCTCCTCTGAGCCCACCTGTGCTGAAGGTTGTGTGCTAAAGCTTACAACAGCGTTAGAAGTTGGGTTAGGGAAATGTTACGCATGCACAAAGCATTTGGCGCGGCCATGTTGATTATGGCGGCTGCGACTGAACTTTTATAGGTGATAATATCAGAGGCTGCACCGGGTGAAAATGAAACAATTATGAAAATATAATATAGCGATCAGGTTCAGCTATGAGTATTGTATAACATAAAGGAAACTTCTGTTTCACAGGATTTCCTTGTCCTTTAAGTACACAACATACAAGGCATTTTATCACTGCCAAAGCTCAAAAATACAAGTTAAAGTTAAGCTACATAAACTAAAAACAATTGGAAAACCTAAAACAACTTAAACTTAAGGTGGCCATACATTGGCTGATAAAAGCTGCTGACAGACCTAGTCGGCAGCTTATTGGCCCGTGCATGGGGCCCTCCGACGGGCTTCCACGATCAGTATCTGGTGGAAAGTCGGGCAGATGTTGATCGGGCAGGGTTAAAAATCCTGTCGAATCATGGGCGCATCTGTTCATAGATGTGGTCCCGCAATCTGACTGCCCGTATTGGCAGCATTATGATCCTAGGGCCTGCGATCGGATCAGCCCGATATCGCCCACTTCAATGTGTGTATATCCTGAGAGTTTCGCTCATTTTGCATCATCGCCAAATGAGCGGATCTCTCCTTGTATGGACAGCTTTAACTTAATTATTGTTCTCAGAAATAGAATTACTTTTCTATATCCTCCTTCATTGAAGCTGTTAAATCTGATTTGATTATTTGCAGTGCTTGTATTTAAAGTTATTAGGAGTTGGAGTCTGTGTATTTTTGGCATCTCCGACTCCAGGTACCCAAAATTTCTTCCCGCTCCATGACTGCTAGTGAAACTGTTTTTCACACCATCTTTACCTTCTTTCATTTATTCTGTACTTTCCTTGCTGCACTTTCTATGAAAGAAGCTGGTGTTATGAGAGAGAGCAGGGGATTGGCTGGCAGTGCAGTGAGGGTCAGTGGGAGATTTTCCCTGCATCATCGGGGCTGGCTGGTTGGCGCATATAAATAAGCCAGATCGTGTGCTAGAGCGAGGGTCTGCCCCTCCCCGGGCGCTTCCCTCACTGGCTGCCTTTGTTCTTTATTAGCACGTTCACGCTTAGGGAGTCTCCCATCTGGGTGTGAGATGAATTCACCCTCCGATCGGATGCATTCCCACCATTATATTATATTATCGTAAATCCGGAATGGAGCTTTGTGCAGGGGCACAGACGGCTGGTGTCCAGTTCACCTTTTTACATTTTTGTAGCTTCTGTAAGGGGCTAATTTATTATTCTCTTATGATGCACTAAAAGTTGTATGCAGTCATGTATAGCGGACTAGTACGGAGACAGAGGGTAAGACAAATAAAGCAATGCATTAAATACCCGTTGCTAATAATTTATTCCATTCTTGTATAAGGGCAAATGCACATTAGATAGGATCTCCGATCGTGAGGGTTTCCTAATTCTTCCTGTATTTACCTACAAATGCTCCTTGTTCCCAACAACAGCAAATCAACCCTCTGTGTATTGTTTTGTATTGAGTTTTGTACAGGTGGTTGAATCATTAAATAACTTCCATCTTTATAGAAGCCTTATTTTCAGCACTAATGGCAGGAGAGGCCTGCAGCTCGGTTACTCCAAAACGAAGTGAGCCATGGCCAAGCAAGGGAAATTGACTTTATATAAAGCTCAAATACATGAGACCTAACTGCCCTTCTCTCTTCTTTCAGCCCACCCCAGCCTTCCTAACTGTCCTTCTTTCTTTCAGGGCGTCCTGCAGAACTATGTACCTCTGGACCGGCGACTTAACATTACAGTGCCTCTTGCCCTGCTTGCTGCACGTTTAAATCAGCCTTTTTATATCCGAGCAGCTGCTCTGCAGACACATGCTGGATTGTTCTCATTCCCAGGATTGCATCTTTGAAGGCCGAACCCTCTTCAGCTTTTTGGCAACAAGAGAAGACCACGTTGGTGCATTCACTTGAAAGATTGGTGACCTTCTGCCCTCTACATTGCCTCCTTTCCTAGTCGGTGCTGGCCCACTCCCTAGCTATGGAACAGGGAATGGACTACTGGCTGGGGCAGATACAGCAGAAAGATGTGGGCAAGAGGCTCCAGGTTGGACCCGACTTGATAGAATACTTGTTGGATAGACAGAAGTCCATAGACCTGGAACAGGACCAGACTCTGCTCGACAGAATGGTCGATGGACTTGCCACTTCCTGGGTGAATTCTAGTAATTATAAGGTAAGCCCGACATGCCTTTTATGCCCATTACAAATGTCTTCTGATAGCTTTATGCTGCTCAGCCCAACATGAAGGTGACTAAATGTATCACTGGAAGCCCTGGCTTTCTAAAGAGCCTACCCAAAGGCTGCAGCTCTTCTAGATTTAGCCTGCTGCTGATTGACAGTTCCTTTAGGCAGTGTGGTGGTGGTTGTGCAGCATGTGTGGCTGCTGTGAATGGCAGAACAATATATAAATCTCTCTCATGACTCTTGTCCCTTGTGGGGTTGGGATGTAGCAATGCATAGAGAAGGGCAGTTTATTTAACTGAACAAATATTGACACCAATGCTGCTTTCCATTCCCAGGGATTCATGCTCCTCCCATATGTCATCTTTTAACCCCTTAATTAACTCTGCCCAAACGAACATCATCTTGAATCCCCCCCCCTGGCCTGACATGTGAAGGTGGCCATAGACGCACAGATATCGTACAAAACAAATTTTCATATGATATTCTGTGAGTGTAACCGATATCGGCAGAAGACTTGGATATTGGTCGGCTCATCGATCGGGCTGGACGGAAAATTTGCATCGGGTGCCCAAACGTCGGCCATGATTGTTAGTGCTGAATCGTCAGATGCGGGTAGAATTCTATTGTTTCTATCTGTATATCTGACAATTCAGCTCTACACACGTATATTGAAACAAAAGATCTTTTCCAAGAAAGATCGCAATTGTTACGTCTATGGCCACCTTGAAAGGTAAGTGTGTAGTGGTCCTGGGTGGAAGTGAAAATGTAAACACAGTTTACCTAACCGATCCTTAAGCCTCTTGATTGGCTGCCCTGGGGTCGGATTCTGTATCGGTGGTGCCGTGCCCTATAGCTGACAATGAGACATGGTTGCCCCGTTGCACAGTAGTTTTGCTGTTGTTTGGACTTGTGGACACCAGTGTTACAGGGAAAATATGCCGTATTTATAGGAAGAATTTACTTTTCCTTTATTCAGTAAAATGGGCGTATGGCTTACTCTGCTTGAGTTTCTGCTATTTAGATTTTTTAGCTTTCAGTATGAGTGAGCGCTGGCATGCAGAACTGACAGTTTGGGGCTGCTGGTTGGATTTTTCTGAAAATGTATTTCAACCTGCAAACTTTAAAATGGAACTACACCCTTGAAGTGTTTTGAAAGGAAATATAATTCTAAGCAACTTCCCAATATCCATTAATTCCTCATTCTCAAAGCATTTATTGCTATGTGTAACTGACAATGCTATTCTCTGTTAATGTGTCCCCTTCTGCTGGTTCTAGCTTGAAACCATGTAACAATAGCCAGCTTTGCATGCCTTTTCACAGGTCTCTCAACAGGGGTTGAGTTAACTTTCAGCATGATGTAGGGAGTTATATTTTGAGACAACTTGCACTTGGTTTTAATTTTTTATAATCTGTGTTTTTTTTTTAGTTATTTCACTTTTTATTTTCAAGCAGCTCTCAAGTCTGTAGTTTCAGAAATCTGGTTGCTAGCAGGCCCGGACTGGCAATCTGTGGGTTCTGGCAAATGCCAGAGGGGCTGCTATGAGGTCCCATAGAAAGTCAGTATTTAGTGGGCTGGTGGGGGCTGTTTGGGGCTCTGTGTGGGCCTCTGTGTACCTGAAATGCCAGGGCCTATTTTAATTCTCAGTCCGAACATGATTGCTAGGATCCAAAATAGGAGGTGGACTGAATAGAACGTTGAGTAATAAAAAGTGGCAATGACAACAAATGTGTAGCTTTACAGAACATTTACTTGCATCGGGTGCCCAAACGTCGGCCATGATTGTTAGTGCTGAATCGTCAGATGCGGGTAGAATTCTATTGTTTCTATCTGTATATCTGACAATTCAGCTCTACACACGTATATTGAAACAAAAGATCTTTTCCAAGAAAGATCGCAATTGTTACGTCTATGGCCACCTTGAAAGGTAAGTGTGTAGTGGTCCTGGGTGGAAGTGAAAATGTAAACACAGTTTACCTAACCGATCCTTAAGCCTCTTGATTGGCTGCCCTGGGGTCGGATTCTGTATCGGTGGTGCCGTGCCCTATAGCTGACAATGAGACATGGTTGCCCCGTTGCACAGTAGTTTTGCTGTTGTTTGGACTTGTGGACACCAGTGTTACAGGGAAAATATGCCGTATTTATAGGAAGAATTTACTTTTCCTTTATTCAGTAAAATGGGCGTATGGCTTACTCTGCTTGAGTTTCTGCTATTTAGATTTTTTAGCTTTCAGTATGAGTGAGCGCTGGCATGCAGAACTGACAGTTTGGGGCTGCTGGTTGGATTTTTCTTAAAATGTATTTCAACCTGCAAACTTTAAAATGGAACTACACCCTTGAAGTGTTTTGAAAGGAAATATAATTCTAAGCAACTTCCCAATATCCATTAATTCCTCATTCTCAAAGCATTTATTGCTATGTGTAACTGACAATGCTATTCTCTGTTAATGTGTCCCCTTCTGCTGGTTCTAGCTTGAAACCATGTAACAATAGCCAGCTTTGCATGCCTTTTCACAGGTCTCTCAACAGGGGTTGAGTTAACTTTCAGCATGATGTAGGGAGTTATATTTTGAGACAACTTGCACTTGGTTTTAATTTTTTATAATCTGTGTGTTTTTTTTTTTTAGTTATTTCACTTTTTATTTTCAAGCAGCTCTCAAGTCTGTAGTTTCAGAAATCTGGTTGCTAGCAGGCCCGGACTGGCAATCTGTGGGTTCTGGCAAATGCCAGAGGGGCTGCTATGAGGTCCCATAGAAAGTCAGTATTTAGTGGGCTGGTGGGGGCTGTTTGGGGCTCTGTGTGGGCCTCTGTGTACCTGAAATGCCAGGGCCTATTTTAATTCTCAGTCCGGACATGATTGCTAGGATCCAAAATAGGAGGTGGATTGAATAGAACGTTGAGTAATAAAAAGTGGCAATGACAACAAATGTGTAGCTTTACAGAACATTTACTTTTTAGATGGGGTCAGTGCTGAAACAGAAGAAAGCTGAACAGAAGAAAAAGGCAAATAATTATAAAAAAAGAATGAAGACCAATTGAAAAGTTGCTTAGAATTGGCCATTCTATAACATACTAAAAGTTAACTTAAAGATGAACTACCCCTGTAGTGCAGACTTATTTTTTTTTTTTTATTATTAGGAAAATGTTTCTTTTGGATTTCTATTCCCTTGAACAGAATATATAGATAAGACATTTTCTGGGCATACAATAAGTTATACCCTCATACTATACTGTCTATGGCCAACCCTCCTGCCCCTCCAAAGTAGATTGTCAGCCTATTGGCCCATGTATGTGAAAATCCTAAACAGCTGCCCACCCCGACTAATATGATTATAACATTGGTACTTTGGGCAGATTGTCAATCAGTCAGTGGCATTGCTCCCTTCCATGAATTTGGGGCAAATATATTGTAAATCTATTATATAAATATATTCTTATATTGACATTAAGTGACCAAATGCAGTTGTGTAAATTGTTGTGTTCTTGGTTTGAATGGAAGAGAGAAAAGCCTTTTGTGTAAAGAGGGGAAGTAAAACCAAGGGGTAGATCCCTGATAAAGTTGTACTGCAGTTGGTCGGCTGAAACTGAAAACTGGGTAGAATGATCATTGACTCACTTGGCTAGTGTGCTGGCTCATTGGATTTGGGTGCCTGTGCTGCTCTGGGCCTGGGTGCCTGTGCTGCTTTATTGGACCTGGGTGCCTGTGCTGCTTTATCGGACCTGGGTGCCTGTGCTGCTTTATGGGACCTGGGTGCCTGTGCTGCTCTGGGCCTGTCTTGCCCAGTTGGCCCTAGGTACCTCGGGCCAGTGGTTTCCATGAAACAAACATTCTGGACAGTAGGCAAGTTCTTGGGCCGTTGAATTGAGTTGTGTATTTTCCTTGCAGCACAGTGAAGCCCCTTGTTCCCAGAGAGCTGGCCCAGCCCCTTTGCAGACCTGAAACCCACTGGGAATTCCCCAGTAGTGGGGGCAGGATTTTATCCAGGCTTGAATTCCCAGCACTCTTTATACAGGAACCCTTCACCAGGGGAATTGTGAACCAGGGGTTTAAGTGAACTACAACTAGAACCCATCTTAGGACCCAGTTGCTGCTGTTCTGAACACTGAGGTATTCTTACTTTTGTAATTCTAGGAGAAGGGTAAATAGTCGTGTAATAAATGGTACTTTAATCCCACACACAGATACAGGCTTGACATGTGCAGATTAATGGCATTCATTAAGGTATTGCTCAACAGAGCTCATTTACTAACACAGGTGCTAAACTGCACACCCTGCACATGGCAACCCAACAGCTTCTCTAGTCTCTGTTGGTGACTCAAGCCAATGTTTCATAAGTTTCTATGGATCCCAGTTCTGGGGCAATTTACCAGCTCAAGATATATTTAATGGAAAGGTTTTTCTGAAATCCTTAATGAATCAACCTGAGTCCCGCAGGGGCATTAAGCCAGTACTGTACCCTATCTTCCCCCCCCACAGCTGGAAAAATCTGTGGCAATGCCCAGGCCCCAAACTCTAAATATGAGGTTCTGCCAAATTCCATCCCATAATTCTCTGAGTGTGCTGTGATATAACAGGACTAGTGAAGGCAAAACCCACCTGGCTGTAAAGAAGCCCAGTAACTTGAATAGAAATGTAAATGGTATCTCTGGGGATCAGTGCAATTGTGATGGGTTGCATTGGCTCCTCAGTGTGCACAGTGAAAGAGTAACTAAGGGCTTATAATACAGCTGAACATATATCACTTGGAGACAATGCTAGAATACTGTTTGCTGTCAAGTGTCACCCCTCTCTGTGCCTCTAATGCCCCTTCCCTTACAGCTCACACGTGTGCTTTATTACTTGGCTTGTTTACTCACAGTCAACTGAAATTGACTCCGGTTTGTCTTCCTCTGTGGCCCTTAATCGCTCCTCAGCGTCCCAGTAACCATCGCCCTTCCTTCTGTTTCTTTGATTTATAATCTTCAACCAAATTGGAGGTTGAAGCCATACGGTTTGGGGTCAATAAAAATCCCTTGGGAGTACCACAGCAGTTCCCCATGTCACTTGGGCAATACTGATCTAAAATACAGTCTAAGGGGCAAATTTACCCCACGAATTGACTAACGCGGGTGTAAATTCGCCAGCGTGATGTCATTTTCGGAACTTCGCTGATTTACTAATGGTTTGCTGGCGTAACTTCGCTAGTGAATGAGATAGGACTTCCTCAAAAAATAGTTGAAAAGTCCCAAAAACGCTGGCGTCTTTTCCTTCTTACTTTTTTATTTTTTTTATTTCCCGGGCTTGTGTAATGTTTTGGCTGCAACATATACGTCCATTAACTTCCCGCCGTATGCAACTTAGCCAACGCTAGCGCAATTTTGCTTTGCTTGCCGCAGTAACGCTAGCGCTACTTTGCCAGCGTTCAGTGCCCTGGACACAACTTAGAATTTTAGTGAATTAGCGTTGTCCTGGCAAATCTACGCCTGGCGAAGTGTTACACTGTGAGCGAAGTGTTACGCTGTGAAGGAAGCCATCGCTGGCGAATTTTCGGGGGTTAGTGAATTTGCCCCTTAGAATGTCTCCTCCTAAAATTGAGTGCAAGCTCTTGTGAAACAACAGTGATTCACCTTCTCTTCCCGTTACCTTAAAGGAGAACTAAAGCTTAACTAAAGAATAATATAAGGCTGATTAGTAATTAATACAGATAATTACTATATGGTAGCACAGAAATTAGTGCAATTTGCATGAGAATGTAATAAACAGCTCTGTAGCATCATTTTATATTACAGACCAATCTCGTTTTCTGCTTGATAATTTGTGACGACCCCTAAGCTTAGCTTCTCAACAGCTGTTCAGAGCCCAGTGAGCATGTGAGTGTCACAGACACTTTCCAAGATGGTGACTCCCTGTGACAAGTTTGAAGTCCTGGATCATTGCTGCTATTGAGAAGCTGAAACTTAAGGCTGGTGCAATAAGTTCAGTATATAAAATATGACATTTTTAGCCCTATTCATTTTTAGGGTTTAGTTCTCCTTTAAGGCCTTCCTGCCACTAATCCTGTTTGGGGACTTTGTTTATTAGCCCATGACAAGCAGGTTCCGTTTCAGGATGCCGTCTCTCCTTTCTGCCTCCAGTACTGCCCAAACTTCCCACCATAAAACTACAAAATGCGTTTATTGCACCTGAAACAGGTTCTGCTGTGCGACTCATTATTGCACCCTCCTTGTCCCCATACTGAGTGTTATGGTGGGAAGAAAGAATCCCAGTAATTACAGGGTGTGTCAGTTATAAGGAACATGGCCCATCTGCTTTACCTGCGCTGTCTGCTGCCCTTTCCTACTCTGGGGTTGTATAGACAACACACTAATGATTTATGTTACAAATTCTAGGGCTGTGTGTAGAACCAGCAGCTGGATCTTCATTCTGTGGTCACTTTACAGTCCTATATAAATCACTGTTAGGCATAAAAAGCCCCAAACTGCCTGTAGGTTGTGCATACATTATGCACACGAGTTTATAGTCTAAAAGTAGTATGTATCAGGATATCTAATCTTTTAATCTGGTTATAATGTAACAAGTTGCATGTTTGTCTCTGAATTTTTTTGTTACTCATTTACGGCAAACCCTCTTGGACATTTACATCCTAATCCAGAGGAGTGGTGTTTTGGTAATGGGCAGAAACATTATGTTTATTGAGAGGAGGATGCTGTTTACATGGGTGCCTATTGGGTGTTTGCCCTGCTCCCAAGCCTGATGCTGTTGGTGCCGTGACAATGGTAGAGAGCATGTTGGCGTCTGACCTGGCTGATAAGGGTAATCATTATCACTAAAATTGCCAAATTGCACTCATCATGAGCTGGCTGGGGATGTTCTGGTAAATGTGTGGTCCAGGGCCCTCCTTGTGCCGCATTCCTGGACACCTATGTCTGGCGCATGTAGACAGCAGAGGGCCACATATATTCAGGCAGGATATGACCACTACATTTGCTGCCCCTTTAAATGCCACAGTTCTGTGTAGTTTGTGAGTGTGTGTGCCCTTTAGATTCTCAGTCCCCATTGCTGCACTAGTATGAGATAAGGGGTTACACTGGGTGATGTGTCAGTCGAGTGCCCAGCATTGTCCATTGTGACTGTTGTTTCTATGTATTTACTGAGCAGCTGTACTCCGTGCTGAGCCAAAGATCAGGGAAACACATGTGCCCCTTCTCCCGTCTGAATATAGCTTCATGTAATGTCACTTCCAAAACATGCAGCCGCACTCTGGTGCTAAGTGGCAGTGTCTCTGCACTCTTTATTCCTTGTGCCCAGTCTCTAGTACCTCCATTTGCATTATCTGCTCAGAGACTGATCAGCTTGTATTTACCCCCACAGAACATTGAACAGGTTATTTTGTCATGCCCAGTTTTATCCTCATGCATTCACTTGCCCAGTCTGCCTTAGCTGCCTGTCATGGGCACCTGCCTGAGAGAGTGATACTGTAGTGCCAGCCCTGAGTGCTTGGGCAGAGTTAAGTGTTGTGTCTGCTGAGCTTTGACAAATGCACGAGGTCCTCTGCACTCAACCCATTATCAATATATTTAGGATATTGAGACATTTTGTACCTTAAGCTACTAAAAATGGCTTACCCTTTAAACATAGCAGGGATTGTTTATCCATATATTGCAATATATTTAAGCTGGCCAAGTACATCAAAGTCATCCCCAGTTAGGGTTGCCAATTTTTCTGAAAAAAAATACCGGCCTTCCTATATTCTTGCTGTTTGTTCCTATTAATAACATTGGCATCAAGCATAATTTTTACCGGCCAGGTGGCAACCTTATCCCCAGTATGGCCAGTCCTACACTCAACTTTCATCTGATCCATTAAGAATTCTATTGCTTCAGTATACATTTTACACAGGGAGTTTTACCTGCAACTTACTTGCTGCTTTCAAGGTTAAAACTCCCAAACATGGTTGCCCATTTATTGGCCACCACTGGGATCACCTGACTATAGCTGGAAAGGTTGGGAGCTACAACAACATGTATAAACTATAACAAACAAGGGAAAGTTGTACTCACCACTATGTTTTAAAAACATTAAGCAGGGGTGCACAGTCTCATTGCACCCCCACTTAATGGTTTTAAAAATTAGTGGTGAGCATAACTTTCCTTTGTTTGCGGAGCTTTTACACCCGCACACTAGCCCTTGGCTTGATTTGCCATACACGTGCAGATTTAAGATGCTGATTCGGGTCCTTTAGACCGATTTTGTAGATTATCTGTCCGTGTATGGGGCCCTCCCACGGGCCTACCAGACCAATATCTGTCCCATCTTGATCAGTCAGGATCAATCAGGTTTGATTTTCCATCAGATCGAGGACCACATTGGCTAGTTGACCTTGCCACACGAGCGGATCTTATAGTGTATGGCCAGCTTTAGGGAGGACCAGGAGTAAAGTACCTAGGGGCATCAGGCTGTATTTACTTTCCTTGTCCAGTTTGATGCTTGTCTGGCCAAAAAGTATCATGACTTCCTTGCTGGGGTGGAAGGTTAGGGTTATACAGAGACGCTGCACCTTAGTACCCATATTCCAGAGTTGGCAAAGGGACACTGCCTGCTGGGACAGAGGGGCATGGCCCTTGAGCTCTCCCTAAATTCCCTGCAGGACAAATGGAAAAAAAAGCAATGCAGAATGGATGTGACTTGTATGTCATTATCCCCTGACTGGGGGCAATTGTACATTACACAGCAACCAAGATAAGAGCCTGGGTCTGGTTAATATTTACTGAGTCAGCTGAGGGGGGCCCTGTATCCTACAGACGCCATGAGGCACAAGTTCACGCACTGAAACTGAAAACGGATGGGTCCAACTCAGCAAGTGTGTGCCACATGGAGCACTGGCTGCTGCAGCCTCCCTCTTCTGTGCCAAGTGTTACATTTCACACCGGCACAGGAGCAAATACCCGCTGGATAAGGTTACACACATCTGCTTGTATCATTTGGAAAGGGAAAGGCAAGAGGATGAAGAATGAGTATGTGACTGTGTGTGTGCTGGTCTGGGCTACCAAACTGCCTACTCTGATGGTGTAGATTGTTAGGCCTCACAGAATATTTATACACAAATAATGGGACCCTTACTCCTAAACAGGGTATCGTGGGCCTTTAAAGCAAACCCCCTCTCGCGCCGCTGCATGGATCTTTATCTCCGGGAAGAATTTTAGTTTGTTGCCAAGAGAAACATTAGGTTGCCTGGAGAATTCCCATAAGGTACCTTTCTTGATTTCTTATTTGCTGAGAGTGTGGCTTAGAGCGAACATTGCCTGTGAGTCCCTCAATCTGCCTTCATGGAGGGGGCACCGTGTATAACCCCGGCTTTGGGAGGAAAGGTAATTAGCCAAGTGCATTAGGGATAATCCGGCCTGAACCTAGTGCAGCCGCATGTGATGGAAGGGTGAGCAGAAAGGGCACCAATGCCCAGGATTAACCCTGGTAATACCTGCAAGTTTACCGTATTTGTATTCTATTACTGTCATCTGCTCATAGTGTCACTTTTTCTTCATAAATCCCAGTCTGACGTTGGGCCAGTGCTGCATTGTTTCAGAAGTCAGAACCAGCAGTGTAGTGAATAGCCAGTCAAATGCTCTTTTTAGGCATGGGGTGAGAGTGCATGGGCATGGAGTATTATGACATGAGTCTTGTGGCTGAATTCTTGGGCTGTGCATTTGCTGTATTCCATGTTGCTTGTGTTTATTAGTCTGCTGGAGGGTCCCCACTCCTGGCCCGGAGCAGGGATAGGTTAGTGCTTCAGTTAAATGTTACAAATGGAGGGGGTGGGTGGAGTAGCTGGAGTATGCAGAAAGCCAGAGCCATTATTACCCTTTAGCCATGTTGGCCACATTACTCTGCTTAAAAGCAGGGGCTGCCCATATTGTGCCCAGCAGGAGGGCACCTTGTGAACAGTTTGGGAAGGCATGGGGCAGGAGCTGTTAAATTGTACTGAGGGATTTTGCAGATGGGGGATGCAGGTATTGGCACTGGCCTAGCAACACACCAGTTAAGTAATCCAGAAACAAATGAAGAGCCAATACCTTGAATGAAGCATACGGGGGGATCCCAAATGTATAACATGGTACTCCAGACACTTACACACGATCAAACATTTTGGGGCCACATGTCCACTGAAGGGACATGTGGTCAAGGAATTTGTTTCTTAATTGTACTAAGAGTCCAGATTGTTAGGAGTCACTAGTGCAGTGATCCCCAACCAGTAGCTTGTGAGCAGTATGTTGCTCTTCAACCCCTTGGATGTTGCTCACAGTGGCCTCAAACCAAGAGCTTATTTTTGAATTACTGACTTGGAGGCCAGGTTTTGTTGCATAAAAACCACATATTCTGCCAAACAGAGCCTCAAGTACGTTGACAGTCCACATAGGGGCTACCAAATGGCCAATCACAACACTTATTTGGCTCCCCAAGAACATTTTTCATGCTAGCGTTGCTCCCCAACTCATTTAACATCTGAATGTTGCTCATGGGTATTCTGGGGTGTAGGAGTAGGTTTAAAATCCAGCCAACACACCTGGAGCTTGAGGCACAAACCATTTAGCTGTTCAGGTGTTAACGGAGAGCTCCAGATTCCCTAATAATGAATAGGGCCCAATTACCCAGCTGTCTCTGCACTGCCCTGTGTAACACCTGCTTGGGCCCTATAGTTAGTGGTTTCAGTGCAATATCAATTGTGGGCTGTGAAAATTCCTTGCTAACGAGAAATACCGGTATGGACCTAGCGCTTGGGGTATTTCCTGCACAATCTCCTTTCATGTGACACAGGTTATTCATAGACTTGTTTGTTGTTAGTGGCCACTGTAGGCCATGTGATCTGTTACTCCGAATAACACCAGAATCTGCAAGGCCCAGTTCTGATTTACGGACTTCTCCCTAAAATATAGTTCACCGGCCTCACCTGCTAACTCACCTGCTATGCATTATTCTGTGGGAGTGATTTGGGTCAGTTTCGGGGTCTCTGTGTATGTGGGTGCTTGTGCTCCACTCTGAGTAACGCTGTTGCCCCAGTTAGCAACTGGGTCTGATTGGTTAGATGCAGTAACACTTGAGTCACACTGGGTGTATTGTCTGACACTGCCTTAAAATAGTGGTTGTCAAAACTCCCCAGTCTCTCACTCACACACACACATGCACGTTCTCTTCTAGGTCTGTTAATCAGCCGGCTGCTGACACAGTATTTCACTGTTCATAGAATATAAACAATAAATATTATCTTCCCCCATATGTAATGAAAGGCAGTAACCCATAGCAACCAATAAGATGTTTTCTTTTGAAAAGATGACCAGTAAATTCTACCTGCTGATTGGTTGTTACTGGTCCTGGGCAAACTTAGTGCCTTTAATTACATAACCCTATTAAAGTGCCCTTTGGCTCCAGTGATTGCCAGTTTCTTGTGCTTTGTATTTGAGACTAGAGAACTGCGCCAGAAATGCCAAACTTGTTGCACGTGGATGAGTGGGATGAGTCGTGTGGCTGCTAGTCAGAGCTGAGTAATCATTAGTGAAGAAGTCAATGTAAATACAGATTGTAAACAAGTAAAAGTGACTGTATCTGCTGGGGAAAATGACTGTTTCCTCTTTCCTGTACAGAGTCCTCTTGTAAATAAACCAGGAAAGATGGTGGGGTGAGGCTGCAACCCTATGGAGATAAGAGAGTATTGCACCCTGTGGAGCAACCTCATCAGTTGCTGGACAAATGATCACTTTTGTGGGCACGGTCTAGGCATCTCTCTGCATCCCCCAACTGCCTTGTATGTGGTTGCAGGTGCAGCTGATCAGAATCATGTTTTCATTTGTATATCACTGACGATAGATGGGAGGGTTGATGTTGGGGCGGGTTCCACTCACCAATCACCAAGTGAGAGTCATGTCTGGGCAATGTGTAGTCTGCTTGTAAGTGAGCAGTGTAGATCATAATGTTAGGGAAGGAAGGGGAAGTAATACTGTGATCGTTTCCCTAAATCTCACACAAGTGCAGTGTTACTGGCACCAGAAACCAACCCAGCGTTCCCCATGCACCTTACTTAGCTTGCATTGTGCTACATGAAATACAATCCATATAGAGGACTCCCTCCCTCCCCTTTCCCTTTCTGCCTCCTGCATGGGAGAATATCAGAATGCTGGCTACTCTTTCAGGCAGGTGGCATAAATGGGGCGTAAACATGGTACATGCATGATCAAATGCTTTTTGTACAAGCTGGTATTGACTGCAGCAGGGCCTACTGGTGTGTATATACCCATATAGGACAGAAGATCCCTAAATGTCCTGTAAATTATATAGTGAATAAAGTACACCTTCTTGTAAATGATAAGGATATTATAAGCTACCGAGGAGTTTCATGACCATATAAAAACACGAGGCCGAAGGTCACGGAACTCCGAAGTCACTTCTAAAATCCTCCTATTTTGAAACAGGGGGTACTTTATTTATTATAATACACACGTTTCAGTGAGTCATGTGACCAAAATGATATCACTACTCACCGTTTAATTTACAAGATATTCATGGCTTTTGTGTATTATATCATAATAGACGAGCCATGAATAAATGTTATCCTGATAAATGGTGCTTAGTAATGTCACATTTCTGTCCCATGACTCACTGAAACTTGTGTATTATAATAAATAAAGTACTCCCTATTGCAAAATATGAGGATATTCAAAGTCACCTTGGAGTTCTATGACCTGTATAAAAAAAAAAGCTCTGTCTTCGGCCTTGTGCTTTGATATGGTCATGGGACTCCTCTGTAACTTAAAATATCCTCCTATTTTACAAGAGGGGATACTTTATTCACTATATAAATGGTGTTTAGCGATGTCATCAGTTACAATCCATGCTTAGTAATAAATTCACATGACAGACTGAAACTTGTGTATTACATATTTTTCATTTTTCATTTAAATTTTAATAGTGCATATAAATTTGGGGGGGGGGGGGGGGTATTGGCCTTGTGCTTTTATATGGTTATGGAACTCCTTGGGAATTTATAATATACTTATATTTTACAATAGGGGCGCTTTATTCACTAAAATATAAATATATGTATTCCAACAGACAACACGCTGTCCTCCATTGCCTAGGGGCAAGGTTAATATAGATACATGAAGAAAGAAAGAGACTAGCAACACTGCAAATTCACTTTTCACTGTGTATTAAATGTTTGTACAACCAGCATGATATTTTGGTATATATTAGCACTCTCCTACAGACACCAGCTTGAAGTTCAGCCCCCATTTCTTTCCAGGCAGCCCTATCTCCTCTTTTGTTATTTATTTCTAGGTTCCTAAAATTGCACCATGTCAGAGTTTTCACACTAGAGGTGCAAGAGTGTTGTTTGTGATATCAGCAGTGCTACTCTTGGGAAATAAAATGTTCCATGTTATACATTTTTTCTGGTTATTTGTGCACATACCCAGAATTTCTTCTCATCATTAATTGCCTCATTTGCATTTTCATTGTTCAAATGACTGCCCAGATCAGTGGGGTTCCTAATTCAGGGAATACCCTCCTTTGTAGTTACTTGTTTGCAACTCCCCCCCCATCCCCCTGGGGTTGTAAAGGAACCAGGGGGCCACAGCTCAGTCTGCATTCCGACTTCATTAATTCACTTCTGTCCAGTGGCTGTCCAGTCTGGTTGCTATGTTTAATCCCCTGGCAACCAGGCAGTGTACTGAATGACAGACTGCAAGATGAAAAATGTGAGAATCCAGCCTCACTTTTTATCTGGTTGCTGGGGTCCACAGGCCTTAGCAACCAGTTCCAGGTCTAAATGAGACTGATTACTAGCGGTGCACATTTATAAACACTGGGCAAATGGCAGTAACCCATAGCAGCTAATCACTGTTTCGATTTTACACCCTGCTGCAAGTGAAACAATGAAATTCTCAGGCCCTAAACTTACATTTGCTCTTATTTTCAGCTTTTTAGCAAATTGTGCATTGTTTCTGGCAGGCATGGCAGTTTTAGGGGCATTCTGTGTTCCCTGTTGTACACACACATACACAGGGTTTGTGTGTCCGTAGGCAACTAATTTGAAACCATTGTTTGGTTAGTCTCTTTGTCAGTGCTGTTATTTCATGGACCAAAGAAATTTTGGGAAAATGTCGACCGAGTCACGTGTAGAGCAATATCCAAGTAATGAACCAAGTCAACAAAGCTGGTCCATATTCTATTTCCTGTATTTCAATAATTCTAATATTTCAGAGGCTTATTGTTCAGTTTAAAGGGGGTTCCAAAAATTGTACCGTTCTAGTGTATTCACACCAGTGGCACGTATGTGTTGTTTGTGGCATTAGCAGTACTGCTCTCACTATACGTTCATTGAGCAGCAGCTCACCCCAAGACAAAGATGGTTACTGAGTGTTATGCTGGGAGAGCGGGGGTAAAGCACCGGGGTTGGTTGGCATTGGGGTGAGTCAAAAGGCAAGCTTAGTGGATGGGTAGTGACATGGAATCCTTTCTCCTTTTGCTAACAAAGAGCGATAAATTCAATAACAATAAATAAATAACAATAAATTCAATGGTTTATTACACCATAATGCTAGTTTTGTGTTACCCATAATGCACTGCGCCACCTAGCTGCAGTCATTTGCATATGTTAGTCAAATGATCGCCATCAATGGCTCTTTATTCTTTCTGCCTCACTCAGATTGCACATGTTCTGAAATGCTCCAAAATGCAATAAAATGTCCCAACACTTTGTGTTTTTGCTACCAGGTGGCCCTGCTGGGCATGGATATTCTGTCCGAACTTGTTTCCCGGCTGCAGGATCGATTCAGAACACAGCTTGGCACAGGTGAGCTGTTCCCTCTCTATACCTTTCCCCAGACTTGCAGCAGTGCCCTCCAACCTACAAATTAACCTACGTTATTTACAGGTGGTATCGACCCGCCCAAGGGCCACTAGGCCTTGACTCACAGGGGCCCAAACCTAACCTTCAAAGCAAAAATTTCAGTTAAATATTGGAATTCCTTTGGGCTCATTTCTAATAAGTGGTGTATGTACCTGTGCAGTTCCCTTACCCACTGCTGCATTGTGCCAGTCTGCACCCGGCGTTCTTCTAGTTCCAGCTGGAGGAGCAAATAAATGGCAACCTGCAGCAGGGCCCTTTAATGCTGTATGAAAACAATATGGCGTGAACTGCAAATCATGCCGCCATAAACCCAAATTCTCTCCTGTGTGTGTTCAGTAGGAGGTTCTAATGTTTCCCTTTCTGCCCACAGTGTTACCAAGTTTGATGGACCGATTAGGGGATGCCAAGGACTCTGTACGAGAGCAAGACCAGAGCCTCCTGATAAAGATAATGGAACAGGCCTCCAACCCACAGGTACCTGTCTGTCTGTCTATCTATCTATCTATCTATCCATCTATCCATCTATCCATCTATCCATCTATCCATCTATCCATCTATCCATCTATCCATCTATCCATCTATCCATCTATCCATCTATCCATCTATCCATCTATCCATCTATCCATCTATCCATCTATCCATCTATCCATCTATCCATCTATCCATCTATCCATCTATCCATCTATCCATCTATCCATCTATCCATCTATCCATCTATCCATCTATCCATCTATCCATCTATCCATCTATCCATCTATCCATCTATCCATCTATCCATCTATCCATCTATCCATTTCCATCTATCCTTTCATCTATCCATCTATCCCTTCTATCCATCTATCCATCTATCCATCTATCCATCTATCCATCTATCCATCTATCCATCTATCCATCTATCCATCTATCCATCTATCCATCTATCCATCTATCCATCTATCCATCCACTATCCATCTTCCATCTATCCATCTATCCATCTATCCATCTATCCATTCCATCTATCCATCTATCCATCTATCCATCTATCCATCTATCATTACCATCTATCCATCTATCCATCTATCCATCTATCCATCTATCCATCTATCCATCTATCCATCTATCCATCTATCCATCTATCCATCTATCCATCTATCCATCTATCCATCTATCCATCTATCCATCTATCCATCTATCCATCTATCCATCTATCCATCTATCTCTCCAGTGTATTAATTGACAAGCAGATCCATACAGTGAAAATGTTGATGCTTATCCTCTAACTACATGTGCACAATAGTGCCCTTCTCTATAGGCTTTATGGACTTAGTCTCACTATATATAATAATGTACTTGCCATTTATTAGCCCCTTCCCTCACTGGGTGTAACTGGTGGGTAGTACATTCCCCTCATGCAGGCTGGGTATCGGTCTGTGTGTGGCTCAGACTGGAAGGCTATTTTGTTGTCTGCATCCAGCGCCCCCGTTCTAGCAGTATCACCACCCTGGCACTGGTCTTTACTGAAGGTAAACTCCTATCTCTGGTCATTAGGGGAAACCAAGCAGTCCCTTGCAAAGAAGCTCACCTGTCCTTACAGTTAGTACCCATCACAACAGGGGGTGAGGAGGTCTTTTTGCCCCTGTGAAAGGGGTGGGTTTCATTTATGGTTTTGCTTTGTGTTTTTGCAGTATGTGTGGGAACGGATGTTTTCGGGATTCAAACATAAGAATTTCCGTACGCGGGAAGGAGTCTGCCTCTGCCTTATTGCCACCCTCAATGTGTAAGTCCCCCCCCCCCATCTTCCGCTCTGGTGGAAGCACCCATTCCTCTTGCTCTGTGCCACTGGCTGACACATATTCTTTTTCTCCCACTCCCAGGTATGGAGCCAACAGTCTGACACTTAGTAAGATTGTACCGCATATATGTAACCTTCTGGGGGATCCTAATAGCCAGGTAGGTCCTAGGAGAGAGTATGTGAGTATGCATGTATGTATACAATATATGGTAATATGGTGGCATGTCATTCTGATTCTCTCCATTCATTACTGTAATACTAGTGCAGTAACCCTTAGCAACTAATCAGGTGCTCCCTTGCATTATTCAAGCGCAAGTGAAAGCTGGCTGGTTGCTATGGTTACAGGAAGGAGCAGTCTTTGCTTTTTATTTGCACTCTGGTTAAGCCTACGTGTCTGGTTAAGCTAGTCTGCCTACGTGTCTGGCCCAGTACCCCATTCCTACAGTGCTCCACACGATTTTTGACTACAACTCTCACCATCCCATTAGCAGGCTGTTCGATGCTGGCAGTAGATTTATTTTGTGTTTGTTTGTATTTATTTCTTTTTTGCAGGTCCCAGCAGGGTAGTTACTCATTTGGTACAGAGCTGCCACTCCTTGTTTCTGTGTTCTTGCTCCTGTATAAGAATTACATGGAAATAACGGATCTGCTGATGTCTTTGTCTTATGCTGCCATCTGTTGGTTGAAAGTCGTATTGTACCTACTGTAACTGGCCGTGATAACCATGTAGTTCCGCAAACAACCAACAGATGGCATAACATGTGAAATGATATCAAAATGAAGGTGAAAAAAGATATTCGGCTCATTTAGGCTTACTTTTTCCCATAATCATGTGAATATAAATATGAATATCCGCACGCTGTAAGGTTAAGGCTCAAATTGCAATGCTTCCATTTATATCACTTGGAAAGTGCAGTGACTGGTGCCATTTTTAGAAGGTACATACCCTACATTACATTGGGATCTCTAGCTTCTCAGGCCCTGAGAGCATTTAAGCTGCCCACTTTTCATATTGGGATTTGCCCATGAGTAGACCAGTGTCTATGTCTTCTCTGTAGTTACTGATAGGGTCTCATTTTGAGTGTGTTCAACTTTAGGGAAAGAGAAGTGACTTGCTGGGATCTCAAGACAGCCTTCTTCAGATGGGGTCCTCATGCAGGGTCCTCATATCAAACCCTGCATTATAGCAAGACTTGCTTCTCTCTACCAGGCATCTTTTGGCAGAACCACCCTGCTGCTCTTGAATTATATCCCCTATCAGTCTGCAGCTCTCCAGCATATCATTGTGTGGCTTGTTTGTTCATGGGCTACAGCTTTTATTGTTTCCTCCATATTGCCCTCCAGTTGAGATCCTCCACCTGTTGAATTAAAACCTTCAGAAAACCTACAAGGGACCCCCTATATGTCTGGATGTGTTCAGTTTAGTACAATGAATTCCAATGAAAAGAAGTCTGAAGTCAAACGGTTTGGGAAGTTAAAGGGACAGTGTCTGTTTATGATCCCATAGGAATATTTTGTATCATTTTGAGGAGCTGGTGTATCCAGTTAAGCACTTGTGCTGGTTACCAGGTGTAGTCACAAAGGCCTCTCTCTCCCATTTACAGCATAATCTACAGCCCTGTCTGCCTCTCACCTCCTCTGTGTTCCCTCAGGTCCGAGATGCTGCAATAAATTGCCTCGTAGAGATCTACAGACATGTAGGGGAACGCGTCCGAGCTGATCTCAGTAAGAAAGGGCTGCCACAATCACGGTGAGTGCCTTCTCTGCCTGGGTAAAGTGTGTAAACACTCATTTTTTTTGTTGCTCCCATAGTGGCTATAATCTGGGGCCAATGTAAAAATATCATTAGCAGCTGCCAAACAAACACCAGTATTTGATCCACCCAGAGGATTCGGGACCAGTTTCCTGCTGGGTAGGGCAGTCTGCCACCCTCTGTACACTTTAACGGAGTCATTCAAATGGGAGATGAATAGAAGTGGCAACGGGGCATGAAATTAAATGGGCATATTTGGGCCATGAAGGAAGGTTCTAGAGCAGCCACTCACACACACTTTGCTTTCCTTTCAGACTGAATGTAATTTTCACCAAATTCGATGAGGTACAGAAATCGGGAACCATGATCCTCTCCGCATCCGGTAAGTTTTCCACTCTTGCCTCTGTATATTAGGTCTTGGCAGTACTGTGGAATAGCTCCCTCTTGCACGACCCTGTGCTGGAGGAGGCAATATATGCTTGTTGCTAGGTTACCCCAAGCCTCTTTTCTTTAGGAAATGGAAATTGAAATACAGTGTTGTTACTGTGGAGCATTTAATTAGCAGCTCCACCATGAGAGAGGATTGTTTGTTATGCAGTATATTTTAGTGCTGCTAATTATGTGCAGTTTGTCTCCCCTCATTATATTCATCTGCCCCCTACCAGTTTGAAAGTCTCTTGTTTTTCTAACCTACAATCAAAGCTTTAGCTAGTTGGCAGCTCCCAGAAGTGGGGAGCTGGGGCAGAGCCATGTGTAATAAATCAACTTTGCTTATCACTAGTCCTGTGGGCTTCTTGCATCTGCTGTTTTGTCTCCGTTATGTCCCCTCAGCAGTTTATGCACCGAATCCACTATTTTGGATTTGCCGAACCCCTAAATCCTTCACAAAAGATTCGACCAAATACCGAGCAGAATCCTAATTTGCATTTGCAAATTAGGGGTGGGAAGGGGAAAACATTTTTTACTTCCTTATTTTGTGACAAAAAGTCACGCGATTTCTCTCCCCGCCCCAATTTTCATATGCAAATTAGGATTCGGTTCGGGAATCCTGGCCGAATCCCGAACCGAATCCTGGATTCCGTGCATCACTATTCAGCAGGAAACAGAACCTTGTACAGAAGTTAAATGCTTTATTCAGTGCTGCTTGATGTCGGGCATTGGTTTTGCCGCTGCCTTGCTAATGTGGTTGGGCTGTGTAGAACATGTGATCAGGGCCTCCATCAGGGGGTTACACAGGGCTAAAGGGGGGCTGGCTGTGCTGGAAAAATCATGCGCAGAAAACCCAAAGCTGTGCCGAAAAGACCTGAAGTTGGAGGGGGGCCCTGACCACCAATATTTATTTTTTTAAAAACTTTTATGGGGCCCCTGGCGCTATATTTTTTTTTTTAAACTTATAGGGGGTCCTAACCACCAATGATTTTTAAAAAATTTGTATGTGGTACACTGGCCGACCCATTTTCTTGTTTTACCGTTTCGAGCGATGGTGTTTGTATGGACTTTTTACTGTGGTGTAGGATTAACGGCATCTGGGGTGGGGCTTGGGGTGGGCGGGACCAGGGCCCCAGAAAATTTTGCTGTATGGTGCACCGTGATTTCTGATGGTGGCCCTGCATGCAATGCTTCAAAGGACCGGGAAGAAACCACAACCAATGTACTTACAGCAGTCACCGACCTACCTGCCACTTCCATATGATTTAAGATCTACAACAGATAGATACAAGGGTTAAAGGGGTTGTTCTCCTTTGAATTAACTTTTAGTATGATGTAGAGCAGGGATCTCCAACCTTTTGAACCCGTGAGCAACATTCAGAAGTAAAAGGAGTTGGGGAGCAACACAAGCATGAAAAATGTTCCCGGGGTGCCAAATAAGGGCTGTGATTGGCCATTTAGTAGCCCCATGTGGATTGTCAACCTACATTGAGGCTCTGTTTGGCAGTACACCTGGTTTTTATACAACCAAAACTTGCCTCCAAGCCTGGAATTAAAAAATAAGCACCTGCTTTGAGGCCACTTGGAGCAACATCCAAGGGATTGGAGAGCAACATGTTGCTCATGAGCTACTGGTTGGGGATCACTGATGTAGAGAGTGATTTTCTAAGGCAGGGGTCAGCAACCTTTACTATCAAAAGAGCCATTTTGCCCCTCTCCCACTAAAGAAAAATAGTCTGGAGCCGCAAAACATAACACAGCTTATAAACTTTTTTAACCTTTTTTTAATTTTAACTGTTACAACAACAGAATACAACAAACAGAAGTGCATTGTGTATATGCAGGGCTACTTTGAAATAAATTAAACACTGAATAGCCCTATTAAATGCTAGTGTTCTCATCTGTTTAATGTGACTTCTGTTTCTGAAGCTCCATGCTGATCGTGTCTCTCTTGTCTTGAGTGTGTGACCGCAGTAAGGACCATGATGAATCATCTTGCTGTGGCTCGGTCTTGCCACTCCTGGGACGTCTATACAGCCCTCGCACCTGCTGGCGGCTTCTTGAGTGTGCTTATCGTGGTCGCACACTCAAGAAGCCACCAGCAGGTGCGAAGGCTGTAAATACGACCTGACAGGCAAAGCCGCAAGACTGAGCCGCAGCAAGCAGGATGAAGAGCCGCATGTTCCCTACCCCTGTTCTAAGGCAATTTAATTTGCATTTGGTTTTAATTTTTTTATTTTTTTTTTGTTATTTAGTTTTTTATTCAGCAACTCTCCAGTTTGCAATTTTAGCAACCTGGTTGCTAGGTTTCGTTACCCTAGCAACCATACATTTATTTGAATAAGAGACTGGAAAATGAATAGGAGAGGCCTGACTATAAACCACATCATTTGGTAATTCTAAAAGAAAATCAAAGTTAAACTACATAAAGCAAAAACAATTGGAAAACATAAACATATCTATTAATTGAACCTGGCATATAGCTGTAGAATAGCTGTTGAATATAATCCTATATTAACTAAAGTAATATTCTTAGAAACAGAATTGCTTCTGCCTTATCCTCATTCATAGAATCTCTTAAATCTTATTTGATTATTTTCACTGCTTGAATGAGTCGGAGTCGGTATATTTTTGGCAACTGTGACTCCAGATACTCAAAATTGCTCCCGACTCCAACCCCACAGCTCTGGTGACCCCCATTTGAAAGCTGGAAAGAGACCGAAAAAGAAGGCAGACGATTCGAAAACTATAAAAAAAAAAAAAAGAATTGAAAAGTTGCTTAGAATTAGCCATTCTATAACCTACTAAAAGTTAACTTAAAGGTAGACCTCCCAATTAATACAGAGGTGCAACTTGGGTATCTCACTGTCCATAACCTGGATATCTGGGATCATGAGGTTCATGTATCAGTGATCTAAATGACATTTCCCCCAAGCACTGACCCTGTGTGTATATTATATAGTATATATAATGTTTCAATGGTTGGGGTCATTACAGGGATTCAGCTCATATGGGCCTAGGGTATGTGATGTACTGTGGGGCCCTTCTGTGTGTCAGCCAAGTGGTTACAATGAGACCAAACAGAGCAAGGCCACAATGGCTATTTGTATCGTATGCACAAACAAATGTTCTGTTGGCTCTTCAGTGCCGGCCTCTAAGGCCACTGAATGTTACTTACAGATCTCTGCCTGACTGACTGCCTTATGGGTTCTGCTAATGAGTGACATCACACGCCTCATTCCTTCAGGCCGACATCATTGTCCCCTTTCCCAGCTGATATTTATGTAGAGGAAACTTGCTTTCCACTGTGTCTGCCCACCAAATCTTTGTCAAAGAAAGTTATCTTGCCCACCAAATCATGTTCCACATTAATGTCCTTAATGCACTGCTGCTTGTAGGTTTGAACTGTGAGGCTGGGGTCCCTAAACGGCTCAAAGCAGTGACAATGAGGGGCTATTCTAAATGCAAACTAACATGAAATTGGGTAGTTAATGCTTATTTGCTGTTTTGGATATTTCCTTACCTACAGTACAGGGTACCCCAATGTTTTCCTCTTATCCAGGTCCAGACTGAGAATTAAAATAGACTCATAGGCCCAAACAGCCCCCACCAGCCCACTAAATACTGACTTTCTATGGCACGTTATAGCAGCCCCTCTGGCATTTGCCAGAACCCACAGATTGCCAGTCCGGGCCTGCTCTTATCACTACCTTGTTATAAAACTTGGGGAGAGTGTTTAAGTGCTGGGATTGTGCTGAAAATACTGGCCTATTGTGTTAATTAGTGAATATCTGTTTTAGTTATTTCAGTTCATAGATATAGGTATAATGAGCTACTCCTTATCTGATACCCTGACACCCAGACTGCATCTAGGATTGGTAATACAGAGCTCATTTTCACTACAGGCATATACTGGTTGCTATAATTGCTTTTTAGTAGTATCTGTCTGGTACCTGCTATGCTCTCCTCCAGCTAAAACTCCCTTGCCTGTTCTTTGATTAACATGCTTGAAAACAGTAGTTTTTACTACATTGTTTCTGCAGTCGGTCAAACGCAGAAGAGAGTAGCCATGGAAAGACTTTATTGCTTTCAGTTGCAGTTTCGTTTAAAATAACTTGAGGAATTAATGTTTATTGGGAAGTTAGTAAGAAGTTTGTTTCATTCATTGAAACAAATCATTTTGTATGGCGTGCCCCTTTAAAATTCACAGTTGAAGCAATAAGGGATCTTGGTTGAGGCAGAGCAAACAAAACAAGTAAAACACAAAGATTCTGAGCCCTCTTTATGGGGTTTCATTGGATTATTATATCCCCCTGAGATTAGACAAGAAAATGTATTGGGCGCATGTGGAATCTGCGAGTTGCCATTTGGCCAATGAGGCTTACGGAGAAGAATGTTGGATCCTATTGGTGAAGCCTTTGCTTTGTTGTGAGGAAATTGAGCAGAACTTTGCATGAATGGCTGGACATAAAATGAATTCGGATCTGCTCTGTGCAGCAGAAGCTTCTCATTAAAAACAAAGAAACGAGCTGTTTTGATAGATGCCAGTAGTACAGCTGTTTGACTACAGCTCCCAGCATTCCTTGCCGGCGACTGAGTTTTGCTATCTAGTGGGAGGAGCAACTGGGATTATGGGCATGTTATGGTGTCTCCCCGCCCTCAGAGAGGGGAGCAGAGAGTTAACTGTTGGTTTGGATCAGCAGAGCCCAGTGACGGATGAAGGCAGCGCTTCTCCTGCACGCAGCTTTTATTTTGGAAGAGGGAGGCCGCTGTCAGCTTTGTGCCTGCTCCATAGCTCTGAGCCGCAGGAGGGAGAGGTGTTGTTATCAGAGCTACGTTCCCTACTTACACCGAGCCCATCTTTCTGCTGCCAACCATGCCGACTGTTGGAGACGGGCACCCTGCATCTCTCTGCTACTTTATTCCCCAGCCCTGCTCTGCGTGACTTGCATACAGATCTGTCATAATAAGGGTTGGTGTGTAGCGGCCACTCTGCTGGGCACCTCTTGCTCACTGGGGCTGCATTCCAAGCTGATCTCTGCTGTTTTCGTCTTGCCATTCTTTGCAGTTCATCGATTGGCATTTAGTGATTCACCTCAAAATCGATTGACATTCAGTGGCACATCCGCAAATTGATTGGCATTCAGTGGCACAGCCGCACATTGTTTGGCATTCAGTGGCACAGCATCCATTTGGGACATTGATTGGCACAGCTGCCTATTCATTGACACAGCCATCTATCCTGAAGCATTCAGTGGCACAGCCGTGCATCAGTTTGTTTGTGTGGCACAGACATCCATACGGGGTATTGATTGACATAGCTGCCTATTCAGTGGCACAGCCGTGCATATCTCTGGCAGTCCAAACTCTCCATTTTGAAAACCTTCCCAGCGCTGGTGCTGAACTACAGGAGCTTATGCTTATTGGGAGCAGAAGAGGATATTGAGTGTTCCCATGGGTCAGTATGCAATATGGCAGTTTGCAGAGAGAAACCTGAGCATTGCTTTTTGCTAAAGCTGTATTTCTTGCAATCGCTATGTCCGTATTATCCAGTAAATATATAGCATCAACACATATTGCAGGAAGGTACAAACTGGGTGTGAAGCTGTTGTACTGTAGAGCATGGTGGAGAGGGGAGGTGTCTGTTCCAAATAACGGTTATCTCTTCCTTGGCCCCTGAGCGCTGGGTTAAGAACTGTGTGCTTTGCCCATTGTAGTACCACTTCCCACCACTTGTTCTGAGGGTCATGTGCTGCAATAGAACAGCGCCACAATTCTCTGTTTGGTGCTGCATATAAAGCAGTGGAATAAGTAATCTGTGTGACCCCCCCAGATATGGCTGAAACCTCGGGGCTGCATGTTACTCAACATCAGTGCCCAGTACCTTAAGGGGTGTAGAGATTGTATGTAACAAGTACACTCCCAAGGCTAAAACATTCTTTATTATGAAAGTTACATTGCCTACTCAGAGATTATGCTGTAACACTAGCATCTGTAGATAATATTCATTTTGCATATATAATAACCATGGTGCTGGTGGATGAGTGTAATTGAGCATTAACCCCCCCCCCCCCGTGAGACGGGCCCCCTCTTTTTATAACTGTGTGGTGTGCAATGTGCTGCAGAATTACACCCCCTTATTAATGTCTACTGCTGTCTCATCTGCCTTTCTGTTTAGTGGTTGATATTAAATTGCAAGCTCTGTGGGGGAGGAGTAATATGTAAAATGTGGTGCTCTGCAGAATTGTTACTGCTATTCTGGCAGCTGAGGGGTTAAGGGGCGGTGTGTGTGTTCACGTTATTAAGGTCACATTAAAGGGACAGCTGCTTGTTACTGTGGCATTAGCTGCCCTCCCCCAGCTTTTTTTCCCCCTCTTCACTCCCTGTGTAGACCAACCCCACTGCTTTATCCTCAGCCACTACAGTCCAGGGCAGACGTAAAATCTTGTGTGAACAGTTTGTGGCCCCTTTAAATTGTGTGCCAGGTAACAGATGGAATATGGCTTTTCCTCTGAATCCCTTTCTATAAGACTGCAGCCTTGGCACCTGATATTGGAATTCAACTCCCAGAATCCTGTGCTGCCCAGAGCACCACTGAACATTTTCAGTTTTGGAGTATTGGGCTGAGGTATGCATGCAGAAACTCCATCACCCTTCCTGCCTGTACCAGTAAGCACCGTGTTGGTCTTTTCTTTCCTAGCAATGCAAGGGGACTCACATGCCCTATTGGGGCTTATTCGGCATTTCTCACTTGGTAGAGCAAAGACAGCATTCTTCCATTAGACTTCATGTTATAGGTTATAATGAGATTCATTTGGTGCAACCAACATGGCTGCTCACACAATGGAGGCCCAAACAGAAAGAGGGTTGGTGTGTGCAGAGAGGGGGCTTAGTTCATTCCGATACAATCCCTATGTGGAGAACAGGTTCAGGCTGGGATTTAAAATACTGTAGCAATTTCAAGTACACAGATGCACAAACAACCTCCACTAGCCCAATAACTATTGCCTGTCTGGCATCTTACAGCACATTCACAGATTGCCAGTCTGGGCCTGGAAGTGTGGTCCCCTACTTAGCCCCGTGTTATAACAGCATGTACAGCAGCTCCTTTCACCTCTTGTGGAAAATTCCACATAAAGCTGGGGCAGGTTTGTCGCTGGACCAGCCCTTTCCTGCCCTCGTTTTTATCTCCTGGGGGGAGCATTAACATTCTGTTCATGCATCAGTTCTCACTGTGGCATCAGGTGTGCTGACCAAATTCTCTCTGCTTGTGTGCCACGTGCACTCCTTAATCCCTCCCCCTGCAGTGTTGTTTGAGACAACAATACCCCTCCTGTAATGCGAGGCTGCTCTACACTTTTGTACCCTCAGCAAAATAAAGTGGAAGTGTAGCAATGGCTTAGGAATTGGTGGAAAGTGAATGTGCTTGCTCTCTTGCAGTATTGCCCTTGAGGGTGTTACAGCATCGTTGTCCTTTAGCTTCCTTGAACTCCTGGCAGACTTTTGTGTGACAAGTATGTTAATGAGAACCTGCCCAGGCACAGGGATATTCTACTTCCTGTCTAGCTGAGGATGCTGGGAGCTGCAGAGGAGACTACTGGTTAACTGGCTGACATTCCTGTGTCACCGAGGGCTGTGTTACGGGGCCCAATCCTGGGCACAGCTGCACACAGACTGCTTTGTGAAATTCTGCTCTGAACAACAAACATATTGAGTGCTAACAATGGGCTCTAAGAGGCAGCCAGGAAGCCATTGTTTTTGGGGCCATGTACACAGTCTCCCTCTCCTGCGAAATGCCCTTTAATTGGCAGTAATTTGGCACCAAGTGCCGGACACACACAATGCATGGACTTTGAAAGAGCAGTTACTTGTTTGTGTTCTCAGCTCACCCCCATCAGGTGTTGCTGTTAAATTGGGGGTTATTTGGGGGGCTTGAACAGCGACCCTTAGTGGCCATTAATAACTGTTATTTTCAGAATATGGTTATTTTGTGCCTCATTCCCATGGGCAGTGTTTCTTGTGGGATATTAGCAACTATTGTATCAATTCTAACAGCTGCCTTTAATGAAGTTCAGTTGTGATATGTGGGCTGGCCCGAAACCCACGGGTTCGGGCAGACTCCTGCACCAAATGTTCAGTTTGAGGGCGACTTAGCACTTCTGGCACCTACATTTGTATACTCGAGCTCACCCTGCCCCTTTTGTGACATCACTGATTGGGCGCGGAACTATAAATAGGGGGGCAATAGAGGGCCAGGCTGAACACGGATTGAAAGGGGACGGTCAGGGTCGGGTGCGATACGCACATCACTAAAGCTCCGAGATTCTGCTCAGCAGGTACAAAGATAAATATATCATGTAAATGTATCAATTTAAAACCGCTAAAGAGTCGGCGACCCCCCCCCCTCCCAGAACTGCTTCAGAAGGTGAAAAATTAAACTTTACAGTTCAATATTAGAAAACTGGTCAAATATAAAAAAATATAACGTAGTTGGAAAAAGTTTTTTTATTTCTGGTGAACTAACTGAAATCAACTGAATTGAAAAACATGTTTGAAGGTGAATAACCCCTTTAAGAGGTGCTTCAGAGTAGTGCCAGTATGGAGTTGGTGCTACAGATAACACATTGGCAGTTAGGCCTTGGTGAATGTGACCAAATTAATCTGGATTCTCTTGCCAGTTATTCCTAGAGACTATTCAGAATGTTCCCTTTAATGAAGAAATCCTGGATTTAATTGCAGTGATTCAGCACCCAGGTCTGTGGGGTCATAGCACTTTTGGATAGTGAACCAGTGCCCAGGCCCCTAGATTCCACATATTAGGTACTCGTGCACCATGCAATAATGGGAAGAGGTTAAAGACCTGAGTTTGCCTACTCTGCCAATGTTTTAGGCTGTTGCCCATTAGGGTACCATGGAGTCATGCAGCCTGTGTTGGTGATGTACCGCATATCATTCCCTGATGCCATAAGGTCAAGATACAGCCAACTTTTAACTGTTTTAGTTCAACTGGGTACTTTATCCCTTATAATATGAGTGATACTTCCCTGTATAACTCAGCCTACAGCCTTGTGCCTTTATATGGTCACATAACCCCTCTGTGACTTCTAATATCCTTATAATTTAGAGTAGGGGTACATTTTCCCATATTATAGGTGAGTGCTAACTGAATTCCCTGTATAACTCGTCCTACAGTGCCTTTATGGGCACAATATTTTATGGAAATGCCATCTCCCTTAGACTCCATTTTATCCAACTAATCCACATTTTTAAAATTGATTTCCCTGTTCTCTGTTATAATAAAACAGTAACTTATACTTTGTCCAAACTAAGATAGAATTAACCCTAATTAACCAGCATATTTGGTTTATTTAATGGTTTTATGATTGTCTAGTAGACCTGAGGAATGAAAAATCCAAATAACGGAAAGATCCATTATCCGGATAACCCCAAGTCCCAAGCAGTCTGGATACCAGGTCCCATACCTGTATATATAAATATATACCCATGCTTATCTTTTCCACGCTGTTGTGCCTCCCATCATTTCCAGCTCTTGGCAAGTGATCCCTCCGGGGGCCAATAGAAAGGGCAATCATATGGGAGTGTTGCTCTGGGAAAGGAAGGTGCAGGTGAAACTTATTCTGTATATAGAATCATATGAGAAACTGCAAAACTGTGAGTGAATAAGCTGAGAGTGAGTATAGGATACGGCAGAGCATGGGTGAGTGGATGAAAGTGAGTATGAGTGTAGGAGTGAGGTAGACCAGGAGTGAATGAGGTGAGTGTGAGTGGGACACAGTTACCAGGGAAATGCATTTCAATGTAAGGACAAACTCTGTGTGTAAGCCTGTGCCTGTGCTGTAGGTGCCTAATGGCTGCCAGATGCCTCACTGATACCTATTCTGGTAGCACCTATGCAGTGCTTAGTGTTTCCCGAGGAATAAATCCCATTCCTTATTGATAACTGTGCCTTGTGTGTCACTAACCTGATAATCAGAGCTCATGTTAGCCAGTGGGGGTGCTCTGACTCTGCACAGCAAAGAAGATTCTAGTAGCTCTGACTCTCTAGCTGTACTGGCACATGCTTACCACTTACCCCACATTCCCCAAATGTCTGCCATTACTTTTTTGTGTCATTAATCTGTGCAACCCTCTATCTATTCTGGAACTCTTCCCCTTGGGGGCTCTAAACTCTGGTGGCAGAATATTGAGTTGCACACAAAATACTCCTGCAACTACAGTATGATGGTTGTTATGGCACAACGCTGTCCCAACTAAATGTGCTTGTCTAAAGGGAGGCATCTTGTACTAGTAACCAGTAACTAGTAACCATTCTTTTCCCATAATCTCTGTTCCTATATATTCGGAATTGGATGGGAAGTGATGAAAGCAGAGCAGATAGTAACTCTTCCAACACATTCCCCTGGTCTCTGTCCCTAGTGCTACCAATCACTATTTCTGTAGGGGAAATGAGAGCAGAGCAAGCAGTAGCCCAACATATCCACCTTGTCTATTGTGATTTGTCATTAAGTGATATCACTTCTCTCGGCAGAATCAATAGCTTTATATGCAGGCTTGTCACACCTGGGGTATGGGGGGTATACAGTATACTTTGCTGGGACTGGAGTTACCAGAATGGTATGAGGGATATTGAAAGAGAATCTGAATGTCTAAAACAGTGATCCCCAACCAGTTGCTCATAAGTAACTAGTGTTGCCATCCGGCCGGTATTTTACCGGCCTAGTCGGTAAAACACCAGCCAAGGCCGGGTCCGGTATTACAAATTTACCGGCAATGTAGCTGCCGGTAAATTTGTAACACACCTAAAAAAAAGCCTGTGGCCTGCCTCCAGCCTGCTCTAAACTTACCTTTTTCCTGGGCTTCTTGCCAAATGCGCTGTGTTTGACTCCGCCCCCTCTGACGTCACGACCCGGCCAGCCAATAGCGCGTCATGGCCCGCCCCCCTTAGCATCACGGCCCCGCTGAGGGAGATGTTGCTCAACAAACCATTGGATGTTGCTCCCAGTGGCCGTAAAGCAGGTTCTTATTTTGAATTGAAGACAAGTTTTGGTTGCATAAAAACCATGTGTACTACCAGACAGAGCCTCCTGTTGGTGCCAGTCCACATAGGGGCTACCAAATGGCAGATCAATTATTTTACACCGTCCTGGAACATTTTCATCTGAAAGTGGCGCCCGGGTGACCTTGGTCTAAAGTAACCAGTCTAGCCTCTAGATAACAAAAGTTACTTTTTGAACTGCTGTACAGAAAGGGGATAGATACAGTGAACTGCCTTCCAGCAGGGGTGGTGTAACTAAAGGTGGCTATAGACATAACAATTGCGATCTTTCCTGCAACCATTGTTTGCAAGAAAGATTGTTTTCAATACAATGAAAAATACAAATATACAGAGAAGAATTGACTCCGTAAGCTATTTGTATTTTTTTATTATGGTTGTTGGGGAGGGTGCGCTATATTTAGGCTCTGGTAGGGAGTTAGGATGTGAGTATAAGATGAGGGAGAGCGGATTACAATTCCCTGGGTTCAACAGGGCCGCAATGGTAAGCTGTGTATATATACAAACAAAGTTTGTGTGCAATTTCTGGGTGCAATTGATTCCGGTGGAAGGTGGGGGGAGAGAACACATTGGATATATTCGTGCCATGAATGTGGCTCTGGGATGGGAGGTAGCATGTGTTGGTGCTACCATACCTATAAGACAGTGTGTGACTGTGTGTAGGTGAATAAAAGAGTACACAATGCAGGATACCTGCTCTCTCTTTCTGTAACTGTTTGTGTATGTGAATATGTCTTTGTATGTGTGAATGTGTATATGTCTTTGTGTGTGGGGCAGGTACCTCCCCGGGTAGCAGTGCTGTAGCAGGTTGTTATGGAGCTGCTGGCTCAGCCCATAAGGATGGGGTCCCACTGGGACTGCATTTATTTGTTACAGTGCAATGACAGCTGTTTGAGAATCCTCCAGGGAGAGGAATGGGCGAGTAACACAATATCAAGACGCTCCACGGATCTGACTTCATTTCCCGTCTCCTCTCGCAGTGGCAAAACCTCACCCATGCACATTTCACAGTGTTCCTTGGTGGGATCTGACATTCCCAGCATGTCTGCTGGATCCCTGTCTGCTCAGGGCTGGAATTCCTGCTGCTCTCTTCTCTTGACTCAGTTGGGGAGGAGTAAGGAAGGATGCTGAGAAAGCTCATTTGCCAAAGGATATGCACCCGTAAGATCTACATGCTTCTAATGGCGGCTTGAGATGTTTTTATTCCCCCACCCACCCCCCTTAGTGTTGTGAGGCGCCTGTCGGGGAGTATTTAACATGGAGGGTCGCAGCACCGATTGGAATTGCTTCCTTTGTGAGCGAATGCACTGACATTCCCCCCGGCCGGTTGTATAGGGAGGATTCCCATCACTTGTCTCTTTGCCTTCCCCACCCCCCTCACTGAGGAGCTGCTGCTTCTCTTGCCCTGCTTTGTGTGTTTATCTGCTGGAGAAACACATCTGTCTGTCTATGTATGGCTGGTTGCGTCCATGTGTCTCTGTATCTAGGTGTGTTTGTGCCGGGTGTGATGCTTTCTGTTCCTCCATGTTTCTCTCTGTCTGAGCTGCATCTGTGGGGGCAGGGGCTGCGACACATGGATGAGACATTTGTTACATTGATTCCTATGAGGGATCTCACACAGGCGGTTTTGTTGCACTGCTTGTGGAAATGTCCCCGGGAAATTCCATGCTGATCATGCTATTTAACGGTTGCAGCTTTGTGAAATTGGGCAATTTATGCCATTTTTATGGAATTTTGTAAATGGGAAATGTGTCTGCGCGTCTGGTTGCACTGTCTCCATGTGACAGCAGCCATGTTTTCACAATGGGAGTATTTAGCTGTGAATTCCGTTGAATTTACATACCAATCGGTTTATTCCTCTGACAGGAGGGAGTCAGCATGAGTCACATCTGTCTTTCTGAAAGATTTACTTACCGTTATCAGCCATTGCTAAACTGGCCACATGCATCTTAGTCACGAAATGATGGGAGATATTTAGGGATGGGCGAATTTGACCCGTTTCGTTTTGCCAGAAATTCGCCTTTGTGCCTCTTTTTGTACCCTGAGGAAGTGCCTGGTATAGAGGCACGAAACGTGTAGGATTCGTCTGCACACCCACTGCATGTAAAGCACTGTATGCTGTAATAAAGCCGCATTTCAATACATATAAGGCGTCCTTTGACATCATTCAATCAGCGCTCAGTAGGTGAGTAAAATTGTCTTTCATGATAGAAACTTCGGGTGAGTTGCCGAAATCTCGCAAGAGTTTGCGACCAGCATCGAGACTCTGCGCCGGAGTGGGCTCCGCCATCGGCGCCACAGACTACTGAGAAGTGCTGATAAAATATTAGAGACTGCTGATTGAATGGATGCCATGTGAAGTGCAAGGCCGATAACCTGCCCATTATTGGACACTTATGCCTACATGTAAACAATACACTGTTTGCCCTGGGGCAGTAACCTATGGCAACCATTAAGATTCCCAGTAAATGCTACCACCTCATTGGTTGCTATAGGCTATTGTACCTAGTAAACTTTGTGTATTTTATCACATAACCCTATTAGGCTGCTTATTGGCACCTAAGGGTCTAAATGCCATGTGAATTGCAAGCCCATTAACCTGTCCAATATTAGCAATTGTTTGTGTGTTCACTCTGAAACTGGAATTCTCCGCAGATAAAAACTTTGATGATGAAGATTCTGTTGATGGCAACCGACCCTCATCGGCCAGTTCTTCTGCCTCTTCTAAAGCCCCTCAAACCGCCCGCAGAGGGGTGAGCTTAGGGACTGCCCGCAGGCCAGGACCCTCTAGTGCTGCAGCCAAGACAGGAGGTGAGTGATGAACAAATATCACATTTCTGTGCTGTGTCTTTTATCTGCAGTTAAACTGCAACTTTTAGCCTTTGGGATTCTTGTAGTTCAGCTGGGAAGGTGATCACCGATTGCTGATCATATGTGTTCATTTTTCCCTGTCACCCGGACAGTCCTCCCCTTAGCCAACTGACTCTGTGTAACGAGTATGACTCCTGCCATTTATCCTTCTTATTTCCCATTTTTTGGCACCTGCTAGGGCCTGGCTTCAGGTGCTCTATCCAGTGTCGGTGAACCACACCTTTATGTATAAACTGAGTCACCCAGCTCTGTGGAGATGTCTTTATCTCCTTTAAAACAGAGAGATTTCCTATTAACTAAATCAGATCATTGATTGGCTGGAGTCTGACACTTCATTCTGTATCCCCAGGAAGCATAGTCTATATGGCATTTCCCACATCTTTAGCTGATCGCTGGCCGTGGTGCTGAACTGCTCATTCCCTGGCTGCCAAGATATTAGGACGCAGCCAGTGTGTCTCTCTCTCTCTCTCTGTAAATCATGTACAGCTCAGTGACATGCGCACTCCTGGCAGCTCCTGCTGAAATCAATATCTCTGTGTGTTAAGGGAGGGACTAACCCACATAAGGGCAGACATTTTGGTGCAGTCTCATGCAGATTTCATGCTCCCCCCCCCCCCTTTAATGGTTTCCATGTTTCTCCAAACTGCAGGAACTGCCAAAGAAGGCGCGGGAGCCTTGGATGAGGAGGATTTTATTCGAGCATTTGAAGATGTTCCGAATGTCCAGGTGATTTGGCTCTAAACGTTTCACTGTGATGCTACAGTATCTGCTGCCTCTCACCCCCCCCATCTACTTTCTCTCACCCCCCCCATCTACTTTCTCTCACCCCCCATCTACTTTCTCTCACCCCCCCCCATCTACTTTCTCCCCACCTCTGTACATTCTCACCCCCATACATTTTCTCACTTCCACCCCCCATATACATATATGTCTGCCCCCCTGCATTCTACCAGTCTTACACACAGCTCTGGAGGGTGGAAATTATTCGGGGGGCGTTCTAAAATTATTTGATTTCCCATTACCATGTGTATATCGGCATCTCCCAGCAGGGCCAAGAATCATATGCATCATTACTTAGACAGATATTTAGAGGGAGGGAGTTGGGGTTAATATAATATCCCATTTCTAAATATTGATTTCCTTTGTAAAACATAACTGACATAATTATAACCTTGTGCCCATAATGTACTGTTTCATGAAATAAACTTTCTTATGTTATTGCTCTTACTCAACCACATCTGCTGGACACAACTCAGCCCTGCTGTTTGTCAGCTGCTCATTTCTAGTTTGTGATTGGTGCTGGGAAATGACTGACTGCCACCTACTCCATCAGTCTAACAGTCCCCATGGTACACTATAGAGTGATATCAGCAGCCATTGGTTGTAACAGGGGAACAAAGCTGTGGGAGGAGGAGTCAGGGGATTAAAGCCGTGGGAAGAGGAATCAGTTGGGCATTTTATATCCGCAGAATCCTTTTATTTAGAAAGAGGGAGCAGATATCAGTTAGTGACTTCCCTAATCTAACAGTTTCCCCTTCTACAACCAGTTACCTCTGCTGTCAGGCTTGGGCTCACAGCATGATGGAGGTGTTTGCAGCAGGAGATTAAATGCTTTGCTTATTATACCAAAGTTCATTTGATTGGCTTGAGGGAGGGCATTTCTGGCTAAACAGAGTATTGATTGTTGTGTCCCTCAGCTAGAGAGTAGCCCCATGGGAAACTGCTAACTGCTCTGGTACCTTTCCATTATGTCCATTATCACGTCCTTGCCCTTTAGCTTTAGATAGGCCTTAACTCATGTTGGGTCTCTCTGCTTTGGTACCATATTGCACTAACACCCTTGCCCTCTCAATTCAGATATATTCAAGCAGAGACCTGGAGGAGTCCTTGAACAAGATCCGAGAAATCCTCTCTGATGACAAACATGACTGGGAGCAGCGGATCACTGCTGTAAGTGCACCTCATCCTTTCCATATATCATGCAAGTGTTGGCATCCTCACAGTTTTATTATGGAATGTTGCAGGAGGGAGCTGGGAGTTGTTAGGAAGGCACAAAAGGATATATTAAGGTCTTGAATAGTCTGCTTCTTCTGCCGGTTTCAGAAATGTCTGTTCTCCTTCAGACTTGCAATCGATATTTGTCAGAATTGTAGAGGAAACCAGCGCTCGTAGCACGAAGTTTTGGACAAGGGGAGAATGACAAAAATAGTAATATAGTGTAGTACTTCTTATGGTATGACACACCGCTTAGTGCATAGGCAAAACTGAAATCTTATATAGGTGCCTTTAACCCTCTACTCATCCACACTGTGCACTTTCTGCAACGCCACTTCCCAGCATGCGGTGTGTGAAGAATCAATGGTGGGGTACTTACAAACGTTTAAACGGAATAATTGCGTTATAATAATACTTCAATGGGTCGATGGTCTAACCTTTCCAGGTCCTATGGTTCTATAAAGAGGTACTCGACATAGTGTAAAACCGTAAAGAAAATTTATTTGGTCACAGAACTATTAAAATTGCACTCACAATGTTCTTAGTAAAATACGCATAAATAGTTAAAAGTCACCGTCTCTCTGGTTCCCTGGGTCTCACATGCGGTTTGTAAGGATGATATTTAGCCGGCGTCTTCCCGCCTCGTGTTCCCTGGGCTCCTACTGATGACGTATCTGCCCGACGCGTTTCGTCTCATACGACTTTCTCAAGGGCTTCCCCTTGAGAAAGTCATGTCGAGTACCTCTTTATAGAACCATAGGACCTGGAAAGGTTAGACCATCGACCCATTGAAGTATTATTATAACGCAATTATTCCGTTTAAACGTTTGTAAGTACCCCACCATTGATTCTTCACACACCGCATGCTGGGAAGTGGCGTTGCAGAAAGTGCACAGTGTGGATGAGTAGAGGGTTAAAGGCACCTATATAAGATTTCAGTTTTGCCTATGCACTAAGCGGTGTGTCATACCATAAGAAGTACTACACTATATTACTATTTTTGTCATTCTCCCCTTGTCCAAAACTTCGTGCTACGAGCGCTGGTTTCCTCTACAATTCTGACAAATATCAGTTGTTAGGAAGGAGCAGGATAGATTTTTCTGAGGCTATGTGGTTTAAGGGAATGTTTGAAGGCAGGTAACAAGGGGCAAAGTGTTGGGGAGCTGAAAAGTGAGTTACATAGTTAGTTACATAGTTACATAGTTAAATTGGGTTGAAAAAAGACAAAGTCCATCAAGTTCAACCCCTCCAAATGAAAACCCAGCATCCATACACACACCCATCCCTACTTTTAATTAAAATTCTATATACCCATACCTATATTAACTATAGAGTTTAGTATCACAATAGCCTTTAATATTATGTCTGTCCAAAAAATCATCCAAGCCATTCTTAAAGGCATTAACTGAATCAGCCATCACAACATCACCCGGCAGTGCATTCCACAACCTCACTGTCCTGACTGTGAAGAACCCCCTACGTTGCTTCAAATGAAAGTTCTTTTCTTCTAGTCTAAAGGGGTGGCCTCTGGTACGGTGATCCACTTTATGGGTAAAAAGGTCCCCTGCCATTTGTCTATAATGTCCTCTAATGTACTTGTAAAGTGTAATCATGTCCCCTCGCAAGCGCCTTTTTTCCAGAGAAAACAACCCCAACCTTGACAGTCTACCCTCATAATTTAAGTCTTCCGTCCCTCTAACCAATTTAGTTGCACGTCTCTGCACTCTCTCCAGCTCATTTATATCCCTCTTAAGGACTGGAGTCCAAAACTGAACTGCATACTCCAGATGAGGCCTTACCAGGGACCTATAAAGAGGCATAATTATGTTTTCATCCCTTGAGTTAATGCCCTTTTTTATGCAAGACAGAACTTTATTTGCTTTAGTAGCCACAGAATGACACTGCCCAGAATTAGACAACGTGTTATCTACAAAGACCCCTAGATCCTTTTCATTTAAGGAAACTCCCAACACATTGCCATTTAGTGTATAACTTGCATTTATATTATTTTTGCCAAAGTGCATAACCTTGCATTTATCAACATTGAACCTCATTTTCCAGTTTGCTGCCCAGTTTTCCAGTTTAGACAGATCACTTTGCAAAGTGGCAGCATCCTGCATGGAACCTATAGTTCTGCACAATTTAGTATCATCTGCAAAAATAGAAACAGTACTTTCAATGCCCACCTCCAGGTCATTAATAAACAAGTTGAAAAGCAAGGGACCTAGTACAGAGCCCTGCGGTACTCCACTAACAACACTGGTCCAATTAGAAAATGTTCCATTTACCACCACTCTTTGTAGTCTATCTTTTAGCCAGTTCGCTATCCAGGTACAAATACTATGTTCCAGGCCAACATTCCTTAATTTAACCAGTAACCTTTTGTGTGGCACTGTATCAAATGCTTTAGCAAAGTCTAAGTAAATCACATCCACTGCCACGAGTTCACAAGCTGGAGGTGAACGTTGGAGAAGTTTGTTAGAGAGGATTGTGGGAGGTGTAAAGGGAGCAACTGAGGAATGATTTGTGAGCTAAAAGTTGTGATTACAGTTAATGGTTTTATTTGGCTTCAGTTTTTTAGGTTTAGTTTTGGCTTTTAACTGGATTTTATGTATTTCATCTTTTCAGCTGAAGAAGATCCGATCTTTGCTTTTGGCGGGGGCGGCAGAATATGATAATTTCTTCCAGCAGCTCCGTCTGCTTGATGGAGCCTTTAAACTCTCTGCCAAGGACTTGCGTTCTCAGGTTGTACGGGAGGCTTGTATCACTCTGGGGTAGGTGGAGTTCACTCATTATATATAGTAGTGGATTTGGTGCATACCTAATAAATAAATATAAATATATATATATATATATATATATATATATATATATATATATATATATATATATATAAAATAAATATATATATATATATATATATATATATATATATATATATATAAATAAATATATATATATATATATATATATATATATATATATATATATATATATAAAATAAATATATATATATATATATAAATAAATATATATATATATATATATATATATATATATATATATAAATAAATATATATATATATATATATATATATATATATATATATATATATATAAAAAATAAATTTGGGTGCATGAGACATGGTTAAACGATATACAATTTCAACTTTCTCAGCACTCCAAAAACATTAAGTGGCATGAATGCATGTTAAGAAAAAAAGGGAAATACTAGCTATACAGGCAAAGAGGTGAATTACCTGCATCCAAGTGAAATAGTTTGTACAAGCATGCATAAGCCATCGTGCCCCGTCAAGGCAGTGTCCATTGTGTCAGTCCTAAACTAGTTTAAAAGCGATGTATCCACATCTGCTACTTAACCCTCTCAAATACTGAGCTGTTGGACAGCCCTTAAAGGGGCGGAAATAAAGGGAGAGCTAACATTAAAAGGAGAAACCACCTCCATGTGTGTGTGCTTATTCAAGCAAAAGCAGCAATAAGATGTAGACTCACAGGGGCTCTGTAAGACCGCTAAAACAGATAGCACATGGGGCAATTTGATCTTAAAAACCCTGGTTATACACCCCCCTTATAAACCTTTGTTCCTCAGGTTAGCAGATTCATTTAAAGCACAGGTGCTTCATTTAAAGCACAGGTTAATAATCCATTAACATCTGGTGACCCAGGGTTAAGAAGCAAATATTTTGGATGCTGCCAGTCTGGGGTGGTCGGTGGGGCCTCGGGATATTCCAAACTTATCTCTCATTACTGATAATGAAACTGTAACACTCATTTCTGATGACATTTTCCCCCACCAGACACTTATCCTCAGTTCTGGGGAATAAATTTGACCATGGTGCAGAAGCAATCATGCCAACGGTCTTCAATCTGGTCCCCAACAGTGCCAAAATCATGGCCACCTCTGGCATTGTAGCCATCCGGCTAATCATACGTGTAAGTACTTGGGCATTCTCATATATGTAACTAGACATAAGAAATATTACTGGGGTTATCTACACATGTCCAAAAACCATCAGACACCAGATCAGTGAGATGTATGTTTGACTTGGTAACTATAGGTCACTAGACCAGTGAGACATGTATGTTGGTTGGTTGCTATAGAAAACTAGACACATTAGGGAATGGTTGCTATAGATTATTAAATCAGTGAGCTATAACGGGGATGGTTGCTATAGATTATTAAATCAGTGAGCTATAACGGGGATGGTTGCTATAGATTATTAAATCAGTGGGCTATAACTGGGATGGTTGCTATAGATTATTAAATCAATGAGCTATAAAGGGGATGGTTGCTATAGATTATGCTATAGATTATTAGATTATTGGATATAACTTGAGGTTTGTTCTTTTAGGCTACTTGACCAGTTAGAAATAACTGGAGGTTAGTTACTATACGTTATTAGACCAGTGAGATCTAACTGGGTTGATTGCTATAGATTAGTAGACAAGTGAAATATAACTGGTTGCTATAGGTTACTAGACCAGTGAGATAGAACTGGAGGTTGGTTGCTATGTTGGTAGCGCAGTGCTGACTTTACAAGATAGCCACTAACACAGAGAAATGTTCTTTGTGTTGGTGAACCTTTTTCTTGGGTGACTCTTCTTCTGTATTTGTGTGTCTTCAGTGTGTAGTATCTAACACTGACCCTGGTCTTTCTCCGCAGCATACACACGTCCCAAGGTTGATCCCCATCATCACCAGTAACTGCACCTCCAAGTCTGTCGCTGTCAGAAGGTTTGTAATTTTCTATTATTTGCCCCATGTGAGACCTGTGGGTACTCACACACAGCCCGGTCTGTGTTCCAGTGTCTCTATAGCATTTTGTTCTGCTTGGAGCAAATAGAAATGGTTTACAGTTCACATTATGTTGTTGCTTGTTCCAAAGCCAATTGCTATTGGTCATTATATAGATATATTTTTTGGGCTGTCTGGATTCAGATTTCAGATTTCTGCCTGGTTGCTAGGACCCCATGACTTTAGCAATCAGACAGGTGTTATATTGATGACCGGAGGGGTATATTAAAAAGCTCAATAACATTCTCTAATATTGTGTCCAATGGAATTGGGGGAAGAAGGGGCAAATGATAGGGGTAATGGGGCAAATGTCGGTAGTGCATGCACATGCATTGGGATTGAGAATATAAGGTAGAAAGAGTGAAGAGAGGGGTGGGTTAATGGACACTGATTCAATGAGAGTAATAGTTTAAAATTTAAAGAGACAGTACCATAACAAATGAGTGTAATATTCTATTCTGAGATAACATTGATACCCCTACTCTGTGGCTGCTAAAAGGGCTGGAGCGCTCTACTTTGGACCACAGACTTCAATGTTTCTCTAACAGCACTTTTGTAAGCAAGACCCATTATTCATACTCTAAATCTACAGAGCAAATCTTCCATTTACATGTTGCCTGACTTCATTGTGTATGTTTGTGTCCCCTGCAGACGCTGCTACGATTTTTTGGATCTGCTTCTCCAAGAATGGCAAACTCACTCACTCGAAAGGTGAGCACAAAGCTGCTGTATTTAGCCTACGTTCAAGGTCTGGGAATATAAGTAATATAGGTCCTGTTTATATCTCGTGTAAAGGAAATGCGACTAGATTAAAATGCTTATCTATGTTTGTTAATGAATGGGAGCTACCTAACTGCTGAAGTAAATCCATAAAGTACTGGCAGAAAGGAGACTTGTTGCCTGCATTTGAATTTGTGCAAGTGTCACCAACAAATCTCAACAAATCTCGCAAGGTAACATGTCTATTGTTTAGAAATAAACAGGGAACTTTTTTTTTTTTTTTTACTTGGGTCATTATGTATTAATCTCTGGTGTATAGGTGTTGGAACTGAATCTTCTAGGCTAGGGAATGGTCTGGGCACACAAAAAGTTTTACCCTCATACTGTACTGTCTGAGAGAAACAATATGGCTCCTCCCACCCATAATATACAGAGGAGTGTTCTGGGCTCACTCTACTGGATGGCCCCATAATATACAGAATTAAAAGAAACAAGAGTAGCTGGAACATGTCTTGTACCTATGCTGTGCAGAGTGGCTGCGGGAGAGGCCATGCTGTTTGGCAGGATTATAAAAGTGGCTTTGTTGACCTTGTTAGTTACTATCACAACCAGCCATTGAGTTCCTAGGAATGCCATTTCCTTGTTTGTCTCCCTTCTTTGGGCTTTATTAACGGGGTGAATTAGTGGCTCAGAGCTCTCCTTGATTGGCAGTACTGTGGGTGGGGGTAACAAGGGAGTCATGGAGCGAGTGAGGATCTGGGCTTTATGTGACTCCTTTCCCCTCCAGGCACGTATCTGTGTTAGCAGAGACCATCAAAAAGGGGATTCATGATGCGGATTCAGAAGCAAAGATCGTCGCAAGAAAGTAAGTAGTCCTAGCTCCATACAGTGTTATTGCTCCAGTCTTTCCCTCTGACTCTTGCTGTGTTGGGCACTCTACAGTCTCTTTATTCTATTGCATGAGGTTTGAGGTGTGAAGGAACGGCAGTAAGGAGGAAAGCTGACAAGCTATCGCTCAATTGCCCAGGGTATACTTCACCTTGTGTTAGACATGGGTCCTCTCTGATGTACTTCCTGCTATCTTTTTCGGTATCCAAAGCCGGCGCTGATCCTACGGGGCAGTGGGTATAGAGGCTAGGCCCTTCCAGTAGAATTAACTAGCGAGTTTCATAATGTGACTAGACTGGCACCCTCTTTCTGCATCTCTGTAGTCCTTAACTGAGCTGCCATGGCTCTAACTCTCACTGCTGCATTTTTTACTCTCTGCACTATGGAACTACAACTCCCAGCATCCTCCTGGCAGCAGTTGCTTGTTTTTAATTAAATCCTATGGCAGTTAAAGCACATAAGTCCAACTGTTCTATTTCAACAGATCCACCAGCTGCTTCACCTGTACAGTTCTCATTTGTCTCCCTCTCGCATGCCCCCCATATCTGTGTTAGTTCTTTCTTCATGTGTCCTAGAGATAGAAAACCAGTTGCCGGGCAGATTTTCGGCAGGGAGACGGAGTGGGCCCTGGTTGAAGACTTGTTAGGAATAACAATTAGGGAATTTATGTAAGGTCTAAGAATTGGGGGGGGGGGGGGGGGCTTGCTGGAAACAGCTGGTAGGGATTAGGGTGGGAAATAAAATTGTGGCACAGATATAAAAGCTCTACTATGTCATACACCATACTTATTTCCCATTAGTTATTGTATAATTAACAACTTGAGTCATTATAGGAATTCATATTTTGCAAGTTGTGTTTTGATTTTGATCTGATCCAGAATATTCTGCTGTTGGGTTTGATTATTTATTTCCCTTCCCTAAACCTGAAACCCCCTTGGAAAGAGGTTGAGGGAAGAGCTGCAGAGACTGCAGAACATTGTGAGTCAGCAGCAGGGAGAGTGCTCTGCACCAAAGCTCATTATGACTCCTGCCTCCATCCATCCCTGCCCCTTTGTTTTTCTGGCACCTGCTGGTCAGTTGGGGCAAATGTTTAAACAAAAGACAAATCTACATCCACCAATGATATATTAATGCTCTGAGTGTGTTCCCTTCATTAGGTACTGAGACATATAGTGATGTTAGAAGTGACATAGAATGCTCCCCTTATAGACCGAAAGCTTTGTAGAGCAGGGCCCAGCTTCGCTCTTTTGCGTCCCGTTTCACAAATGCATTTGTCTGTGACTTAGTTCTGCTTTAATCTCATGTGCAGGTGCTACTGGGGGTTCCACAGTCATTTCAGTAAGGAGGCAGAGCACTTGTTCCATACACTGGAGTCTTCCTACCAGAAAGCCCTGCAGTCTCATCTGAAGAACTCTGACAGTATCGTCTCTTTGCCCCAGTCTGACCGATCCTCCTCCAGTTCCCAGGAGAGCCTCAAGTAAGTGGGTTAGAGAGGCAAGAATGCTGGGAATGTCAGACCCCACACACCTAGAAATCTGAATATAACTTGCTGGTCATGTATAACCTGTGTAATTCTGTTTCTGGTCCACAGCCGACCACTTTCGACTAAAAGAAGCCCCACAGGCAGCACTGTGTCTAGAGGTGAGTCCCACCCTGTGGAGCAAGCTCTTGGCTTCCCACTAACCTGTGTTCCCCCAAACTATTGAATATGAGACTGACGCGATACATATTAGTGGACAGAGAATCAAAATAAGGCCAGCAGGGGTCGATTGGCATTTAGAGAGAATTACCCTGAAGCCATTATGTTCAATCCTTTCAGGCCTTCAAATTTGCCACCAGCAACTCCCCATATCCTTAGCTTGGCAGGCCATCATTTGTGTTTGAGTGGCACTGTGGGCATATCTGCTTATATATTACTGCCAGACCTGAGCCGCATGAATTACTCTCACATATTACTCACATTGGCAGCACCTGGTGGTTCAGTGGATGTTAGATGCTGTACATAATATACTTTTCCAACTTATTAGCCAAACCAAACCCTTTTTTTGTAATCAACTTGGTGGCACTTAGTCAACTTTTTAGAAGATCACTCAGGAATTTGTTATAAGTAATATTATTAGTAGGGCATTTACAGTTTTTGAACAGGAGGTCCCTTTATTGGATAGAGGTAGTTACTGCATTGAGCTATGAGAAACAATGTGGCCCTCAGCATGTGTGTATACACTGTGCATAGTGGTGCAATTTAGCACTGGATAAGTGACAATGGCATTGCTGATGCTATTGTAGTAATTGTAGTGTGAGAGAATAAACTTCACAAAGGATTTAAAGGAGCAGTAACATAAAAGATTTTTTTTAAAAATTTGTTAGTATACATCGAAAAAAATAAAATGTAAAAAGTCTTTATTAAGAAATAACTTGCCGAAAGTCCGCTTGTGCTCCTCTTCAGAAAGCAATCGGCGATCCATCATGCGGCGCTCGATTTCTCCTCCTTGCCACACGATGGTTTGTGCCGTGTTGGCTTTCTAAAGAGGAGTGCAAGCTGAGTTTCGGTAAGTTATTTCTTAATAAAGACTTTGCGATTTTAAAGTTTATTTTGTTTTGGTGTTTTTTTTCCGATGTATACCAACAAATTTTTTTTTGATGTTACTGGTCCTTTAAAGGATCCACCTCTGACTTCTCCTTTTATGTCATAGCATCGTCAGCTACTTCCAAATCCACCCCCGGGTCCCTGCAGCGCTCTCGTAGTGACATTGATGTGAACGCAGCGGCCACTTCTAAATCTAAGGCAGCATCAGGAGCCTCCACTGCTCCATTCATTTCTGTTGCCGCACTGCCACCTGGATCCTATGCGTCACTGGGTAAGAGACCTTTTTTAGCCTACAGATAACATGCTTTGTGCTATGAGAGGAGGCACCATCACCTTGTGCCTGTGCCATGTGTAGGGACAATGGGGAGGGAAGAAAATTACAGGATTTGCACAGATAGTGGGGACACCATCAACATTTATAATGATTGGGATTGCTCTAGCAACTCAGTGTGGAATCCCCAACAATCTAATTTTGTGTACACTTTTCTGACCCATTAAAAATGCCCAGATTATTGGTACCTGGTGGACTTCAGTGCTATCTGCTGCCTTATGTGTCATATTGCAGACACATTGGGGCCTAAATATTCTTTGCCATGATATCTGTATCTAACCCCCGCCCAGCATGTCATTGTAAGATCCAGTATCCCAACACAGTATAAGACATTGGATACTCTGTGAGCACAACAGGGACATTAAATACCCTTCAGTACATACTAACATGGGGAGGACCACATCTGGGGAGCCCCTACTGTAAGTGCATATTAGCCATTGAGAAGCCAAGTTTTTTTCCTCTTCATTCTTTCTGACCAATCTGTAACCTTTCCAGCTGCCTCCTGACACTCACTAATTCTCCCTACTGTTCCTTTTCCCTATTTTTATTTCTATGTTAATTTTGCCTAAAGATGGTACCACATCTAAATCGGATGGTAAGCAGTTTGTGTGGCGGAGGTCTTGTCCCTCTGTGTATCTGGAACCCACAAGGGCATCTCTAGTAATCATTGTGCTTCCCGGTGACCTGCATGTTGTTGTGCTCTTGGACCCCTCATCATGTCTGTATGTATGATGCATCCAGTTCCATGCCAGAGTTACTTGGCATCCGCTTTATGCTGTGATTCCTGAGGTGTCGCATCTACACGCTGTAGATTGATGTGCACTGTGCATTGGATCCTCTGTGCTTCTGCCTTGTAACTCTTTATACTCACATTTATTTAAGAGAGCCTTCCATTTCAAATTAAGAGATTGTACTACGTTAGTTATGGGGGCAGCCAAGCTGAATGCTTGTATCATCCAGAGACACAAAGGCCCAATATAACTCTCTCCCCATAGAGCCATATGTGATACCTTGCTTGTTTTATATTCACCTTTCACAAGGGAATTAGGTTAAACCAAACTGCTGTGAGCCATGTCTGCTGTGGGGTAACTGGGTGCATGTGCCATTACTTACCATAAGGGTATCATTTGTCATTTTCTATATGATTTCTGCCATTGTGATAAGGGCTGAATACTGAAGGGCATAGGTGGCACAGTGGTGAGCATTGATACCTTGCACCCCTGCACTTGGGTTCCATTCTAGCCAGTAAACTCAGTGTCTGCATGTTTCACCACGTTTCTGTGGGATTCCTCTTTTTGCCCAGATTCCTTCTCCTGCTCATACTTTGAGGTTCATTGGTTTCTCAATATATGTGCCCCTCTTAGTGTATGATAGAGAGATTAGATCGTAAGCTCCTCTGGAGCAGACTAAACATTCTATCTCATCGGGATATAATATATAAGCGACCTTGGAAGTTGAATGCAAGTGCAGTACAGAATTGTGTGTTTAAAGATAAATGATCTGATTTGGAGCAAGGGAAGGTCACAACTGTAAATGCACACTCCACTGAGCACTAACCTCAGTGCTTGTGTAGGTGGAAGTTTGGTCGAGCTGTGCTTGGATCAGGTTTATTCTCAGATCAGTTTTTTTTCATTCCCATTTAATCAGTCCTTGTCCCTGTGATTGTGTTTAGAAACTGTTGTGATGTATTCTACCGGGGCGTTTGCAACCAGCAGGGTGCAATCTATTGCAACAGTGCAGTGATGTTTAAATTGCAGCTCCTATTGCGCCCATCTAGCAGTTAATTATCACTGCATGAATGCATCATGTATGAATAGATGAAATCATAATTTTCCAAAAAAAAAATTTGTGCGTATAAAGAGCCCTCAAACCTTTCTGATACAAGGAAAAAAGTTGTGTTGCTGCATAATGAGGAGGAGCTGAATTTTAACCCTTTCTGTTTTTCTGGATTAGGCCGTATTCGCACTAGAAGGCAGAGTTCCGGCAGCACCACCAGCACGGCCTCTACCCCAGCAGACACCCGTGGACGCAGCCGAGCCAAAGTCGTGTCACAGTCACAGCGTAAGTAATCCAATCTCTATGCTGTGCGTCACCTTCTAAAATCTATAGCAGAGTAGCAATTGTTGCTTGGGGATGTTGCAAAAGGAAGTTCAGCTTTTAACTACACAGCCGCAATTTGCAATCACTCTTTCTTTGTTTTATTTTATAATTTAAACTGCTGAAGGATATATGAATTATAAATCTGGTTGTCTGGGTTACTGACCAGAGCACCAAGGTTCACTTTTGGAAAATAAAAAGAAAAGAATACCTTCTGCAATCAAACGTAACTGTAAAGCTGGACTTGCCTTTTAAAGCCTAGTTCCTCTGTGCTTTTTGCCACTTCCTGTGCTCAGAGACTAACCAGCTTTGCATGTTGATCGTTCTTTCTTTGGCATGTTTCTTTAATCCTGTTCTGCTGTCCTTTACTTTGCTGTCATGATAAAGGATCCAGATCGGCAAATCCTGCCAGTGGTAAGAGTCTCTTGTATTCCGTTCTCTGTGTATATGTACTGTCACCCCCTTACTGTACTGTCTTGTCGACTCTTAGCACCTCTGCATATCCTTGGTAATGCTCTCCTCCATGCCAGACTCGAAGTCCTTTAGCTGATGATCAGTTTTACTTTAGCTGATGAGGTGTTCTCTTACCTCGACAAAACACAACTGGGTTCATGCTAGAGTCTTTCCATGCTTGGTCTGGATTGGCTTGACCCATCTAGTGATGCAAGACTCAATGCAAGGCTGATTGTTGATCACTATGTTGGCACTTGCTAATTTATTATTATTTGGTATGGCTTTCCCTCTGCCAATTTTCTGCTATGTGTTCCAATATGATGCATGGCTTTTCTGCCATTTTGGCACTGCCACACTCTGTATCGGTATCACTTTTTCCATATTCCACCCAATAAACCTCTCAATTGTTCTTTTTGCGTTTGCAGCTGGAAGCCGGTCCAACTCGCCAGGAAAGCTCCTGGGGAGTAGCTATGGTGGGATAGCGACTGGCCCACAGAGGGTCCCCCAGATGCCCTCCTCTGAAAAGAGAAGCAGGATCCCCCGGAGCCAGGGGTGCAGCAGGGAGACCAGCCCAAGCAGGATTGGCTTAGGTAAGGAGATAATGTGTCACAGGTCTCTCCTTTCTCATGCTCAGGCAACATTACTGTACAGGGAGCAAAATCACTTCATGCAGGAAAGTGGGGACAATCTGTGCATGAGCAACTGGGATATTGTGTGTCTTACCACAGTGAAAGGACTTCATTCAGATTCAGCACAATTGAAAAAATGAAAATGTAATACAAGCTTCATCATACTGAAATAAAGACCTTTATAAATATAATCAGTTAATGATTCTGACCCATTCCTGAAATAACGATACTCTCCCCATCTTAGCATCTCTATTCATGCAGAATTTGGTAGTCTGGTTTTGAATGACTATTAGGTCTATAACAGCCTTTGGGGGGAGCTCCTTTTGCCTAAAAGATATAGTAGAGCTCACTCTCTGAAAATTACTAGAAATACTCACTCTCTATATGCAGGATTTATGCAAAAATCAGTTCGTTTGTTAGATTGTGTTTATGCTCTCTCCCTTAAGATAAATTGGACCTAATTGTCAAGCAAAAACTCCTGCAAGAAGACATAATGAAAGAAAAACAAATGCTGAGGGACGGATAGCGAAGATAAACTTGATTATTTCTGAATGTGCAGAATTTTTAATTGATTATATTTAGAAAGTTTCTTATTTCAGAAGTTCCCCTTTAAAGGGAAGTCTAAAATATGAAACATGTATTCATGGTGCTCCTCTGGGCATTTTTACAATATACATTAGGGATGCACCGAATCCAGGATTCGGTTCGGCTTTTGTCAGCAGGATTCGGATTCGGCCGAATCCTTCTGCCCGGCCGATCCAAATCCTAATTTGCATATGCAAATTAGGGGCGGTGAGGGAAATTGCATGACTTTTTGTCACATAACAAGGAAGTAAAAAATGTTTCCCATTCCCACCCCTAATTTACATATGCAAATTCGGATTTGGTTGGGTATTCGGCCGAATCTTTCACAAAGGATTCGGCCGAATCCAAAATAGTGGATCCGGTGCATCCCTAATAAACATTCATTTTCTGTATAGTGGGGTCTGAAACAGTGGAAGTTTTATACTGCTAGGCAGGCTTTGCTCAACAGTTCTCTGAAGGCCCAGAATGTTATTGACTCTGCCTTATGCACTTTCGTGGATTCAGTTAACCCTAGGGTTGCTAATATTGCTAATATCATATTAGCTAAATTGCTAATATCACAGAAACTATTCAAAATAGGAAATGAATGTAAATTGCAAAAGTGCTCAGACATGCCCCGATAAACTTTATATCAATTTAAAGGGGAACTATCGCGAAAATGAAAATTTAGTATAATCATACTGAAATAAGACCCTTTCTAAATACAATCAATTACAAATCGTGTACTGTTTCTGATATAATCAAGTTTATCTTCACTATCCCTCTCTCCGCATCTGTTTCTCTTCATTCTCTCTTCATGCTGGAGTTGGGTGTCAGATATTCAATATATCTTATAGGGAGGGCTCCTTTTGCCTAGAAGATGTATTAGGGCTCACTCTATTAAAATCACCAGAAATCCTTTCTCTCTACATGCAGGATTTGTGCAAAAGGCGGTTAATTTGTTTTGTACTGGCATCAGTTATTTGAGTGAGCTCTAATACATCTGCTCGGAAAGGAAGCCCCCGTATAAGATGTAATGGATCTAACTGTCAATGAATATCTGACACCCAACTGCTGCATGAAGACAGAATGAAGAGAAACAGATGCTGAGAGAGGGATAGTGAGGATAAACTTGATTATTTCAGAAATTATGCAGAATTTTTAATTGATTGTATTTAGAAAGTTTCTTATTTCAGTGTGATGAAGCTTCTATTACATTTCATTTTCGCAAGTGTTCCCCTAACTAGGGGGGGAGGGGGGGCATATGTCATGATATCTATGTTTGAGGGCGGTATGAGGTATTGCTCACCTTGAGGGGTGTTGTAAGGATTTCTTTGTATAGCATCAGCAGTTTCATTGCCTAATGTACATATTTTTAAAGGTGCAGTGACTGAAAGATTGTGAGTTTTGAATATACCATGTGTATGAGAGGGAAACGCTTATTTTACTGTTTGTAGATGTTATAAATGCTGTGTATATACAATGTTATGTGACCTGTATTCTCTAAGAGAATTGGAATAGAAGGCCTTTTTATAAACTAATTGTGTTACCAAGTAATGTACTAATTTTTTTACTCCCTATAAGTAATACATAACGTACAGAGGAGCAGCCTGTTTGTGGGGGGGACACATGACTGCAAACAGAGGAGCAGCCAGTTTGGGGTTTCACATGACAATCTGTATGTGCACTTATATTAAAGCAATAACGGGGAATAACGGTGTCTTGTCTGGTGGGCCGCGGGTTATTGTTTATGGGGAGGGGAGGGTGTAATTAGGTGCTCTGCATGCCTTTGCTTCCTATTCATACTTGGGTGGTAGAACCTGCCCTGCTAACACTATTAACCTTCTTGGCTGCTTGGGGGGAGCTGTATCCTATTCTTCTTCTATGAAATGTGTTGTATTAACCTGCTGACTCTCCACACCACATGCTAGCAAGGAGCAGCCGTATCCCCCGACCCAGCATGAGTCAGGGGTGCAGCCGCGATACCAGCCGGGAAAGCAGCCGCGATACCAGTCCTGCCCGGGGCTTTGCTCCTCTGGGTGAGTACAGATAGGAAATCCACATCGGCTTCACCTATTCCCTAAATATTCTCTTGCAGGAGAAACAGCCACATTCTCTCCATAGCTTCAAGGGTTCTCATTGCATTGCATGTCCATGTGTTTGCATGGCTGCGCCACTACCTCCTGCAACTAATGCATTTAGGAGCCCTGATTGGCTCACTGCAGGAAGTAGCGCCCAGCAGTATTAACAAAAGTTCAGTGTTTCTCATGATTTCTAAACCGAGACTGGAGACCAGATAGTGATCAATATGCATACAAAAAGCTTTCACCCTGCCATTCACATAGTTAACCAAAGAGGGCAGCATTGCTCTTTGAGCTATAGACCCCTCTCAGGTGTCTATACTAAGATATATTAAAGAGATGCTAAAGGGATAGTTCATCTTTAAGTTTCAATTGGTCTTTGATTTTATTTTTTTTATTATTTGCCTTTTTACAGCTTTGAAATGGGGGTCAGTGACCCCCGCAGCCAAAAATCTGTTCTGTGAGGCTACAGTTTTGTTGTGCTGATTTCATTTTATTACTTATCTCACTATTCAGGCCTCTCCTATTCATCCAACAGTCTTTCATTGAACCTAGTGGCTGGTTGTTAAGGTCAAACCCAAACTCTAGCAACCAGATTGATACTGAAATTTCATATTGCAGAGCTGCTGGACAAAATGCAAAGTAATGAAAAAACCCCAAAAACATAACATTTAAGAACCAACTCCAAAATGTCTCAAAATATCACTGTCTGCATCATACAAAAAAAAGTTAATTTACAGGTGAACTGCCCCTTTAATTGTTTTTAAGAATAGGTAAGTATTCTATAGCAGTGATATAGCCAAGCAATGGTATCTGATCCATTCACAATAAGAGCCCCCTAGAGCATTACCTTTAACTGCCTAGCCCCAGAGATGTGATATATGGATTGAAATGGAGCAACTGGAATAGGCTTTACACTGCAGATGCGATTAATGGATATTCTCTTATTCAAGGTTTTTTTTTTTTTTTCCAATATAAAAGTTGGAAAGAGAAGTGATTCTCATGCTGTAACTTAGGAGTGGGGTTAAAGTAGAGTAATTCATGATAACAGCCAATTGAATAAGTACAAGACACCAAGCTTGTGAATCAGCTCCCCAGTTAGGGCCGTGTCCACACACAGACGTTTTCAGCCCAACGTCCAATCATGCTTTGCTTCTTGTTCCATTTCCTCCTGGTTTCACCTATGCCTCTGGGAGCAGCTCCACTGTCCAATCTGATCTGAGGGTTCTGTATGTGTTCTCTCTTCTCTGTGTGTGTTAACCCACTAGGTGTTTGCCATTCCTTCTTCTTGCAGCCTCTCGACGTCATTCCAGGTCCACTAGCGCCCTCTCCACCTCCGACTCTGTGGGGCAGTCAGGTGAACCAATGCTAACTGCATGCACGCTTCATCCTTCTATGTATTTGTTCTGCCTCATCTGCTGAATTCTGTCCATCAGCAGCCGGCACGTCACATTCTCATCCACGATCTGTGTTTTATGTTAATGGGAGGGTTGCACCTTGTGCTACTGTTGCACTGTGTAACGGGGCAGCTAAAGGGGTACTCTATGGACCAGGCATAGGGCTAGGGATCTATAGCGCCAGCTTTTAGCTCCTCCTATTCAAGATGGCACAGCTCATTATGGGACCCATTCTGTATGATTAAGGCACTGGCACGTGTTCCTATTGTTTCAGGAACAAGATTGCGCAACGAGAATTATGCTGATTATGGAAACGGTTTGGCCTTAATAGCCTTGCTGATAGTTTTAGTTCAGCTCCTGGAAGTGCGCTCTAGGAACATGGCTGCTCTGCTTGCTTCCATAGAGTCAGGGCAGATATTGGCCAGTGAGAGAGTTCATTTCTGTAACGGGATTAGTGGTTGCTTCATGCTGGTTGTTGCATTGTTTTGCAGCCAAGCGCCGTGCCCATGGTCTTGGTGTGTCACACACTACCCAAACCTTGAAACCATCTCTTTGTTTTCACGCATGAGGTTGCTGGGAGTTAATATAAAGTCCCTGTAATCTTTAAAAGCTCTCACCTATAAAAATTTTATGGTCCTTGCAGTCTGTTCCCATTCATGGTGTTGGGCTGGTTTTGCACAGGCTGAGTGGGTGCTCTATCTAAAACTGCAGAGAGTCCACTGTACACATACATAGAAGTAGGCAAATAGAGGGCTGGGTGGGCGACATTGGGTGGGCGAAATTGAGTGGGCGACATTGAGTGGGCAAGGAACTCAGAGTGAGGGCATAGGGAGCATTCATATCTCTGATGGCTGAGGTTGGGGCAGGAACAATAAAATCTGGTCTTGTATGCAGAAGATAAAGCAACACCGGGAATATTTATTGCACAAGCCACAAATTTATAGAGCCATGGTGTTATTAGGGGCATTTCACTTGCTATTCTCTGCAATCATCGCTGGATCTGACTATTGATATTATGTACCAGAAGTCCGCTCTTTTCCAGCTAAGAATCCGGTTTGCACAAATCTATTAAGCTGCCAGCTTCTGCTACGTTTATTTCAAAAGCCACAACCAGCAATGCAGAGAATATGAAGTTACACAATTTCTATTGGAAAGTTACTGGTTCCCCCTTGAGAACAATCCCTAGGGCTGATTGGATTTACTTGTTGATGGAGATATATCTGGATTCAGATATTCAAAAGGAATACCCATGTTGCCGCCAGTGTATTGGTTAATCAATACAGATGCACATTTCATAGCACTATAAAAGCTAGCGGGGTAATGACTCTTGTACCTTGCCGGTCTGTAACTTTATATATATCTTGCTGTGCACCAACCTGGGGTTACCATAGTGCGAGTTCTGACTCTCCTTGGGAGAGTGTTATGGGGAACACAGCACAGTGGGCTTGATGTGTGGGTACCTCCTACTATTGAAATGGGTTGATTGGGTGCAGTGGAGAGATGGCCTTATTCCAGTCATACTGACCCCCAGTCTGAATCTGTCTGCCATTAGTAATTACTTGGACTGGATTTAATTGCATGATCCTGTCTGTATGGAATGTTATCAGTAGATCTAGATTTGTCATTTTACCCACCCCATAGTCCCAGTGTCATTAGACAATAGTGGGCAGTAGGGATGGCCGGATTTTTTCGCCTTGTTTCGTCCTGGAAATGACGCCCATAGACTTGTATGGCGGTGTGCGTCAAAGACGGCTCAAATTCGCCCATCCCTAATGGGCAGGGATGATTCCATATGGTGTGTGCTGGTCTGAACCGCTCATTGGGCTCATGGAAGACATTTTGTGCATAATAAAGTTCTCTACATGTACAATCCTTAAAGCCATTGGCTAGGGCTGCTGAATGGGTGAGTGGTCCCTGACAGGTGAGCGGTATGGGCACACAAAACGGTGTAATGCATTGGGGGTGCTTTTAAACATTTTTCTTTAATTTGGTAAAAGTTTCTTCATCCCATTGTTCATTTCTTATTTTTCATCCACATATTTTCCGTTCTTCCCATGAATCCAGTTTTGCATCATCTCCACTCATGATCATCCCGCCAGTGAGATGCATCTGTCTGCTAATACGGCTGAGCCTGGGGTGGGGCTGCAGTTTACATGTGAAGGAAGTGGGGGGGGGGGGGGGGATTCACGTTCTCTATCTATATCTATCTGTATCTATCTATAGTCCACCAAGACTCTCTCTATCTATCTATCGTCCAACCAAGACTCACTCTATTTATCTATCTATCTATCTATCTATCTATCTATCGTCCACCAAGACTTATTCGATGGATAAATATGTGTGACCCCTCTTGTAAAATATAAAGATGTTATAAGTTACCAAGTAGTTCCATGACCATATAAAATCACGAGGCCTAAGGCCATGGAACTCCGAGGTGACTTCTGATGTCCTCATATTTTGCAACAGGGGGTACTTCATTTATTATAATACACAAGTTTCAGTGAGTCATATGACAGAAATGACATCATTAAGAACTGTTTATAAGGATATCATTTACTGGATATTCATGGCTCGTGCGTGCAAGTGTGCGCTCTATTCACTCATTGCTTAAAGGGGAACTGTCACTGTGAAAAAGCCTCCAAACTGACAATTTGGCTTTATTATTGTACATTGTAGTCCCCTTTTGCTGCGAGTGCTGATATCAGGAGCAGTTGGGAAGGGTCCAGTCTGGATGTGCTGTTCTCTGGCTGTTCCCCTTTAGTCTTTCTTATGATTATGGCAACGGGACCCCAGATTGGCACTGTATTGGCAGACAGGAATGCATCATGTTGCTGCTTAGCTCTAAACTGTGGGTGTTAAAACAGTGTCTCTCCTCTCTCTCCAGATCGTTTTGGGATCAGCCAACAAGGAAGAATCCCTTCGGCAATGCGTGTCCTGAGTTCCAGCACAGATCTGGAGGCAGCTGTTGCAGATGCTCTGGTAAGGCACTTTAGAGAGCTCGGTTCTTGAGGGAGGAATCTGTAAATACCCTCCCAATCTCCCACCTGAACTCAGAGCAGTGGGATTTATAGTGTGCCGCTGCAATTCGATTATCTATTCTCTCCTGTTTCCCAAATGCTTTGGCCGTATTATTCACTAGAGAACTGTGTGTCTGTTCTGTGCCGAGAGATGGGCAGTACCCAGTGTTGCTTCACTTTGTGGGGAGAGAGATTTCCTATTGGTTTAACATTTTTATACTAGGGCCAATGTTACTGGCCTAAATGAGGAAAATGAAATGCTTTATGGCAGGAACTGTAGCAATAAACGCAGAATCGGAGCTACAAGGGGTCCTTTATTAATTCCATGCACAATGATCAGGCCCAATCTGTCATGTCTTATGTTTTTTGCACCCTGCACCAGATCCATAAGAAACTGAACGTGTACCTGCATAGATGTATTAAATGTGGAATATGATTGAGCGAAAATAACCCAGCGTTTTTACTGCTTTGTAAAGAAAATGGAATTATTAGTAAGAAAGAGGAGAATATTGTGATGACAGGTTTATTTTTTTTCTCCGCTATCTTGCTGCTGCCTAAAAGTGATACTGTGCTCTATCCCATATCTAGTAGAACTGAGTCAAAGGCAACTGGACATTAAGAGTTTTTGTTCCTTGAAAACGTTTCACCGCTCATCAGAGTGGCTTTTTCAGTTCAACTGAAGTGGTAAGGAATTGCCTGGCATTTAAGTTCTTGAGGGTAGTAAAGTCACTGACATCCAATCACAATGGTTTCATTGAACTTTCACAGATGTGTGAAAGTGTGATCCAGTCACAATGGTACCACGATTTTCATTGAGGAATCTTTCAATGTACATGACTGGAAGTGTGTATTGTTGTGAAGCCATCTTGGTAGAGATGTCAAAGCGGCATTGTAGGTTGATGACAAGCAGTGTTGCAGGTCCCCTCCTCTGTTCAGGGATAGTCTTTTCACATTGGCATAAATGGCCTACCACTTCAGTTGAACTGGAGAAGCCACTCGGGTAAGTGGTGAAACGTTTTCAAGGAAAAAACTCTATGTCCAGTTGCCTTTGACTTAATTCTACTAGATACTGTATATATCATGCCCTGGATAAATTAGAATCTTTATAGACATGTGCTCTATTTCCTTACACAGTCTTACACAGTCTACACATCCCTATGTATAAATGATATATGTATTTCTAGCAATGTGTGTTACATACTGTAGTTAAATTGGGTTGAAAAAAGTCCAACAAGTTCAACCCCTCCAAATGAAAACCCAGCATCCATACACACACCCCTCCCTACTTTCACATAAATTTTATTTATATATATATATTTATATATATATATATATATATATATATATATATATATATATATATATATATATATATATATATATATATATATATATATATATATATATAGATGCAATCAGGAGCACTCACGGTTGTAGTGATCAAAGTATATCTTTTATTGGAGTGTTACAAACTACCCCACATCAACGCGTTTCGGTTCTCTCAGAACCGTCGTCAGGATGCGTTGATGTGGGGTAGTTTGTAACACTCCAATAAAAGATATACTTTGATCACTACAACCGTGAGTGCTCCTGATTGCATCTATTTGTTCCCCCCTGAGGAGCACCCGGGACTTGATATATTGAGGTTGAGTGCTGGTGGATTATTTGACTCTATTTGTTCCCCCCTGAGGAGCACCCGGGACTTGATATATTGAGGTTGAGTGCCGGTGGATTATTTGACTATATATATATATATATATATATATATATATATATATATATATATATATATCAAAAAACAGACCGCACTCCAAGGGCTTTTAAGTGAAAAAAGTAGTATTTTATTCTCGACGTTTCGGCGCCATAACTCGGGCCGTCCTCAGGAAGGTGAACTCTACACATCTATACACACAATTTAAAGGTGAGCAAATTGGCGCCAAAACCAACTTGTATGACGTCATCAGTGGGTGTGGCTAAGTATGTGCAATCCCACATGTGCCCTATAGCATTCTCGTGTTGTCAAAATAAGTATTAAGTACTGTCAAGTAAGGAGCATGTGTATTAGACAGCGCAAAATCCTAGTAGTGAATATCCAGTGACAATGTGTCAAAGCATCCATCGTGACTTTCCCCTAAGTAGCGGGAAGTGCAGTGGGTTAAAAACATTTAAAAACACTCACCCCAGGAGTCGTAAGGTTCTGGTTTCAACTGCCCTTGTATCCCCATAGTGCATCTGGCAACACCAGTAAGAATCGCTGTGTTACCCCTTCTATCAGTGCGCTGACATCGCCAACTGCGCACGGAGCTGCTTTACTGTGTGTGCGTGTTGCGTCGAGGACCCGCCCCCGTTGCCTAGGAGAGCGGGGACGCTTCTTTCGTAGCTCAGCGGTGATTTGGCGTGCGGTTGTCATTGGTTCGCATCCTTCAATCTACGAGGATCGCGGCTGCCGGCTTCCCCTCTTTGTGTGCGGATCTGCTGGTCTTTAACCCAGTGGGTGCCGCATCACGCTGGGGGTGTCAATTAGCCTTCTCCCCTACTACTGTGGCTACAACTTAGCCTCTCATTTCACTGTGAGAGGATTAGGTCGAGGGCTTCCCCTCCCTTCTCAATCAGCGTTTATATATATATATATAAGTCCAACACGTGTAATGCACAGTATTAGTAGTAAAGTTATCTTCTGATGGTGCGTCTCCCCAATAAGCGGTGAGTCAATCCGCCAAATTTATGTATAAATATTCCAACAGGGTCGCACTCATGTTCAATAAAACGTAGCATTTATTTCAAACGCATTAAAAGCATGTGTAAGTTACAGCCAACTTATCTGTTCAGAATTCTGTTCAGAGTCGATACATAGCGACGTTTCGGGAGCATCTCGTTCCCTTTCTCAAGCACGGCTCTGTCACAGAGTATAACATACAGAGGTGTCCATTTTTTGGAGCGTATTATCGCATAAAGACGGAAGTGACGTCGGTTGCCATGGACACGCGTATCTCAAGATATCGCGCGTACATGGAAGCGGATACATCTGCCGCCCCTTAGTAACCATGAGCATTATTACATAGCAACATCAGATCAGTTACAATAGTATGATTCTAATAGCAGATGTATCGTAGTATAACATAACATATATGTCTACAATTACAACTCACATGGGAAAATTTTCATAAAAATAAGTGCAAGTCAAAATCTCGATTTAATCCTTTAGGGGTTAATGTTTTCAACCTGTCAATCCACTGGACCTCAGTTCTTTTTAAAATTAAACTACGATCACCCCCACGTTTGGGCGGGGGAATATGCTGAATAACCCTAAACTTTAGATCGTCTGATGTGTGTCCCATATCTATACAGGTAAAGATCTATTTTTAACCTTGATGGTTGATCTATGTTGGGAAAACCTATCTGTAACTTTCTAACTTTCCCAACATAGATCAGCCCACACGGGCAAACCAACATATAGACCACAAAATTAGTCTCACAGGTATGGAATCCACGTATCTTGTATTTTCTCTTATTTTCTGTATCATTAAACTCAGAGCCCACCAGTACATATTTACATTGTGCACAGCCTTTGCATTTAAACATGCCCTGTCTCCTTGGTCCCAAGAAGGTCTCTTTCATAAGAGGTAAACGTATATCCGCACTAACCACTTTATTGCCTATCGTTGTTCCCCTACGAAATGACATCATTGGTATTTGTTGAAATTCCTTGATAGTGGGATAAGCCTCTCTTAAAAGATGCCAATGTTTATACAGTATCGACTTGCAATCATTACTATATGCATTGTATTGTGAAACAAAGGCTACTCTCTGTTGATTTCTCTTTGTATGTCTTCTTTGTCCTAATTCCCTACCTTGTACCTTCTGTATATTTTTTTGTATGATATCATTTGGATACCCACGATCTGATAGTTTTTTACTCATAGTTCTCAAATCCTCAGCTCGAACTTCTGGATCATTTGTGATCCTGCATACTCTTGAAAACTGACTAATTGGTATGGACTTTTTTACACCTATAGGGTGGTGACTATCATATAGGAACAATTGATTACGGTCTGTAGGCTTAGTGTATATACGAGTATTGAAACCTGTTTGTGTGCGTGAGACCAATACATCTAGGAATGCCACCTCTTGTAAACTCTCAGTCATTGTCAGTTTAATATCAGTATGGGCATCATTAACCGCATCACGGAAGGCGGACAAGGACTCCAGGTCACCCCGCCATAGGAGGAACACGTCATTGATGTACCTCCACCAGGCCACACAGTGGCCCGTGAAGAGTACATTCTGATAAACGTGCACCTCCTCAAACCAACTCATGAATGAGTTGGCATATGCCGGGGCGACTCTGGAGCCCATGGCCGTCCCCCGCGTCTGCAGGTAATATTTGTCCTGAAATTTGAAGTAGTTCCTATGCAATATAAAGCTGAGCATTTCCATAAAAAAATTAATCTCCATATCGCAATACAGTGCACAATTCGTTAATATAGTTTTAACTGCCTGCAGACCCTCTATATGAGGAATTGATGTATAAAGGCTGGCCACATCCATTGTGGCCAGCCAAAGTACACCATCATCATTTTGTACATTAGAAAGTTTCTCCAAAAAGTCACTTGTATCTCGGATATAAGATCTGGTTTGTTGTATCAAAGGACCGAGTATCTTGTCTAGCACTTCAGCTGCATTACATGTTAAGGACCCTATACCCGCCACTATAGGTCTACCTGGCGGGTTAATAGGGTCCTTATGAATTTTCGGTAGGACATAAATAAGAGGTACCACCGGAAAATCCACAGTCATATATCGTTTAGAAGATGCTGTAATGGTTTGATTTTGTGCAGCACAAGACAAGAGACTGTCGAATTCACGCTTAAATACATCAGTGGGATCATTTTTAAGTATCACATATACAGTATCGTCTGACAACTGTCTCAGTATCTCATTTGTATATTTTTCCGTGTCCATGACAACGATAGCTCCTCCCTTATCGGAAGGCTTTATCGTTATGTTGGACCATGATTTCAACTCATTTAAAGTATCAACCTCCTGTCTAGTCATGTTATATCTCACAGCTTTTTTCTTGGATAGCATAGAGGACTCTATTTCTGATTTCACTTTTTGAATATAAGTTTCAACTACAGGGTAGATAGTAGGGGGTACAAATTTGCTTTTTGATTTCAGACCCAATTTCCCAGTGTCAAATCCTAACTTAGTTTCTGGTATTAGGTATTCATGTTGGTTAGAGAAATGTACTTTCAGTCTCAATGTTCGAAAGAATCGGTATAGATCCACTTGTAGTTGGAACGGATCTATCTGGGACGTTGGACAAAAGTTCAGGCCATGTTGTTGCGATGACTCTCGTGAGTAGAAGGGAGCCGATCTACTTCTATCCCTTCCCCGCGTGGTCTGTGTCCAATTGTATACTGCACCACGTTCATAATCCATAGTATCTCGATCAAATTTCTGTTTTTTACGTGTCACCACATCATTTTTAAAACGATCTAATGTTTCGGTGAGTTTATGATTAAATTGTGTCAATTCGTCCGGTGGCATAGCACTAGTCATAGTACTTTGTAGCGTGACTAGTTCGACTTCAATATCCTTCAATTCTCTCTCTATGAATTCAATAGTCAATGCCATCAAATCACGTGAGCATTTGTTAATGATTCCAGCAAATTTAGTTTTGAATTCATCATTTCGTGCAATGAGAGTAGGCTGTAAATTCACCCTAAGGCCTCTGGGTATTCGTTGTACATGCAAATATTCAGTGAGCGATAGGTTTAGAGAGAGGTTTTCCCAACATAGATCAACCATCAAGGTTAAAAATAGATCTTTACCTGTATCAAGACATTGCATAGATATGGGACACACATCAGACGATCTAAAGTTTAGGGTTATTCAGCATATTCCCCCGCCCAAACGTGGGGGTGATCGTAGTTTAATTTTAAAAAGAACTGAGGTCCAGTGGATTGACAGGTTGAAAACATTAAACCCTAAAGGATTAAATCGAGATTTTGACTTGCACTTATTTTTATGAAAATTTTCCCATGTGAGTTGTAATTGTAGACATATATGTTATGTTATACTACGATAAATCTGCTATTAGAATCATACTATTGTAACTGATCTGATGTTGCTATGTAATAATGCTCATGGTTACTAAGGGGCGGCAGATGTATCCGCTTCCATGTACGCGCGATATCTTGAGATACGCGTGTCCATGGCAACCGACTACGTCACTTCCGTCTTTATGCGATAATACGCTCCAAAAAATGGACACCTCTGTATGTTATACTCTGTGACAGAGCCGTGCTTGAGAAAGGGAACGAAATGCTCCCGAAACGTCGCTATGTATCGACTCTGAACAGAATTCTGAACAGATAAGTTGGCTGTAACTTACACATGCTTTTAATGCGTTTGAAATAAATGCTACGTTTTATTGAACATGAGTGCGACCCTGTTGGAATATTTATATATATATATATATATATATATATATATATATATATATATATATATATATATATATATATATATATATATATATATATATATATATATATATATATATATATATATAAAAAAACATACCTATACTAACTATATAGTTTAGTATCAAAATAGCCTTTGATATTCTGTCTGTCCAAAAAATCATCCAAGCAATTCTCAAAGGCATTAACTGAATCAGCCATCACAACATCACCCGGCAGTGCATTCCACAACCTCATTGTCCTGACTGTGAAGAACCCTCTACGTTGCTTCAAATGAAAGTTCTTTTCTTCTAGTCTAAAGGGGTGGCCTCTGGTACGGTGATCCACTTTATGGGTAAAAAGGTCCCCTGCCATTTGTCTATAATGTCCTCTAATGTACTTGTAAAGTGTAATCATGTCCCCTCGCAAGCGCCTTTTTTCCAGAGAAAACAACCCCAACCTTGACAGTCTACTCTCATAATTTGTCTTCCATCCCTCCAACTAATTTAGTTGCACGTCTCTGCACTCTCTCCAGCTCATTTATATCCCTCTTAAGGACTGGAGTCCAAAACTGCACTGCATACTCCAGATGAGGCCTTACCAGGAACCTATAAAGAGGCATAATTATGTTTTCATCCCTTGAGTTAATGCCCTTTTTTATGCAAGACAGAACTTTATTTGCTTTAGTAGCCACAGAATGACACTGCCCAGAATTAGACAACGTGTTATCTACAAAAACCCCTAGATCCTTCTCATTTAAGGAAACTCCCAACACACTGCCATGTAGTATATAACTTGCATTTATATTATTTTTGCCAAAGTGAATAACCTTGCATTTATCTACACTGAACCTCATTTTCCAGTTTGCTGCCCAGTTTTCCAACTCACTCTGCAAAGTGGCAGCATCCTGCATGGAACCTATAGTTTGCACAACTCACTCTGCAAAGTGGCAGCATCCTGCATGGAACCTATAGTTCTGCACAATTTAGTATCATCTGCAAAAATAGAAACAGTACTTTCAATGCCCACCTCCAGGTCATTAATAAACAAGTTGAAAAGCAAGGGACCTAGTACAGAGCCCTGCGGTACTCCACTAACAACACTGGTCCAATTTGAAAATGTTCCATTTACCACCACTCTTTGTAGTCTATCTTTTAGCCAGTTCTCTATCCAGGTACAAATACTATGTTCCAGGCCAACATTCCTTAATTTAACCAGTAACCTTTTGTGTGGCACTGTATCAAATGCTTTAGCAAAGTCTAAGTAAATCACATCCACTGCCATCCCAGAATCGAGGTCTCTACTTACCTTCTCATAAAAAGAAATTAAGTTAGTCTGGCAAGATCTATTACACATAAAACCGTGCTGGCACAAACTCATAGTATTGTGATTTGCTATGAAGTCCAGTATCTTATCCTTTATTAACCCTTCGAAAAGCTTTCCTACTACTGACGTCAGACTAACTGGCCTATAGTTTTGAGGCTGAGAACGGGATCCTTTTTTTAAATAGAGGCACCACATTAGCAATTCGCCAGTCTCTCTGCACTATGCCAGATCTCAATGAATCCTGAAAAATTAAGTAAAGAGGTTTGGCAATCACCAAGCTAAGCTCGCTAAATACCCTGGGATGAATACCATCTGGCCCCGGACCTTTGTTTATCTTAACATGTTCTAGTCTCTTTTGAATTTCCTCATGTGTGAACCATGCATCATTAGTTGTATTACTAGAATTGGGACTATTAACTGGTTCTTCATTTGTGTAGACAGATGAAAAATATGAGTTCAGAATCTGCGCTTTTATTTTGTTTTCATCAACCAGCTGACCCCCCTCTGATAGTAAAAGTCCCGTCCCTTCCTGCTTAATTTTTTTTTTTACTATTAACATATTTAAAAAATAATTTTGGATTTTTTTTACTGCCTGCTGCAATATCCTTTTCCATATCAATTTTAGCTTGCCTTATAGTTTCGTTGCATGATTTATTGGCCTCTTTGTACCTTATAAATTATTCGGCTATCCCAGCTAACTTGAAAGCTTTAAAAGCATGTCTTTTCTTGCCCACCTCAACACCAACACTTCTATTGAACCAAAAAGGTTTTGCTTTGCAACAACGTTCCTTGCTTACAAGTGGAATATACTGACAAGTATATTTATTAAGCAGCATTTTAAAGACTTCCCATTTGTGTTCTGTGTTTAACCCTGTGAAAAGCATTTCCCACTTAATATGTTGCAGAGATGCCCTTATACTGTCAAAGTTTGCACCTCTGAAATTGTGTTTTAGTTACTCCCTTATAGAATTGCTTCTGTAACAGAATCTCAAAGGAGACCATGTTATGATCACTATTCCCTAAATGCTCACCCACACAAATGTTAGAGATGAGTTCTGTATTATAAGTTATTACAAGATCCAAAAGTGAGTTATTCCTAGTAGGTTCTTGAACGAGCTGGAATAAAAAGTTGTCATTCAGCATATTTACAAACCTACTAGCTTTTCTGTTTTTGCAACCCCATTACCCCAGTGAATGTCTGGATAATTGAAGTCACCCATAGCAACAACTTGACCCAGCTGTGAAGCCGCTTGTATCTGCAAGAGTAGCTGGGCTTCATACTCGACACTTATACGAGGTGGTTTATAGCATACACCAATGATAATTCTTTTTGTTACCTTTTGCCCAGTCAAAATCTCTACCCAGAGGGATTCTACACCCTCACCAGTGCCAGCTATTGTTATTTCTTTAGCACATGGCTTTAATTCAGGCTTTACATACAAACACACTCCTCCACCCTTTTTAATCCCTCTGTCCCTCCTAAAAAGGGTGTAACCATTTAAATTTACAGTCCAGTCACATGTTTCATCCCACCAGGTCTCAGTGATACCAATTCTATCATAATTTTAAGAGCATGCAATTAATTCTAGGTCTCCCATTTTACCTGACAAACTCCGTGCATTTGCCAGCATACAGCGGAGGTTACTACATTTACTTTTGAAATTTGCATTACTTAGCGGAGAATTATATGTTAAGTTAGCATTATTCGGTTTTCCTTGTAACAGAGGAACCTCCTTAGCTGGTAAACTGTATTCCCTTTTAATTTGCTTCTCTCTTCTTTCCAGTTGCTGGGAGATTCCAGGAATAAGGTATGAGATATGTGTCTGTAGTTCCCCTATATCCCAAGGCTTATTGGTCCTTGTGTACTTTGGTAGCATGTCAGTGGCAACACCTCTTGTATTGAGGCTATGCAATAACCCCAGTTGGTTGTGCATGTATTTGGGTATTTTGGTTACGTGGGAACTTATATCTCCCTAGTGGCACTGACTGTGCTTCCTGTGAATCTGACTACTTTTGCTGCTACAGAGTATTAAGTAACAAAGTAGCCAGTTGGAATCCTGTAGAACAATATTTAGTGTTTGCCTTTTGGCACTAACTAAGAATAACACCAAGATTGCTTGCCAACAGTCCATGTCTGCATGCCACTCACTCTTACCTACCCATCATGCACTGTGTTCCAACTGGGTTGCAATTGAAACCGCTGCACATAGAAATCTGCCCCTCAAACCCAGTTGGGAATTGTCTGTGCTTATGCCAGCAATAGTTGCACCAAGGCAGAAGCAATTTGTTCATATTGTGTTTTTTCTCTGAGCCCCGGTAAGGACAGTGTTAATATGCGGTAACTGCATGGTCTTCCCCCAAGTCTCAGTGTGCCTGAAATATTTCAATGTTCCGTGTCGTGTGCAGCTCCCACGATATAATGACACTCTCACTCTCCCCTCTGATAGTATCACAGGCAAAGATGTCTTCATTGGCACCCTCTGGACATGTGCCGGCAGGTTGGGCCCCCGCAGAACTGGTTCTTCCTGCTCTCCCAATGTAGAAATATTTATAATGCTGTCAGGGACACAATGTGATTGAGTATTGTCTTGCACTCCCTGTGACACACACACACACACACACACACACACACACACAGCCTTTGCTGTTTATTTATATAACTAGTGTGTGTGTGTGTGTGTGTGTGTGTGTGTTTATATATATATATATATATATATATATATATATATATATATATATATATATATATCATCTATATCTATATCTATATCTATATATATATAAAAAACAAGGGAAAGTTGTGCTCACCACTAATTTTTAAAATCATTAGGTGGGGTGCAATGAGGGTGTGACCACAAAATACATATAGACAAATCAAGAGGTCCTCTGCACTCAACCCATTATCAATATATTTAAGACAGAGACATTTTGCGCATACTGCTACTGAAAAATGTCTTACCCTTTAAACAAAACAGGGATTCTTTGTCCATATATTGCAATATATTTAAGCTGGCCAACTACGTCAAAGTCATCCCATATGTGGCCAGTCCTATGCTCAATTTTATCTGATTCATTAAGAATTCTATTGCTTCATTTTTTTTTTTGTGTGTGTTCTGTGTATGTGGCCTACTGTTGTGCTTGCTTTTGCTCAGAGGGGGCATCCCCAGATTTATATGTACAACCATCATCACCCCATTACCCTCACTGTTATAATTGTACACCCTTTTTGTTGTATAGTCTCATCAGCCTTCCACATTCCATCTTGTTCTGTGCTGTGCATTGATTTTGTTTGTTTTGCTTTAGCCAAGCTTTTTTAGTGGTTCTACTCTCCTGCATCACCAGCCTGCAGTGCTGTAACTGTGAGCCATGAGTCTTGTGTGCAATAAATGATAAACTATTTCTCCCCCAGAAGAAGCCAGTTCGGAGGCGTTATGAGCCATACGGCATGTACTCTGATGATGATGCCAATAGTGACGCATCAAGCGCTTGCTCAGAGAGGTCCTACAGCTCCAAGAATGGTGGGATCCCTCACTACCTGCGCCAGACAGAAGATGTGGCTGAGGTGCTGAATCATTGCGCCAGCTCCAACTGGTCTGAGAGAAAGGAAGGGCTCCTTGGACTGCAGAACCTGCTCAAGAGCCAGAGGACGCTGAGGTGACTTACAGACTCAACCACTGCCTAGTCACACCCTATAACATTCTAACCCTGCCCACAATCTACTCAGTATTAATTAACTAATTCCAGAACACACTGTGTGAGCATGATTGGGGGCATTAAAGGGATTTCACATGAATTGAATTGCCTTGTTACAAGTAGCCATCTAATCAGCATTGGCATAGGACTTCCTGTAACAACTTTCTCCAAGACAAACCAGTGACCAATCACCAGTGAACTCACCAGGGCAATGTTGTGTTTTAGCCTTTATTGAATGATGAACTTTAATTTAAAAATGCAATTAAAGAAACTCTGGTTTATCTCATTACAATGTCCAAACATATACAGTCACAATGGCACAGTTTTGAGCTTATTTCCGTGGAGTAATAGTGGCAAGCTTTGCCCTAGTGGTGAGAATTGACAGGCATTCTGATGTATTCTTGAGAAATAATATTCATGGAGCTGCGTGGAGTGACATGTGATATAACTGTGCCTGTTATTTGTTCTGCAGAGCCTCCTGGAGAAAACCATTGTGTTAATGGGCCATATTTATATAAAGGCTTTGACTTGTGAGATACTGGCTCTGATCCTAAATAGATAACTAGAATCCCTGCCGTAAAGCAAGACAGGACTGCTGTGTTTTACACACAAATTATTATTATTCTAGTGAGAGTAACCCTTTAATATTGCCCAGAATGGCCATCCCTGGGAATGAGTATTTTTGTTATTAATACTGTTTCTGTTTATCTTCCAATCTGTCATTCAGACTGTTAATTTGTTGCTAGGGTCAATGATCCTAGCTACCAGCTATAGAGCAAAATGGCACACTGCTGCACTGAAACCCCAATAAAAAGAGGGTCAAGTTGCGTATCTGATTGCGTCACAGTCATTTAGTAAGGGACACTTCTGCTAAATGTTCCCTTCTTTTATCACTTAGCCGAGTGGAACTGAAAAGGCTCTGCGAGATCTTCACCCGGATGTTTGCGGATCCTCACAGCAAGGTAAGGTGCTCTGCTCCATTCAGCACCAAATTTACTAAACCGGGTGCTGATTTAATACTTTGCAGTAATACATATCAGTCAGTCTGCCCTTAATGTCGCTGCAGTAATAAAAGCCACGTTCTGATTGGCTGCTACGGGTTACTGCTGATTTTACTACCTTTTGTTTTTGCATGCTGCTTGTTGACCCCTTTCCTGTGGTGGTGTCATGAAACAAAATGTCATTCTAAGCAATTTGTCAATATCTATTCATGATAGAAAGTTGTCAGTTTCTTTGCATTTGAAACTGTCTTTTTATATTCTCTACACTGCTGGCTCTGACCCCGACTCCTGCAACAATTTAGCAGAAACTAGCCAAGCAAGAGGCCAGGACTTTTACTACATTATTTCAAGAGTCAAAGCCCAATATGAGAAAAGACACAGTCACTACTTTTAATAGCAATTGCATTTACACATACTGTAACTTTAAATAATGAATTGATATCGGGAAGTTGCTTAGGCAAAAAAAAAAATGAACATTTTTGTTGGTTCCCCTTGAAGAAAACAAAGATTCTATGAGAAAACTTAGGTGTATGTTCCTGCTGAATTGTGCCTTAGTAGAGGGGAATACCTATGCTGACTTAGTTTTATGGAATCTCTCTGTACAGGCTATGAGCAAACTTAGGGAACTGGTCCTACTGAATTGTGCTTAGTACAGGGGGATACCAATACTGTTATAGTTATTTCACTGTACATTCTATGAGCAAACTTGGGAGACTGTTCCTGCTTATAAATGAGGGCTGTGTTTACTTAAGGTGAATAAATCTGCTGATTGTGCTTTGGGTCTGGGTCGCGTTGGTACCAGCTGGCAGGCAATGCTATTTATCTCTACGCATTAGGTAGCACTTTAAGACCAAGGGCAGACGCAGTGTTGGCTCCGCTGCTATCAGTCTGCATAGGCTGATAGAAGCAGATCCACTCCATGCCCCATCTGTATTCATTTAAACCGCTTGCATGCAGTCACGCTCAGCAGAGTGGAGGTCAGCCTGAAAATGCCTTCTTTGGGCCAACCTCCTCTCCGCTGCTTGTGACTACACGCAAGCGGATCTTATTCAAATCAATGGAGGTGGGGCTCAAAGTGGATCCGCTTTTCTCAGCCTTTAGAAATACCCAGGCAGAGAGCAGCGGAGCTAACACTGTCAGCCTTAAGCTGGCCATAGACGCAAAGATCCGATTTTCACAAATCATCGTACGATCGGACTTTCCCATCTCCCGACCCGCCACTAACCATTCAGATCAAAGTCTTACCAGTCAGATTAGTTTTAGAACAGATCAGCAATGTTCTGCCCCTGACAGCAATCGTACGATATCTATGTCCAACCAAAGCTAGTGACAGTCTCCCACTGAAAATCGTACGATCGGCAATACACGCAGAGATATTATCGGCAGCCGACAGAAATTTTCTAACCTGTCTGATCGACCAAACGACCGATCTCCGCCGGATGAAAAATGTCGGGACTCTCCACACACGGTTCGAAAATCGTACGAATCCTCGATTCGTACGGTCAGATCTTTGCGTCTATGGCCAGCTTAAATCGAAACATGCCCAATGCTGCCTGGTTCTGCTGTGGGGTAGTCCAAGTGCCCCCTTTATCTGAGACTGAGAAATTCCTATTATTTTGCGTAAAGGGGGTGGGGCGGTCGGACTGTTTTTATACTGATGATAAATACTAACAAATGGTTTGTTTTATTGCATGTTCTGCTTTGCTGTGGATCTCACCCCAGAGAGTAAGTTTTGCATCATTGTTTTTGCCTTTCTCTCCAGCCTCTGCATCCTACAAATAGTCAACCCCTCCCCCCATTCCTATCTTAAGCTAGATTTTACATAAACTGCCCAATATAGTTCTAGGGTCTGCTTTTGGCCCCTGTGAACCAGCAGAGGCGCATCAGGGCAGCTGCCTGTTTAGTGCATATCTGCTGGGAGTTTTCCTGTCTTTGCTCATTTCCTGATGAGCTGATCACCTGTTTTTTTGCCCACTCTAAAGTGACTTACAGGGTACTGCCACCTGGGTATCTGCCAATTCAGAAATGTCTCTTAAACTAGAGCATTGCTAGTTGGACACCCCTTTTTTTTTTTTAGATCCAGATGTTTTTGAAGATAAGGGTCCTCCTTAGCTCATAGAAACATTGTCATAACAGTCACCCTGTTATTTGTGCCCTGGGTACCCCTGGAACTATAAGTGCTTACCCCAGGTAATACAGGCCTACAGACTGGGCCCCATGTTTTGGGCAACACTGGTACATAATTGCTATAGACCGGTATGGGCAGAGGGAACTGTAGAAATTGTTAATTTCTACCATTACTCAATGCTGGGTCCTTTCTGCCTTTCTGAGGTGGCATTTCCTATTACCTGGATGCAACTTTCACCCTATTCAGTTACACACCAAAGAGATGTGAGCTCTGGGTGCCATGCTGGACAGTCTACCCAGGTGCTTTGTCGCTAAGAGAGTAGGGGTAGTAGTTGCTAAAGATAAGTATTAGTGAAGGGAAGGTGCAGGGAATATCTCCCTTTTGTTGATAAATATTAGCCAGAGGGCAGAGCACCCAGTTCAGGTTTGGTTATGGTGCAGTGGCTAGAGGATAACATGCAGCGCCACATGTTTACATTTAAAGGGCAAGTACTGCCACTGAGAGAATGCTAAAACCAGTATATGAGGGGATTATAAGTTATTTTATTAGCTATGGGGGAAATGATATAAATTGGCTGGATACAGCGGCATTCTAGGCGGACTCACATGCTGTATTGGTGACTTTATATTCAGATTGGTCCTTTCTGTGTTGCCCAATCAGGTGTTCAGCATGTTCCTGGAGACCCTTGTGGACTTTGTCATTATTCACAAAGATGACCTGCAGGACTGGCTCTTTATCCTCCTGACCCAGCTGCTGAAGAAAATGGGTGCCGACCTGCTGGGCTCTGTCCAAGCCAAAGTGCAGAAGGCACTGGATGTGACAAGGTGAGTGCCTTCTTCATCCACTATGTGCTGGTAGCTTCCAGGATGTGAAGGGGTGGAAAGGGGTGAGGGAGTGTTTTGTTGCCCATGATTAATCTCTGCTACAGTGGCTGACAAAACATCCCTTGGTCTTTCTCATAGCCTAACATGCAGATCACTACTGGGGAAACACATGCGGTGCAGCAAATTCCTGAAGTAGCCCAACTTTCTCTCACGAGAAAACTTGGGGCAGCTTTGCAACGCATTTGTTTTCCCTACCATTGATTCACATGTTAGCCAGAGAGAACAAGGGATGTTTTTCACCATTGTAGCCACGGAGTTGATCTGTGGAATCAGGTATGTTTGTGTAAAAAAGAAAAACCACTGGGAAGTTCAGATGCTGTTTGTACATATTTTCTACATAAGCCCAACTGAATTAGCGCATGTCAAAAAGAGGGGATATTTTATCTTTAATGGAATTTCTGCTTACACAACTCCTCTAATTATTGTTCCTGGCCCTAGGGGCACAGGGATTTACCCCTGGGCCTTTAAGGAGAGTGTTTAAGAGACCTGTCTTTAGTCCATAGGAAAGGCAGGCAAATTCCTGGGCTCTGTAGGGAAGGATTCATTACCAGAACCTTAAAACTGGAAGTTGCAGCATGATAATATACAAGTAGGGCAACTTGTACCCCTACTTGCTTGCAGCACCCATCCCTATTATTTCTCCCCAGGGATTCTTTCCCCTTTGACCAGCAGTTTAACATCCTGATGAGATTCATAGTGGATCAGACCCAGACTCCCAACCTCAAGGTAAGTGCCCACCTGCCTGTTGCTTCCCTAATTGTTTCTCCTCTACCCAAAGTGCAGTATAATTTCCCATTCTGTCTCCCCCCCCACATAACTTAGATTTAGCAACTACATTTTTTCCTCTTCAGCGGCGGGAGATGCCATGCAGTCAGGATAGCGGGAGAAGAATTGCTTGTAACTTGTGCTTCTCCCAGTAAAGTCCCATTTTGTGCACAGAATTTATAGGGAACAGTTGTAAAATCTCATATCAGCCTGTTCTGACTTTGACTCGTGAACTTGATTTTATTATGCCATAAAGTGTGTAACGTTGCTAAATAAAGTCTTTTGTTTACTTAGGCACCAGGTGCGGGCATGCACGCCATAGAATAGAACACTCACACACTGGGTTGTGAGCATGCACACAATATAATAGAACACTTACACATTGGGTGTGCCATGCACTCCACATAATAGGGCCCTCATCTGTGGTATGCACACGATATAATAGGGTACTTACACACTGCATGCACAAAATATTATAGGGCACTTACACACTAGGGTTGGGCATGCATGCAAAAGAGTTTTTACACATTGGGATGCAGGGGGAATGAACATTGTAGGTGGGCATGAGTTTGGATCTTGGGCCCTTGGAAATGATTATTCAGCTCTTCCTCTAATTTGTGCTGCACAGGTGAAAGTTGCCATACTGAAGTACATTGAGTCATTGGCCCGGCAGATGGACCCAACAGACTTTGTCAACTCCAGTGAGACACGTCTGGCTGTGTCCAGAATCATCACTTGGACAACTGAGCCAAAGAGTTCTGATGTCAGGAAGGTGGGTCTCTGGTTCTTCTAGAGCTCTGTGCCGTTTCTCTCATAAACTAGGGTCCAATCTGGTCCATTGTCCTTCAGACACTGAGTGATCCTTAATGTTATCTGGTCAATCAGACAGAGTTATGATAAGTGGCCATATACTGGCTTATCCTTAATGTTACTTGGCCAATCAGACAGAGCCATGATTAGAGGCCATACACTGGTTGATCATTTATGGTAGGTGGTCGATCAGAGAGAGCCAGTATAAGTGGCCATCCATGTTCAGGTCCTTTAATTTGTTTGGGTCCAACCCATGCTGTGCTACTTCACACTTCTTTATCTGTTGATGCACGCGCTAACATGGAGCATTTGGCAGATTATATTTTTGGACAATTGTCTTTGATCCGACAGGACTGTAGGATGGGCCATCAAGACAAACCCCTGAACACGCATATATGCTCAGACAAGCAAGCAGTAGCAGCCAACAGTGCATCACTGCAGTGATATTGCTGCATAACATGTGTTCCTAGTCTTTGCCACCCTTACACCCATTGTGCCAGCGCCAGAGGCATGTTTGGAAAGGTGCAGGCTTTGGGTGAAGGAGTGCAGATTGAAACAAGGCCCATCCAATCTCCTGGGCCCATAAATAATTATAATTACCCAGTATCACGCTTTCTCATTATAAGCATTTATATCAACTCCAGGAATATGACATTATTGACAGGGCTGCCAAGTATTAAGCAAGGATCTTGGGGATTCTTCTCCCTCTGTCACTCACTCAGCAATTAGATTAGGTTTTGCTTTCCCTTTATTACTACTGTTTCTATTCATTCCAGTGCCATGTGTGTATGAGCATTAACACTGTGCCAGCCCACGTTCTTCGGTGCTTGACCTTCCTCTGTGTAATATATTCTTGTGTAAATCACTCCCTCCACCCTGAGGGCATCAGTGTCTTAACAAGCTGAGGTCAAACTCCTGTCACTTCTATAACCAACTTGTGCCAAATCTACTCTACATGCAGTATGTATTGGACCTTTTTGCACCCTAGCATTTGCAGCATACATCAGATGGTGGCGCTGCTCTTTTTCAGTCCTATGGAAAGCACTGACCTTTGGCTGAAACTGGTGATAGGTGGTACTGCAATGTATCAGAAACTACCAGAGATGACAGAGGCCTTCTTTGTGAAGAATCTTTATTTTGGGAAAGAAGTAAAATGACCCATTTATTCCATTTAGTCCCGTGTTTTTGGCCTCACCTGCCAAATAAGAAAAGATCGCTTGTAAGATTACATTTGCAAACATACATTTTCCCTTTCAGATTTAGGGTTATACCTTTAAATGCCTCAATTCTGCAGAACTTAACGAGCCATAAAATAAATGAGAACAATGGGTTGCTGCTGCGCACGGATTTGTCTGCACTGAGCTGGTGACACTGTGTATGGTACATCGCAATAACTGCTAAATATAGCCCTGCTCATATAACCTGTTCTGCAGAATTTCTCCTGTGCTTTCATACGGCCGTCATGCAGGGCGACTTGCCAGCGATATGGAAATTTGCCCCAATATGTGAAACATTGACCAGAATAAAGGGATGTCATGTACCTTCCTCTAGTCTGGGCAAAGTATCACACATTGGAGTACATTTCTGTGACAGTGGCGAACTGCCAACTCTTGTGTTGTATTGTGTGTGCCCTGACACTGTGCCATCTCATGGAAACAATATGGCAGCCCCTGCCCAGACTTTGTTTATAAATAAATAACCTATGCCTTGCACAATACTGTGGCATATCTCACCAGTACATACATGTGCCTAAATAACTTTTCTGATTACAGAGGGGCAGATCAGATAGAATGGCACTTTTCTGCTAAGTAGAGTTAAGCCTGACTGGGTGCAGTTCTTCTGTAGAAGCCATAAGGGTGCATTTGGTGGCTGCAAGCCTCATGCTCGCCGGTTGATTTCTGCCTCCCCATCACAAGTGCATAAAATAGAGCCGTCACAGCACTGTTATTTTGGGGTGAAATGCAAGAAATGCTGAGCTGTCACACAGTTGAATTACTGGTAGAAACATGAGCCTTAGATAGAAAGGTAGAAAAACCTGATTCTTGGGCATGAAAGGACTCACTATTATATCCTAGATGTGGCCACAGGGTATACTAGTTGCCCCTCTAGAGAGTTTAAAAGCAGCCCCTTTTAGATAACCCTGCAGCTGCCAATGCTGTAAGTCTGTAAGTAACAGTCTTCTCTTGGCCCCAGGGTACCCATTCTGGCCCAGCTAATCACTTAGTGAAGAGCCAAGCCCAGCTCATGAGTCACATTAGTACTGTCATATTAGATGCTTATTCCTCCTGTATGTCTGTACTGTGAATCAGGACATACCGATGCCTGTGGTGCAGTGAGTCTTCCACCTTGTAACTTGGCCCGTAAAAGTGTTTCTTTCCATGTCCCAGGACAACCGATGAATTGTGGGTTTCCCTTTCTGTGACTTTATCTGGTTATTTATTGGGGATTAACCATATGAACTTACCTGGAGCAAGCTATTTATTATCCTGTATTAAATGGGGTATAGATTTAAGGGAGGAGTGGGTAATTTATCATTTTTACAAATCACTGGTTCTATGCCATGCAGTTTTGGTCTCCAGTGTTACCCTGGAAAAGAGGCAGGAAGGGCTCATTTATGGGGAAAGGTTGTCCAAGTTGGGATTGTTGCACTGAAGAAGAGGCAGTAAAGGGGGTATGATCACTATATATACAGTATATATGAATGAAATGGAGAAAGTACAGAGAAGAGCGACTGAAGGGAAAATGAGTACCCAAAAACATTTATGGCACAGTGTATAGTAGATCCTAGTGGAGATTTCTGTATCAGGATGTCTGCTAAACTCACAGGGTGGGGGTGGGGTGCAGGACAGTATAAGTAAGACCGTACAGTTGGGATATGATCTGCATAAAATCATTGGCCGCTTGTAGGACCCTTGTGACCCCTTCCCAGCCTCCTAGAAAGCAGCCGTATGCACAGTGCCTGAGGGGTCGCATCTATAATGAGCTTCTAACCCATTAATGGCTAATGAACTCCGTGTGCAGGAATGGAAATCTGTAAACCCAGGGACCTTAGAGGCGGATACCCCTGCCATTGGCTCCTGCGGGCACAGTCTGGGCACGTTCTGCTTAGCTGAGCACTTCACCCACCACCACATAGTGAAATAATGAACCAATAAAAGTGCTGGGAACTCGCCTGGGGATAACGAATGGCAAATAATCTTGCGTAACAGGTTTAAGGCTTGTCTGCATTTGGCACCAGTTACTTTGCGCCCAATTCCCAGGAAAATATCAAGACAAAAACGCTGAATGTTCCTTTACTGCCCCAATTTCCATAAATATCGATTGGCTGGAAGTTCTGCAGGGAGTTATTATAAGTGGTGTCACCTTCTTCTACAGAGCCACCCCCTGTGTCTCTTTGGGTTTTGTTGCCCTTGGATATTGGCATATGGGTGGTATTATACCTTATTGTGTGTGCAGAATGTTAAACCACTGCATGGGAGCTGCCACACTGCTTGCTCCTGGTTCTCTGCCAGTTTATAATAGCACTGAGAATCATAATGAGATTTATGTGGAGACTCCCTGGCAGTGCTTAGTATTGTTGGCTGGATCCAACTGCACGTACCTCTGAATTCCTGTATATTAATCAGCGTCTCACTTGCACTGACCTAAATATGGCAATTATCCCAACTCATCATAAATAGCTCCTAGCAATCTCGCCCTGACTTTTCTTCGAATTGGTGCCGGCAGAACAAACTGATCCTACTGTTCCTACACATGTTTCCAAAACACTCACCTTGGCTCTATGTTTGGGATGCAAGCGCTCTGGCAGCTCCTTGTTTATTTCTCGTATTTACTTGGGCCTTTCTAAATGACCCTTCCTCTCACATTTTTCTTGTCATGCTCCTTGTGCCCTAACTATGTAGTGTAATGGGGCCAAATTTTTACAGCCCTTACACGAATGTGTTGGTCCTGTGTTCCCCTGGAGAAGGGGTGACACGAGCATCACTGGGAGTGCAGCATCAATGTTTTTGTATATCTGTGATCATATTTATGGACTGAGGAGGCAGCTGAAAAAATGTTGGACCTAAAAGTGGGGTTTTAGACAAAAAGCCAGAAATCTCCTCCTGTACAATAAAAGCCAAGAGATGCTGCTGCATAGAATTACCCCTCATGTAAGCACTGCTTATCTTGACAGCGCTATATAAATAAATGATGATGATGATGTTGTAAGGACCCCCAGGCAAACTGAATCTGCCCCACATTTCAGAGCTTTTATACAGGTTGTGAAATGTTGAACTTGCTTAATCTTAAAATTAAATTTCTACTATTTTTATGAATCACCTGTAACATATATTCTTATAACACACAAAAGCCATGAATATCTTGTAAATGATATCCTTATAAACGGTGAGTTCTGAAGTCATCAGTTATAAACGGTGAGTTCTGATGTCATTTCTGTCACATGACTCACTGAAACTTGTGTATTATAATGAATAAAGTACCCCCAGTTGCAAAATATGAGGATATTAGAAGTTACCTCGGAGTTCCATGTTGTTCGGCCTCGTATATGATATTGAAACTCCTTGGTAACTTATAATATCCTTATAATTTACACGAGGGGGTACTTTATTCACTAAATAGTGCACAGTTTCTTGTTTAACTCAGTCTGCAGCCTTGTGCCTTTATATGATCACAGAACTCCTCTGTGGCTTCAAATATCCCTATAATTTACAGTAGGGGGGTACATTATCCCTTATAATACATGAGTGATACTCAGAGTTCCCTGTATAACTCCGCCTGCAGCCTTGTGCCTTTATATGGTCACAGAACAACCCTCAGTGACTTCTTATATCCCTATAATTTACAGTAGGGATTACATTATCCCTTATAATACATGAGTGATACTCAGAGTTCCCTGTATAACTCAGACTGCAGTCTTGTGCCTTTATATGGTCACATAACCCCTCAGTGACTTCTAATATCCTTATAATTTACAGTAGGGGGTAAGTTATCCCGTATGTAATTTACAATAGGGGGTACATTATTTCCTGTATGTTTAGAGTGGACTACTTACAGAGGAGAGCAGCCCCACTGCAGGTTGGTCGGTGCAATGAATGACTTCTCTAGTGCCCACACCGACATTTTGTTGCTTATTTCGTTGACCTCAGACCCTAATTAAGTGGGAGGACTTAGACACCAGGCCCAGTTCGGCACCCTCAGGGCTTGGAGATGGGAGCCTGGAAGAGAAGTGTAAACAGGTAGCCGTGTGACCACTAACCCCAGGAGCAGCCTTGGCGTTGGGAATACTGACTGGAATGTACTAATTATATAAATGTGGGGGTCCAACCTCCGCTATTTTTGCTGCTGTTCTACTGCAAATCCAAGTTCAACAGCCTAAGGGCTGTTAGTCCCTAATATAAAGGATCCCCAAAGTCTCCAGCCCCCCGTTTCCCCTTGTAAATTGCTGGCTAGAAAGGCAACCTTGCCTTCTGCTTGGAGACATTTCGTGACACTTTGTATACTCACAGCTAACATGTAATAACCGTGTGTGTGCCGTGTGTGTGTAACTTTGTGCATTGGACTTTCTAGCACCCCTTCTTTTAATCATTATGTATTTTCTGATTTTCTTTGAATTAAATAAAAAGGAAAGTGTATATCACTGGGAGGTGCCAAATGTCAGACACCCCCAGTGATTGTAATCACTTACAAGATACCCCTGGCCACTCCTTCTGTTAATGGGAAACTGCACCAGCCTGGGGTACTTCAGTGTGAGCACCACGGAGAGATGCTGCTTTTTCGACACACGGGTGCGCATGCACAGTACAGTGAAAAGACAAACTTCAGCAAAAAGACCGCATTTGACTGCACATGTGTTTGCCTGAGGGCATTTAAAAGAGGGGAAGCTGAAGGTGACGATCTCTATGTAGTGCTCACACATACCTAGTGCGAGCTGGTGCAGTTTTCTGCTAACAGGTAAGTGATTACAATCACTTTGGGCTGCCTAACGTTTACAACCCCACCAGTGACTTGGAAGTTCCATCTTCTATAACAGCTTTTTTCCCCCTTATAACTATAACTTTTTGTTATGGTTGGTAACCCCCTAGTAACCAGACAAGGGGCAAACTGCAGTCAGGTAGCATATAAAACATCATGTTGGCACTGCTTAAATGTTTTCTGTACTGTCAGTATTTGGGTTGTAGGGTGATGTACTGGAACATCCTCAGCAATGCATCACTTGCATCCTCCCCAGTCCAGTGCCATCTTCACTTCTGACACTGGTTCTTGTTGCAGGCGGCGCAGATTGTCTTAATCTCTCTGTTTGAGCTGAACACCCCAGAGTTCACCATGTTGCTGGGAGCCCTACCCAAAACCTTCCAAGATGGAGCCACAAAACTCCTGCACAACCACCTCAAGAACTCAAGTAACAGTAGCATGGTAAGTTATGCCTGTGCTGTAATGTCTGTCTGTCTATATCTGTGCGGCGAGTGCCCTGCGTATACCCCCAATATCTCTGTAATATCCATGGTTATTGTCGCATCTAGATATTTATCTTTATACCAATGGCAGTGCCATGTTTCCACTATAACACACAGATATATCTCCTGCTACCCACGACTGTGCCACATTCCTACCATAACACACAGATATCTCTTCTTGTACCAATGGCAGTACCAACTTCTTACCATAACATTCAGATATCTCTCCTGGTGCACATTACAGTGCCACATTCCTACAGTGCTGATGGTATTGCCAGTAGCAGCAGGAGGATACATAATAGTTACATATTTACATAGTTAAATGTGGTTGAAAAAAGACAAAGTCCATCAAGTTCAACCCCTCCAAATGAAAACCCAGCATCCATACACACACCCCTCCCTACTTTACATAAATTCTATATACCCATACCTATACTAACTATAGAGCTTAGTATCACAATAGACTTTGATATTATGTCTGTCCAAAAAATCATCCAAGCCATTCTTAAAGGCATTAACTGAATCAGCCATCACAACTCACGCGACAGGGGCACTTACAGGGTCACATCTGTTGTTACACTGACTCACTGGTCATTTTTAAGTTTTGATCTTAATCTGCCTCTCATGGCTAAAAGTTATTGATTTGCTAGTAGGTTGCTAGTGGCAGTTGCACGTCTGCACTTAAAGGAGAAGGAAAGGCTAAAACGAAGTAAGCTTTATCAGAAAAGTCTATATAAATACACCAGTAAACCCTCAAATAATGCTGTTCTGAGTTCTCTGTCAAAAGAAACACAGCATTTCTTTCCTTCAATTGTGTACACATGGACTTCTGTATCAGACTTACTGTTTTCAGCATAAACCTCCAGGGCTAGGGCTTGAGTATGCTCAGTTTGCGCCTCTCTCCCTCCCTGCTGTAATCTGAGCTATGAGTTAACAGGGAGAGACTCAGGCAGGAAGTGATGTCACACCAAGCTAATATGGCAGCTGCTATCCTAAACAAACAGAGAGAGAGCATCTAGAGCTGTTTACTAAGGTATGGTGAAGCATTCTACAGAATAAATATAGTGTTATAGCTTGCACTATTGTGGCTAATCTGTTGGCAATAAACTGCTTTCCTTTTCCTTTAAGCATCTATGTTAACGACCCCTGTGTCTCCGGCACCCTTTGTGCACTGTAGTTGTTGGGGCTAATTTAGATGGGTATGAGTTTGGGGGCAGGGAGTTTCCCATCTCTCTGAATTAACCTGCTATAGGGATTATTATGGGTGCTAAAAGCTAAATTTCTAGTTCTCCTTGCAGGGATCCCCAAGCAACACCATTGGCCGAACTCCTTCCAGACACTCCAGCAGCCGAGCCAGTCCACTAACATCGCCCACCAACTGTTCCCATGGCGGCCTCTCTCCCAGGTAAATCAATATGGCTGCAGCTGGTCAACCCTTGAGAACTACTGCCCTTTTGTGCCCCTGTCTATCTGTCTGCCCCAATCGTTCTGTCTGGCCCTCTGGTAATATTGTTTGGGCTCTGTTAGGGCAAATCTTTCCTGGTAATTGGTTGCTAAGGAATATATTGCAGCAATTCAGGCCACTGGTATAATCACTGCTGTCATTGTATTGCCCAGCTGTCACCATACGGTGCTGTGTTTGGCCCATTTAATGTTCTGGCTTTGGGAAATGAAGGCTGAGCACTGCTGCATTAAGCCACTTACGGAAGTGCTGGTAATCAGCCATCTGCACCTTTTCACCCCCCCAGTGAGCAATCAGCATAGCATTGCCATAGGGCACACATTGTTATGCCATGACTTGCAAGATGGAAACAAGGGCACTTATATCTATAAATTGGTAAGCGAGACCCATTGCATGGAGATAAATGAAGGGCAGAGTGTTGTGCCCTGCGGTTGGCATGCCTGTCCCACTGAGGGTGGCATGGCTTACCAAATAACCAATAAAAGGAATTCTTGGGCACTAGAAATAGTGTGACGTCTCTGTGCCTATAATGGTGCAGGGCATGGGCACTGGTCACGCTTCATAGTAATCAGATTTTAATAAGATCACGTTCCTGTGTTCTGTACAGGCCTGGGGGGTGGAGTTCAGTTGCCTCCTCATCTGTATGTGCAACATTTAATCACGTCTCTACTTTATTTTACTTTATTTCTGCCCGATTCATATTCACCTCCAGTTTGCTAACTCTTTTACAGCAAAAGTTGAAAATAGATTATATCTTTCTGTGAAGCTTCTCCCATGCAAAGTGGTTCCTCAGGGCCCTGCATGCTATTCTCCACTACTAGAAAATTGCCTGTGGCTCGCTGCCCATGATGGCCAAAGAGCCCAGATCAGTTCCTTGGTCCCCTTGTAGTAGACTTAAGGTATGAAGAGCCAAATTACAGAATGATCTGTTATCTGGAAAAGCCCAGGTACCGAGCATTCTGAATAACAGGTTTCATACCTGTACAAAAACTTTGTTTAAATTGATAAGACCATACATTTATTTGTGCCCATGGCTGCTTTGCCTTAACCCTTTGTGTGTCATATCTCTCTGCAGCATGCTGGATTATGACACTGAAAACCTGAACTCTGATGAAATCTACAGCTCCCTCCGAGGGGTGACAGAGGCCATCGAGAAGTTCAGCTTCCGCAGCCAAGTGGATCTCAATGAGCCTGTGAGACGGGACAGCAAAAAGGAAAGCGAGCTGGTGAGTTTTGCTGCCTAGGATTTGGCTGGCACTGTACCCATGGGCATTACTTGGTTTGTATTGTCACAAGGCTTTTGCTACCACTGTGTCTACCATCTGCAGGGGTCCTGTGATGTTGGTATCGCTTCTCCAGCCAGCGATCTCCGTGGGGGCACAGACATGGTGGAAGGAGGTAGAATGGCACTTGATAACAAGACTTCCCTGCTGAATACGCAGCCGCCACGGGCATTCACAGGGCCCCGTGGGCGGGAATACAACCCTTATGCCTATTCCGACTCTATTAACAGCTACGATAAGACAGCGCTAAAGGAAGCCGTGTTTGATGATGACATGGATCAGCTGCGTGATGGTGGGTAGATTTCATTATCCTTGGCCACTTGGGGCAGTGTCTGCCTCATTTTCCCATCATTCTTCCCCATCATTCCCTCATTGTTACCATCTGACCTGTTCCCTGTAAAGTGTGTGTGTGTGTGTGTGTCAGGCTTAGCTGCTGACTTGTGTCTCTCTTACTGCCACCAGTGTCCATAGACCACTCAGACCTCGTGGCCGACCTCCTCAAAGAGCTGTCCAATCACAACGAGCGGGTTGAGGAGAGGAAAGGGGCCCTTTGTGAGCTGCTGAAGATCACGAGAGAAGACAACCTGGCTGTTTGGGAGGAACATTTCAAGACAATTCTGCTCCTCCTGCTGGAAACTCTGGGTGACAAAGATGTACGGGATGTGTATAATGCCAGTCTGTAGGGCACAATGGAACAGTTAGGGCAGATAATAGAAAAGTCACAATGCTCTTGGAACACTGGATGGGTGTTTGGGGTTTACTTCACCTTATTGCTAATTTTTAGGATGCGTATTTGAGAAGTGTGTGGTGAATGCAGTCTGGTTACTAGGGTGAGTGCCCCAGTAACCTCAAATTCATCTGTTGACCGTTGTATTGTGACCAGTACCAGTGTGGGGGATTATGTATCATTGTATAACTCGCATTTTCCTTGTGTCTCAGCATGCAATTCGCGCCTTAGCATTGAGGGTACTAAGAGAAATCCTGCGTAACCAACCGGCCCGGTTTAAGAATTATGCTGAGCTGACCATAATGAAGACACTGGAAGCCCATAAGGACTCTCATAAAGAGGTACAAAAGTTTTCCCCATAGAACTGGGTCTGTAGGTGCCCCATTGCTGCGATCCAGAAGTTAGGCGATCCACATGTAACAGCCCCCAGCACAAATGTAGAGGGGGATGCTGGGACTTGTAGAGTAACATTTGGAGACCCACAAGCAGGAACTTTTTTATTCCGCCTCCTGTGGGGCGTTTGCTTTGAGTCTCTCACTGCTGGCTCTTTGCCTTTATTTCTGCCATGTGTAATACATAACCTTCCTGCCTTGAGCTGCCTGTGGGACTGTATCTGAGACCCTGTTCTGTATCTAGAGATCCCCCTTTGGTGGCCATACATGGGCAAATATAACTGTCAATATTGGTCCTTTAAACCAATTTGGCAACTTATTTGCCTGAGTATGGGGCGTTCTGACGTGTCTCCCCGATCGGTATCAGGCCAAAAATTGTCAGATATCAATCAGGCAGGTTTGACTTTTCTTGGTTGATCGAGGACTGCATCGACTAGTTGATGGGGCTGAACGATCAGATAAAGCTGTCACCCTGTCTTTGGTGGGCATATCAGGTTAAGATCCGCTTGTTTGGCGACCTTGCTTTACTGAAGTGGGACATATCCATTGTGCTTCTGTGTAAATTTCAGTTATACAGAGATTCCATATGTTCCCACTGAATTGTGTTTTAGTACAGGGGAATACCAATGCTGCCTTAGTGTTATGGATTCTCTCTGTACAGTTTATGAGCATACTCAGTGGGTTCCTGCTGAATTGTGCTTAGTACAATGCTATTGTATGTTTCAGGGAGGATTTACACAACCATAAGTGGGTTCCTGTTAATGAATGCCATGACTGTTTCAGCCAAATCTTTTTTCTAATTGTCCAGTGTACCCATTTTGCCATAGCAATGCCCTGTGCTTCCTGTGTGTCAGGTTTATAACACAGTAGGGGGTTTATGGCTGGTAATGGCACCATCTGTGTTGCTTTATAACTGGCAGCGCAATACACTGAGGATCAGATGGGATCAGTGGGTTAGGCAGTTGTGTTCCTAGGGACACGCTATTGTGCTCTTCCATGAGTCCTGGGGGCTCTGGTGCAGTTATTCATTAATGACCCACAGATAAAGCAGAACAGTGAGGCGTGAGGCTGCAGCCGCATTCTTCTACTAGGAAAATAAGAGCTATCACCTCTTCAATATGTACATTTCTGTATGCGCTGCCTCTGGCCCGGGTGGGTGGTGTCTCAGCCTATTGGGGGGAGGCAGTGTTATTACTTGAGTAAATTACTGAGCAGCCCCAGGAATAAAATTAATAATTACCCAAATGTCCCATGTGCAGCCGGCAGGAACTAATTGGGAAAAGGCTGTAATGGAATTCATTGTGCTGTAATGGCCTGCGTAGTACTGACCCGGAGCTCCATTATCTCTCACTCTGGAACCACACAAACTATTGGGCTTCAAAGTGATCACAGACCTTTCTTGTACAAATGGTAATAGTTGTGCTTTATAGTTGCACAGAATCTGCGAGTGGCACAACTGGCAGGAATACAAATCTTAACCACTTCCCTGCAGCTGCCTGTTTGACCCCTTGGTGACAATGGAGAATCCACAGCCTCACAAAGTTTCTTTCCTGCAAAATAAGCAATTTTTCTTTGTTTTATTGTTGGATCCAAATTCCGAGGGTACAGTCGGGGGCATATGTTGTGCTTCCCTTAGTACATAAGATAATTGAAATTTTGCCCAGGCCACTGCCTGGCAGATAAGGGAAACCATGATAACCGTTTTGGGGCACTAGCCAGTTGCTCTCATACCCCTATCACATTTTATAACAAGGCTCTGAGTAGACTCCGTGTAATGTTACTACTGACAATTCAGTTATACCCTAGGAATATACTGAAATCTACCTGCTGGTTCTACCCTCCTCCTTGGCAACCAACTCATGTGTTGGCTGCTCCCTGTTTTTACCAATAACAAAAGCGTTAGTGCTGCCAGGCGCTCAGTATTGTCAGAGACCTGGCACAGCCTGTTACTTCCTCCCAGCTCCTGCATGAGCACATAGGGCACAGTCACACTCATCCTCAAATATCCTTGCCAGTTGCTATGGCGGTGTGAGTTCTAATACTGGGACCTTTTCCATATAATGTATGTGCGGTTGCTGACTGTGTTCTGGTGGAGCCGTTAAATAGGAAGAGTTTCCCTTGAATCAAGGACAACCTAATGGGTGTTTCCTCCAGTCATTTCCCTTGTGCAGAATTGATGGGGTCAATATTTATTTAGGGTTATAAGTGCGGGTTTACAAGCATATGGCCGGTGCTCTTTCTTGGAACTCACCTAATGGGAGAGCAGGTCTGTGTGTGGGTGGGGGGCACTGGGTGCTTAATTCACAGGGAATGTTCATTAGATCACAGCAATTGTGCAAGATCCTTTCATCTCTGTGTGTGCAGATCCATTTACTGTGGCCCAGAAGGGGATGTGGCATTTACGGGCCTGGCTAATGCATTTGGGCTTTATGCCATGTGTACTCTAGGGATCTGAGGGCTTTCTACCACAGGCTTGTGAGAAAGTCATTCAGTGTGTAACACAAGTGTGCTGGTAAATGGAATTTACTGGTCTCTCCCCTGTCCATCATCCTAAAATGCTCCCAATCAGAGCCCCCCATTATATACTGTAGTTCCCGCCCACCTATTTGGGGTTACAGTGGGTGCATTCGGTGTTTATTGTGGGTGCGGTCCCCTTTTTGTATAATATTGTGGGTGTGGTCATGGGTTGGGCTATTTTTGTCTATTGGGGAACCATTCTACTTTTGGCAGGACCCTCCTCCTAGGGGCCTATGTAACCATTTGGTAGAGGCCCCTGTTAACTTAGTAGTATGGTACCACAATATTCCTTAAAGCCCTCATGGCCCCATCCTACTGTTCCCTCTGCCTTTAAAGTTGGGTAAGCGGAGTCATTAGACTCACGCCCCTGAACGCTGGACTTGCCTTAGAATCGTATCATGAAACCTGTTCCTACCCCTCTGTGTGGGTCTTGATACAAAATAACTAGAGGTCAGTATAGACTTGTAGGCTCTTTTGGGCAGGGGCTTTCTTCCTCTGTAAGTCAAATACCCGTCTTATATCCTTTGTTGCCCCTGTGCCAGCTTTCCCATGAGCCAGGTGCCACACATAGAGATTGGGAGCTGCTGGTAGGTAGGCAGAAATGGGGAACACGCCACTCTGTACAAGGTATTGCTAAGCTGCATTTATATTTTGAGAGTGTTGTGAATCCAAAAGTTCTGGTGAGCTCTGTTTCTGCCATTATTTCCTTGTCAGCCCAGTTTCTGGGGTGCAATATATGGATTTAGGGGAGCACCTGGATAATCGTTTGCATTCCTACTTGGTTTTAGGTCGTCCGAGCTGCAGAAGAAGCAGCATCAACTCTGGCCGGGTCCATCCACCCCGAGCAGTGCATCAAAGTTCTGTGCCCCATCATCCAGACAGCTGACTACCCCATCAACCTCGCTGCCATCAAAATGCAAGCAAAGGTCATTGAGAGGATTTCCAAGGAGTCCCTGCACCAGATCCTCCCGGATATCATTCCAGGCTTGTTACAGGTAAGTACTGTCCCCCCCCCCAACCCCCCACATATGCATTCTTCAGTTTTCGGACCCGTGGTTCCAGGGAAGGTCATTTGATTGGCTGAATTGGGGTGTGGGTGACGGGGCTGAAATTGAAACATGTATTACCCCAAGTATGAGGGGAATGAAGGAATTGAGTGATTCAGGAACGGGGATTCAGGAAGTTGGGCAGGAACGGGGATTTCCCAGTCAGGATAGGATAGGGTTCTTTACTGTAAGGTCAGTCAGGTTATGGAATTTCCCTACCTAGAGAGGGGGGGGGAGTGAGTGATTTATTGGCGAGTTTTTACTATTGGTTGCCTGACCCTCCTAGAAGAAATTCCATGTACAATTGTGTATATTATGTACTGTTGTAATTGGGTGGCACGACGGCTGGATGGGAAATGTGGCTCTGTCTGTCCCACTCCGATGTAAGGATTTAAATATTCATTGTGAGTTGTTACTGTTTCCAGGGCAGGCGCATGCCGTGTGGCAAATACTAGCCCCTGATCACTACCTTTTGAAGTTTACCCCTGGAGGGGCAGCCACACTGAGGTCACATTCTGAGGTCAAGTAAAAGCTTTGCCAGAGTGGCCCAACCAGTCCAGATGAAAGGGCCCCTGTGTTAGAGCTGTGTGGGACTAATAGGCCACTAATGGCTGCTTATATTCTCTACTAGCTGCACTGAAGTGACACACTGGGCAGGATTTACAACAGTGTAATTGTGCTAAGTGTCTGTGAGTTTATAGTGTCACTCCTGTACAGCTGCCATGTGGGGTTGGGTGGCACTTTATGCACAATACCATGGTCTGTGTCTGACAGTGTGGGACTTCTGTACAGAAAATCAGTGACAATGGAGTGTTACAGGAATAGGGAGAGTGTTCTGTGCAACCGGGCAATTGCAGAAGTGAATGTTGATGTTTCTCCCACCCTAGGGCTATGATAATACAGAGAGCAGCGTTCGCAAGGCAAGTGTCTTCTGCCTGGTAGCCATCTATTCTGTGATTGGAGAAGAGCTGAAACCATACCTGGCGCAACTGACTGGCAGTAAGGTAAGGAGTTCCACGTCCACTGCACAACTGCCCACCCCAATATAAAATAAATCGCCCTCATTTGGTGCTAAAATGCAGCGCTACACAGGGTTAACACCATAATGATCCTCCCATTCTGTATAAACCTAACACACAGGGAGCAGATAATGCAAGGGGGCATCACATTAGGCAAATCTTCTAATATTCATGAACTCTTTTCTCTCTCACACCAAATACTGTTCATACTGGCAGGTTAACTGGCCCTAATGTGTCTGATTGGGACTTTAGATTGTAAGCTCACTGGGGCAGGGTCTGATGGGAATGAATTATAATCTTTGTACAGGCTATATGTGCACTATAATAAATCAAGGAGAATAAGCGGACGATTTCAGCCATTGGTGCACTATTTATATACACAGGTGTATACTTCGCCTTGAAATACAATCCAGAGCTCTAGAACCAGATTTTACTGGTTTGGGTGTAATGAACCCATTTTCAGTCAAAAGCCTGTGTTCCTTTTTGCTATTATATGACACACTGTGACACAGCCGCAGGCACTTAACTCTTACATGATACACGTCTGGGTGTTTTCATTTGGCCGTGCAACTGCCCAAACACTACCCACTCGAATTACTCAAAAGGTATCACATTAATTATGCCTCCAGGGGGTAAAACTGAGCAAAGCTACACAGAAAGTCCCCCCCCCCATACTGTACAGGTATGGGACCGGTTATCCAGAATGCTCGGCACCTGGGTTTTTCCAGATAACGTATCTTTCCTTAATTTGGATCTTCATGCCTTATATGTCTACTATAAAATCATGTGTATATTAAATAAACCCAAAAGACAGGTTCTGCCTCCAATAAGGATTAATTATATCTTAGTTTGGATCAAGTACAAGGGACTGTTTTATTATTACAGAGAAAACGGAAATCTTTCTGAAAAAATTGGATTATTTGGATAAAATGGAGTCTATGTGAGACGACCTTTTCGGTAATTCAGAGCTTTCTGGATAACATGTTTCTGGATAATGGATCCCATACATTTACTGTGCAAGGGAAACAATATGGCACCTCCATCCCATACGTATAAATATATGTACATAAGCAGAATGTATAAGTCACTGTAACGTATCTATAGCCGGATCTCCCTCCGTTGAATCTGATGCCGGTGTCTCTTCTCTTACAGATGAAGCTGCTGAACCTGTATATAAAAAGAGCGCAGACAACAAACAGTAACAGCAGCTCCTCGTCGGACGTCTCCACGCACAGTTAGAGATGGTGCTGACGGCAGAATTGCTTTTCAAGATGGGTGGAGAGGAGGGAGCACCTGCACCTCCCGTGTGCACTGGTTTTGCTCAGCGGTTCACCATCGCATACCTTTAACACTAAGAAAATTCACATCTTTAACGCTGGAGAGGCATAGTGATTGTGGGTGCCCAAGGTTGAACTGCTCACTCTGGGGTCTTCTGATTAAGGGCCCGGCAAGCTTTAGGGTAACTCCGTGCTCAGCAGTGCCTCCATCTTTCCTCTCCACAGCTCAGCCTCCTCATATCTCATGCAATCAGTATTTCATTTTAAACGTTTGAATTTTCTTTTCTTTTTTGGATGGGGGAGGGGGGATTGAATGTAAAAGGGGGCGCAGATTTTGCCTTGGCCCCTGTGAGGCAAAGATGAAAAGCAGAAAAATGTGGCATGGTGACCCGCAGGGGCTATGATTGGCATCACAGGCAGTCTATGTTTTGCACGCTGCATCCATTTGTTTTGCGGTTTTATGTTGTAAATATTAAGAGAAATTATTTTACAGCTCCCGGCAACCCCATTGGATTTCTTTTAGGGCCAGATTATTCAGTATTTGTCTCTGGCCAATCAAATCACTCTGTGCGTTTTTGATTGATTTCTCAGCTGGGGTTAAATTGTTCTCAGTGGAACAATTCACAAATGGACCTGATGTTGGGGGTTGGCAGTACTGTGAAGCGGGATATGGTTAATGTTCCTCTGCTACATGGCGCCACATCCGCGCCGCCATTTTTAAATTCTGTAAATGTATTTATTTGGCATTGTTGCTTTTAACCTGTCCCAGTGACCTGAACTCTCCTTTGCCTCCCTGCTGGGCACTGTGGCCACTACGTCTGCCCTCTCACACACTCCCCTCTGTCCCCCCCAGGGAAACAATTATGAGTGAACCCTTGTTATGGCTTGTGCAGTTTCTGTGCCAGAAGCGGAGGGTGGCAGACTGACATCACCAACCCACGGGGCATTTTGCAGCCAATAAATAACTATGAAAAAACAGCAATCGTTTTTTGCTCTTTGTTCTCTGAGCAAATACACCATATGCTGTCTTTAATGAAACCACTCCCAGGAGCCCCATGTACTCCTTGGTGCCTCGTTTCTGCCTGCCCTTTTCCCATTGGTTAATAGCATGAAATAACATCCTATAGGAATGAAATGACAGGATTTTATATGATTTTATAATAGTAGGAAGCAAATTCACCCATCACTGAGCAGATCTGCAGCCACTTCCCCTCAATGGCCCATTCTGACTTCTAGAAACCAATGTCGGACTCAATATTCTTATCAGGTCACCACTGAGCAGATTATCCAGCGTCCCAGCAAAAACTGCCCCCCCATCCCACTATTTTTAGTATTCCAAATGTTGGGTCCGGTACTGAATCCTAGAACTTTTCCCATCAAAACTCTATGATCCAGGCCCCAGTGGTTATTCTGCAGGTCAGGAAGCAATTGTATCAGAAATAAATTGGTATGATCAGCTCCCCCCCACCCAGCTATATAAGCCTTTGCGACCCCCGGTAGCATATGGATTTCATTGGACTCATTATGTGCTTCAGTAATCGTCTCTGCAAACAGGAGAGGGACCCATAGTTTGTTCGTATTGGCTGCCCTTGGACTTCTACCCAACCCCCATAATTTATCATAGCTTTATGGACTCTGAGAGGGAAATCCTTATTCTTTAACTGGGACATTTATTTCCTTCATTCAAACCCTATGCCCCCCCCCAAGGCTCTGATAGTGACAAAGTGGCACCGGCTCCCTCCAGCTGATAAAAGCTCAAGTGCACTGGGTTAGAGCTGATTGGTGTTCAGCAAGCCACGCCCAGTCTATATGGCTGAAAGAGACTGTACTTCTCTTCCTGAAGGGCTCTCTAGTCTCTCTACAGTCTCGCTGCTCTCTATGGTCTAATGAACAAATTGATACAGACTCCTTGATAATCGGCAAAGAGAAATTTGTTTCTGCTGATGGAAAAATATATTCTACATTAACAGAAGGGAACATGTTCACTATCCTCCCCTGCAGTCTCCATGCAGTGTACCTGGGACAGGGCACCCTATGGAAGGCACACCTCACCCCTCTCATGTACTGTAGTAACTAAATATTGCAGTACTATGAAAGCATGAGGATCTCTCCTCAACATGTGTGTTGGTTGCTTGGAGTCAGGATGAGAGCCTTGTTTATACTGGCTACTAACAACTGCTTGACAGACATGTTTATTTGCAGCCGAATTCTCTTCCATTGGTTCATCACTGCTGGCCAATAGGCAGCCTGCAATCTTTAAAAGCCAAGATGGGGGGAGACTTGTAAAACATTCAACTGATGAAGTTCTGGAAATAAAGGGTCAATGTGTAGACTTTTTTTTTTTAATCCCCCGTCTTTTCTTTTTGCTTTTTTCATGCTTCATATCTCGCTGTATTTATATCCTGATTGACTTTTCCGTGTATCATGGCAATTGTACAGACTTTCCTTTCAGTTAGTTTTGTTGCGTTAACCTGTATGTGATAGAATTTGCTAAAGAAAATTAATTGAAAAATGAGAAAAAAACGACCCTGAGTTTTGCTTTAGAATAAATTAAATTTATGTTTAACTGCGGAATCGTCATTTGCTTGAGATGTTGGTGCCTCCAACTGGTTCAAACCCCCCAGCTTCCTGGATCGGTTGCTACCTGGGTAACAGTCCCCCTGCTATAGTTCCAGGGATACCCAGGGCACAAATAAGCACTCACCCCAAATCTCACCCTAACTGACCTTCAGGCTGGGCCCTCTTAGCTCATAAGGTTACAGCTATATAGAAACATTGGGGTAATAGTCACCTGATATAGTTCCAGGGGGACCCAGGGCAAAAATAAGCACTCACCTCAAATCTCACCCTAACTGGCCTTCAGGCTGGGCCCCCTTAGCACGTAAAAAAGGTACAGATATACAGAAACATTGGGTTAACAGTCACCCTGCTATAGTTCCAGGGGTACACAGGGCACAAATAAGCACTCACCCAAAGTCTCACCCTAACTGGCCTTTAGACTGGACCCCCTTAGCTCATAACAAGGTTACAGATATATAGAAACATTGGGGTAACAGTCACCCTGCTATAGTTCCAGGGGGACCCAGGGCACAAATAAGAACTCACCCCAAATCTCACCCTACTGGCATTTATGCTGGGTCCCCTCATACACTGTAAGAGGAGCTACTAATACTGAGCAGCTGACACATTGGTCATACAATGGACGTACAAGTCAACAACCAATAGAGGACAGCTTATGTTAATAGAAAACCTCAACTACAATTACTGTCTTGGCCAACAAAAATTGGCACCAGTTCAGTTAAGGTAATGCCTCAAAAAATTGCTTAAAAAAACAATTCCATGGGATTCACTTTTGTTTGCAGTGGAACACAAAAAATCTGGTAAAAAATAGGGATGCACTAAATCCCGAATTCACTTTGGTCACCCCTCTGCCTTGTGATAATTTGCAAATGAAATTAGAGTCTTGATTTGGATCCAGATTTGGCAAACAAGTAGATTTGGTGCATCCCAACCACAAATTAATTTTCTTATCTTCTCTTATTCCACACAGAGTGTGGTGTGGAGCAGAGTGTGATGCAGATTTGGATTTCAGTCCCTCTCCCTCCACCACTTTCTTCTCCACAGGAGTGAGGTAACGGGAGGTACTTACTCTAGTTGGGGAATAGATGCTGAGTACTATACCATGGATGAAGGCAGGAACTTTAGTATACCTCCAAACTCATTTTGCAGCCTTATTTATGCTCATGCCTTAATCCCCCAGAACCTCTTTTGGCATCACTTCAAACCAATCCCTATTTGACTCTTCTCACAGTTGGTTGATATGCTTCTCAGGCTTCCTCAGAAACCCCAGAATGGGCTGCAATGCACCCCTCAGCTAATCTCTCCTATGAATTAGATGCTGGGGATGAAAGTACGTGCCCTGGCACTACTAAATGTAAACGAGACTGAGAACGAAGGAAGCTACTCTTTCTCCAGACTCTTCCTTTTCTAAGGATGGAACCAGCAAAGGGAAATACCTTCATCCTCTCCTTTCATTTCAGAAGGGAAAGATCATGCTGACAAAGCCACATAGAATGTACACCAGCTAACAACCTAATAAGCAGTGAAGATCATTTTTCTACCAGGGGATTCATAACCACAAATCTAACTCCCTTGTCACCACTTGCGTCCACCTTCAAGCAGATGTATTCCAACACTCCAAGCCTGCTGGAAAGAACATCTCTTTCTCAGTGCAAGCCAGGAAGTTGCCTGCAGAGGACTCTGAGGGTAATGTGTTTTATGTAGAGAGCTGGCCTCTACACACAAGGCAACCTCTGGGTCCTGAACACAAATTTTTCAGGATACCACCACGAATTTCAATCTTGGGAATCCTTCCTCGTGATTGTCTCTTCCCTCTGTCTCAAATGAATATCAATGAATTCTACATGAACCTCTTTCTCAAACCCAGGAAAGATGAAAATTGTCCACCAGTTCTGGAACTCAGGTACTTCAACATATACTGTATGCTTATCGCCAATTTAATATGGAAACACTTTGTTTAATTATCCAAGCATTGGGGCCTTGCACAATCAACACTTCTGGTTTGTGTTCCAAAATAAGTATTTACAGGTTTTTATAATTTGCCTTTTGGCCTGTATTATGCACCTTGTGTATTTACAAAGACTGTTGCTATCACAGCAACCTTCTTCCCTGTTCAAGGTGTATCTATGACACCATACTTGGACAACCTCACAGAACACTGGGGTTTTGCTGCTGTGTTTATGACTATGATTAGAGCACATTCTAGAGCATACCATTGTACGTGAAGTTGCTATTGGACCTGGTGTAAATTACAATATCACACGTTTAAGGAATTCTGGAGTTTGTTCAATCTGGTCATCATCGAGTTTAATCAGTTTGAAGGCCCCAGTGTGAATAGCAAAACAGTGTCACAATCTCCTCAACCTGGTGAATTTCAGAGCTGGGAGGTCTTCCCGGTTAGGACCATTCTGAATTTTACATGAGGACAGAGTGCTTGTCTTGTCAAATACCTTGTTCTGGACCTCTGAAAGGCATCCCTGCCACTTGGATAATATTGCATGCTGAATTAAGGAGACCTCAAGATGGTCTTCTCTGGGGTGAGGAGGATGCCTTCCCACAGACTTGGAGGCTATTATACCAGGGCTCTCTGTGCCTCTTTCACTTATAGACATATGTCATGTTTCTAAACCCCTAAAAAGGCCTTCAGAGAAAAAGGTCCCCATCCCTACAATCAAACTTGAGATGGTTGACTGATAAAAGGCATTGTGAGATCAACCCCGGTCTCTTTCATAAACCATGGGGCAGATTTACTAAAGGGCAAAGTGGCTGTCGCTAGCAAAAATTTGCCAGGAATCCCATCTGCAGGCACATCGCCAATTTACTAAAAAGCGTAGGGGACAATTTGCTAGCGAAAGAGACCTTTGCTAGCTTAGTTTCATGCCATATATCCAGGCGGATTTTCACTCAGGTGAATTTTACAGAACATTACCTTTTTCACCAGCGTTTCCCTCTCCACCTTAGACCTGGCAAACTAATAAGATGAAGCTACATCTTCCTCAATCTTATGTCCGTGACATCATATCCTATATCCTGGAAAGTCATAAAAGTTCTTTATAAAAAAAAAAAATATTTTATAGCGGGATTGCATTCCAAAGTTCTAACTATTAAAGATTTTTTTTGTTAACAATTTTTTAACCAATTTGAGGGGCATGCTACATTTGTTTTAGGGTGGGCAGGACCCAGACTGGCCACCTGCTGTCAGTTCGGGCAAATGGAAGATTCTCTATGAAATATAAATGGACCGCTGGGGCAGCTGCTAGCCAAGCCCCTGAGCACAGCCAACGTTAACTGCAATTACAGCCAGTAACTGCTACCTTACTAACCTGATGGTAAAAAGCTGGGCAAGCAGGATGAGAAGACAGGCTTTAGGCGCTTGCTTGTAAAGAGAGGTGGCTGTGGAAGGAACATTGATTCTGAATTGGTAGGCTGGGCCAGGCAAAAGCAGTACACAAATCAGCTATGGAGGATTAGCTTAGCTGAGATGTTTTCTATAAGAGCAGCAGCTTCCACAGAATCTGTTCTATGTAGGGGAATCCCCATCCCAGTTGATACAATGTATTGAATTTTCCAGGCCACAAGGAGGGTGGGCTACATAAGAAGCAAGGAACAGCAGGGCCAGTCTTACAACTCCAACAGAAGGTGATGACTATTTTAGTTTTTATGCCACTGCTACTGAACTATGATTTTTGATGCTGTTGAGTTTTCATTTGGGGCAATAAATATGCACTTAGTGCTACAAATCCCCATTGTCTAGTTCCAACATTTCTGAAGATTGTGAGTTTCTAGCCTGCCCATTTAATTGCATAAATTGAATGTCAACTCCCAGCACGTTGCAAGAATTGAAGACACAGTGGATCAGCCCTGACCCAAAGGGTATGTACAGTTCTTTTGTTTTAATTGGGCTATAACAGTATTATGTAAAGTAGCCACATAGAGTATGAATGCAAGGGCTTAATGGCTGCCCATAAAAAGTTAATTAATTCAGTTCAGTTGTAATGACATTGTAACAGCAACATGTCACTATTCCTCTATAAACCAAGATACTGATTACCCAGTACAGGTGCCTCTCTACAACCCCCAGCACCTCTGCTCACTATGTCTCTCCTACATGGAGCAGCTTCCTGAATGATAACATGCTTGGGGCTTTGTTTTGATAGGCTAAGGTACGGTTTACCTTTGTCCTCCGTCTTTTATTAAGTGCACATGCATGCATATGGGCTGTTTTACCTTTTTGCCAGGACTTCTTTTTATTCCCAGTCCGGCCCTGGGGTGGTCTCATGTTTAGGGCATTAGAGGATCTCTTTTGTCTTTATTTTGCTTCCCTGGGCATTTGTAATAATGTGGCCACTTCAAGCATTTGCACCAACATCTCTAATAAAGACATCTATACGACCTATATGTACCCACCCTATTCAAATTGACAAAGTTTCGCTAGGCAGAATTGAACGTTAGCAAAAGATCGCTATGAAATGCTCGTGCTGATGTATTAATGCTAGTGAATCCTAATGCAAATTTGGCCGAATCCTGGCCTGGAAGTTCGCCCTTTAGTGAATATGCTCTTGTGCTTTCAGCAGGACAATGATGTAAAACACAAATATTTTCCCAGGAAACATTACAGACAAAACACTGGCCTGTTCTGGAAGCACTGTGTTTGGATCTATAGGGGCACTTAAATTCAGTTATTCTTTCCAAAGGGGGGGGGGCTAACAAATAATAAGCCAAGGGGGACAATTGGTGTCAGTTTATAAATAAGGAATTGTGGAAGCCTGTTTTTGTCAATCTGTTCAGCACAGCAGCAGGTACTTTTGTGAGTTATCTGGAAGAAGTGCAAAGGGGACAATATTAAAGGCCACTGTGTTAGGGCCACACTCAACAAAGACACTTTTCAATAATGGGAAGACATTTGTAGAAATATTTGATCTTCTGATGTAGAACTGTAGCCAAGGCGTTGCCATAGTATCGGGCAATTAACATGAGTTTAGCAAAATGACTGCACAACAGTATTGCCTCAGCAATAAGCAGATAAATGGGGGGCAGATAGAGGGACCATAGCTGGGGGACACTGCTAATCATATGTGGGTGCTAATAACAACACATAACTTCCCCCCCCCCCCTCCAGTACTTGGCTTATTTACTAAACCAAGAAGGTTGTACAGTTACTGTTCTGACCTCATTATATTCATTAAATAATGATTATGTTCTAAGCTACTGACTAATCCGTAATTAAGGTTTGTTAAACCCATGGAAACGTTGGGGACACAGTGCGACAGAGAGTAAAATCTAGTGACTAATCACGGGAAGCAGTTGCTTTAAAGGGAAAATGTTGCTTTGTTTCATGGGGGGGGGGGGATTTCCTTCCATATTTATGGAACACTGTAGGGCAATGTGCCAAATGCCGGCCATCAAATCCATGCACCAAGCTTTAATCCACCAGTTCAGTCTGAAGGAATTGCATGTAGGGGCAATATTCAGGGCGAATGGACGTAAGCCTTGAACTTGAAGGGGGTCTTCACTGAAGAGTTGTGGTTTTTTACCTAATGACAGAAAATATTCATTTGTTTCCCATTCACGCTGGGATTTTTAGTTATTTGTAACTGTCATTGCTATTGTCTATCACTGTCTGTCGGCCCCTTTCTGCACTGCTGGTTCTGACTCTTCAAACAATATAGCAGCAGTCAGATCTCCAGGTCAGTTAATTATCTGCTTCTGCTACATTGTATCAGGAGTCAGATCCAGAGAACAGAAATAACACTTCTATCGGAAAGTTGCATATTAATTAGCTGTTATTCATACGAGTTGCTGGTAACAGACCCCCAACCCCCTTAAATGTGCATTACTGTATCAATCTCTGCCTGAGTCTCTGTTGTCCAATGAGATGGATTAGCTTGTCGCTATGAGATGTATAATCCTTTGCACCCTACGAGGTTATTTCAGCAAATTAGAATTTAACCCTAAATACCCCCCCCCTGTACTGGGCACGGATGCCATGGAATGTAGGTATTTGGTAACCAACACCAGGCACAGATTCTGATCTCTGCTCTGTTAGTACAGCACATGCCTGGGGCCCAAGCGCAAAGAGCAAGAATAAACCCAGATAAGGACTAGCATGCTATTGAAACTATTGATAATTGAACTCAGTCCCCAGATGTAACAATCAAAAGGTTTCAGTTAAATCTAATCCAAAAGATTCACAGGGAGAATACATAAAGATGTACCATAATATAGTTCAAGATGAGAAAAATGCTTTATTCAGTGACCTTGGAAGCTCAGAAATTACCTAACAGGAGCAGAAAAAAGGTATAAAAGATTATACAATTATTATTATTACTACTATTATGCCTGCATATTAGATTATAACCCTACAGACAGGTACACTAAGGAATTGACACTTCTGTTAAAGAAGGACTAAACCCTAAAAAATAATGTGTCTCAAAATGCCATATTTTATATACTGAACTTATTGCACCAGCCTAAAGTTTCAGCTTCTCGGTAGCAGCAATGATCTAGGACTTCGAACTTGTGATCGGGGACTCGAGGAGTCACCATCTTGGAAAGTGTCTGTGACACTCACATGCTCAGTGGGCTCTGAGCAACTGTTGAGATTTGTCTGCAATATAAGCTGATGCTACAGGACAGATTATTAAAGTCTGATGCTAGTTGCATTGGTTTCTTTGCTGTCATGTAGTAATTATCTGTATTAATTACTAATCAGCCTTATATTGTGACATTTCTATTCTATGTGTACTGTATATTGTGAGTCGGTCCCTAAGCTCAGTAACTGACAGCAACACAGAGCGTGTGCAGTGAATCAGCAGAAAAGAGGATGGAGAGCTACTGGGGCATCTTTGGAGATACCGATCTTTACTGCTAAAGGGTTGTGGTTCCCTTGGGCTGGTACAGAAGCTGAAAACTTAATTTACAACATTTCTAGCCTACTTCTTTAGTTAGGCTTTAAAAGGGGCAGAAGAGAATGATATATTGGACTATTTGAAAACCTTAACTCAAGGATAGCAATTTATCATCATCTCCCCAAGATACATAAATGTCTACTCTCCTGGTAGACCCATAATTTCAGGCATTGGGTCTTTAACTAGTAATCTTTCAAAATTTGTAGATTTTTACTTCAGTTGTACAAAACCAAGAATCATATCTGCATGATTAAACCCATCTTTTAAATAAACAAATGAATATTAAATGGGAGGAAGATTATGTCTGGATAACATGTGAGGTAACCTCACTATACACTACTATTCCACATGTTAAAGGGATGGAATCTGTTAGTGAAAAACGAAAGAATTCCTTGTACGCAGTGTTAATTATATTTTAACACATAACTATTTCCAATTTGAAAACACATTCTATGTACAGCTGCAAGGCACAGCTATGTGTAGGAAATTTGCACCTTCATATGCTAATATATATATATATATATATATATATATATATATATATATATATAGATATATATATATATAGATATAGATATATATATATATATAGTCAACTACAAGAGGTCCTCTGCTGCACTCAACCCATTATCAATATATTTAAGACAGAGACATTTTGTGCATACTGCTACTGAAAAATGCCTTACCCTTTAAACAACACAGGGATTGTTTGTCCATATATTGCAATGTATTTAAGCTGGCCAACTACGTCAAAGTCATCCCATATCTGGCCAGTCCTACGCTCAACTTGCATCTGATTCATTAAGAATTCTATTGCTTAAATATACATTTTACAAAGGGACTAAGTTTTACCTGCAACTTACTAGCTGCTTTCAAAGTAAAACTCCCAACCTTGGCTGCCCTTTTATTAGACACCAGTGGGATCACCTGACTATAGCTGGGAGGGGTGGGAGCTACAACATGGAGCTGGTCACTGCTCCTGTATAACTATAACAAACAAGGGAAAGTTGTATATATATATATATATATATATATATATATATATATGGGGGTATGGGAGAGCATTCACATTTGGAATAATGCTCAACATAAGGAATATATTGTGTTTTACACCTGCATTATTGATGATCTGTTGTTTATATTAGGATATGGAGAGCGATAATGATTTTGTTCGATTTATTATCAATCAGAATTATTTTAATTTGAGGTTTTCTGCAGATGTGAAGAAGGACAATCTAAATTATCTTGACGTCACATTGTTCATCCGGAATGGAAAAGTAGAAAGTAAACTATACACGAGAACCATAGAACTGATAGAAATGGCCTATTGCACACCAGCTGTGGGTGTTTTAAGGGTTGTGTTAAACACCAAACAATGAGTCTTAAAGTAATAAAAATGTAATGTAGTGTGGCCCTGCAATAGTAAAAGCTGTGTGTTTGCTTCAGCAACTCTACTGTAGTTTATATAAACAAGCTGCTGTGTAGCCATGGGGGCAGCCATTCAAAGCACAGGATACACAGTAATTAAAATACATTCTGAATAATCCCATTGTATACTATAGATCATATCTGTTATCAGTTGTGTATCCTGTGCCTTTTCTCCTTTTTCAGCTTTGAATGGCTGCCCCCATGCCATGGCTACAGTGGAGCTTGTTTATATAAACTAAAGTTGTGTTTCTGAGGCAAATACACCGGTTATACCAGTGCAGCACAAGAGTACATTATATTGTCAATACTTTGTCACTTTAATTTTTTTGTGTTACTGTTCCTTTAAGAAGATACCAAAGGGACAGTTCTTCAGGGCTAATCAGAACTGCTCTAGGGAATAAGTTTTTTTGCAAGAATGTCAAGATTTAAGGAGAAAGGCTATAGTGATGAATGGATACAAGCAGCATGCGAGTCTGCATCCAAAACAGACAGGGATATTTTATTAAAGGCTAAACTGTGGTCAACAAAGCAGATGGATATATTAAAAATATTATCCTGAAACATTGGTATTTGATTACAGCAGATTACATTTTAAACTAGTCTATTGATAAACCTATAGTGTGCTTTAGAAGGGCATGAACCATCAAAAACATGGTAGCCCCATCTAGGATTTGGGGACATAGAAGGCAAGAGGCATCACAACACCATTCTGGTTTGAAAAGCACATTTAAATGCCAAAAAAACAGATGTGGGGCTTGCTCATTTTTCATGTCTCAAATATACATAAGCAATAAGATTGTGTAGGTAGAACTAAAAGAACTGTAGGAAGGAGGACCTGTGAGCACATCCGTAACATCTGGATAGTCAAAATGAATCATAGTCTTTCTAGACATAAAGAAATCTATAATAGTGATCCCAAGTATACAATGTTTGTAATCCTTGAACAAATACCTGCTAGTTTTAAAGGAGGTGACAGACTGAGAGAGAGAGAGACCTGTCGGATTTTTTAATACTTTACAACCCCGTGGCTTAAACATAGATTTAGACCTGACAGCATTTGCTTTTTATATGTATGTGTAGTTTTAAATAATCCTTTTATATTTACAAATTGAATTTCTGTCATTTAACAAAAACTGTGTTCATTTTATATACCATTGTTTAAACATAGACAGGCCCCTTGTTCAAGGTAAATGCTCTGTCTGTTGGCAATGGGGAGAGTAGTTCCCAACAGAACCTGCATAATAGTCATTTATCTACTTGCCATGTTTATATTTTAAACCATGTTACATTTGCATACCATTACTTTAACATAGGCAAGCCTTGTTCCGGGTACATCTGTTGGCACTGGGGAGATTAGTTCCCAGTGGATCCCTTAAAATGGTCACATATTCCCTTGCCATATTTACATTTGAGCTTATGATTGGCCATCTAATTGATTATGCAAGGAATATTCACAAGCACAGCTAATCGAGTGCAGCTGCTGCAAATAGTTCACCATATGTATGTTAAACCTAAGTTTTTGTAAGAGAGAGTAGGGATGCAGATATTCCTTCTGTAAAGACATGGCGCTCCATGTGAAACGCGTTAAGGATTAGGAGCAGTTGACCTGTATTAATTGTACAACATTCAAGTTTCCTGTTATTGTGTGAGTTTACCCAGTTATGGGGAGCACATTATTTTTAAATAAATACGTCTGCAATAATATAGGTTTTCTTTTCATGAATATTGTGTGAATACTTGAAGACACCATGGACTTAGAATGAACTTGCTTGATGTATACTTACTTTGAAAGTTTCGTGAGCAGGAAATTTTTTCATAGGGTGGCTGACTTATCATCCTTGGTCTAACCTACCTTAAAGGAGAAACAAACCTTAATTTAAAAAACCCTACCCTACATAGACCCCCCCTCCCTCCTCCCCCCTGGGCAAATGCCCCTAACTCTTTAATTACCCCTCCGTGCAGATTCTGTCCAGCGGAGTTCATGGACGCCATCTTCTTCTCTTGACTAATCTCCGGAATGAGACCAGCGAATCGGCGCAGTAGTTGCAATTTTCTGTATCGCGACAACTGCGCATGCGCCAAAACTAAAGAAAATTGCAGAAGCGCCGGTCTTATTCCGAAGATTACCGAAGAGGCTGAAGATGGTGCCCATGAACTCCGCTGGACGGAATCTGCACGAAGGGAGTAAGTAGTTAGGGGCATTTGCCCGGCCGGACATCTAGGTTGGGGGAAGGAGGGATGGGGGTCTATGTAGGGTGGGGGGGTATGTTTTTTTTTTTTTAATTAAGGGGTTGTTTCTCCTTTGAATGTCTACTGCACAAGTTTCATGAAATGAACAGCAGTGTGTGTTACACTTGGCACTTTATTATACATAATTAAGGGTATTGCACCATTGTATCCATGTTGCGCTTCCCTACAGCCACACCAAATAACATGGAAAACGCAATACAAATGGCAAGTGGGGCTGGCACAGCTGCAGAGTGTTGGTGCCTAGTCCACATGACGTAACTTGTACGTAACTGCTGTGCTGGGAATATCCATCATCTCTTTCTGTTTGATACAGATCCCCCTCCCACACTGTGACATCACATCTTCTGCCAATCATAAGTTCCTCTCCCCCACAGAGCCGACTGACAGGATTGAGATCATTCCAGAGATAGACCTGCAGGTCCCCTCCCATCATGCACTTGGGCAGCCCCATATATTTATACACACACAGCTTTTGTATTCCAATGGCAACAATAACAAGTCAGTCAGAGGCAGAACCTTCACTGAAACACTTTGTTTCCCATAAATAAACATCAGTTTGACCTCTGTGCCCTTCACGTTCTGTCATTCCTGCATGAACCTGATGCCCAGTACCTACTACCTACATACACACTACAACACTATAAATATACATCTATCTACCTATATACGAAGCAGAACCATGGAACAGCCATGGGCACAAACATGGCATTTAGTATCCAAGATACAGAGCAGCAGACACATTAGGGATTAAGGGAAAAATGAAATCTAGAGAATAATTTTTAACATTTTATTTTCACAGAATAAATAATACAGAAATAATACAAAAATTGTGACTATTTTGACTTTCTGTAAATTTAGCTCATTAGTCACAGATAGGGTTACCACCTGGCCGGTATTTAACCGGCCTGGCCGGTAAAAATGATGTTTGATCCCAATTTTATTAATAGGAAAAAAAAATAAGTATATAAGAAGACTGGAATTTTTTTTCAGAAAAGGTGGCAACCCTAGTCACAGATGATCTAAATCCTGTTAGTCTGTTTCCAACAGGTGCCAAACTTGTTCCCAACTGTAGATTCTTGGTTAGAAAGAACAGCTGCGGATCATTAACCTTTAAAGACACTTTAAATAATTTTATCTGTATTTCCCTAGAAATAGTCACAGTACAAATTAATTAAATGTTTTGTTAATTGTAAGCAAGATCTTACGTTTCTCCTCAAATAAATCCAGCAGGGATTAATTAACAAAGCAAACTCACGGGGATGGTGCCTTCTTGCCCTGTGGTTCCTACATAGGTTTGCCACCTTTTCTCGAAAAAAATACCAGCCTTCCTATATTCTTTCCGTTTTTTCCTATTAATAACATTGGCATCTAGCATCATTTTTACGGACCAGGCCGGTAAAATACCAGCCAGGTGGCAACCCTATTCCTATCCCTGTCTATGTCTGGCTGGTGAGAAAGCTATAAGTTTGGGTGGCACTGCAGATAGCAGTAATGCTTTGCAGCACTGTGATCCTATCAGGATGCAGTCTGTATGTTCTCTGCATTGGTTAATTTGGTTCCTAATGAATCCAGTCTGAATTTGTGTGTATGTATGTGGGACTGTTATAGGGACCTAAGATTGTAAGCTCCCTGGGGCAGCCACTCGTAGGGCCATCACCCAGCCGTTAGCAATGCCAGTATTTACTTCCATAAAAGGTGGTAACCCCCCCATTTACAGACAGTGGAGTAAGCCAGCCATGTTTGGGCAAGTAACCAACCAGAGACATGTCTGTGGTATACAGAGAAAATCTGCACCAAAATGACAACTATTGGTCCCAATACAATAATTATTAAATGGTTAAAACCTGACGGTTCTGTTTCTGTGCTGCTAAAAACCTGCTCCAGAAATGTGCTGCCAGCCGAAGGTGAAGTGTTTGGATCCCAAACAATACACAGGGAACACGTTCCTCAGCATTCTCCTGGGTTCAGTGGCACTAAACTATGCACAGGATTCTGCTGTGTGAGCACATTTCCCTCATGGGAGTGTACAAGATTGTGACTGCGCTTGTGCACCCACACAGAACCTTACAAACCATCCCTCCTATATTGGGAGGGGGAGTTACTGGGATGTATAGAGGCACAGGGATTATGGGGCTCCAGCGCAACTTCTCTTGATCCCTGGCTTAGTGTTACAGGGAATCCGTTTATTTACCTTCGTCTGCAAGTACAGGATGAGTCCCATTTGCAGAACCAAGCTCCCACACATTTCATTTAATAATGGGGTAAAAGTGATTAAATGGCTTAAGCCTGACCAGGGGCATACATATAGCAACAGGAGGAGCTTGTGTGGTTGTGCTGATTGATCACACACACACCCTCACAGATGGCACAGTGACATTATTCAATGACCAGGGCCGGATTTACATAGCGGGCACCCCTAGGCCCACTGTCATTCGTTGCCTCCCATCCATGTTTATTCTCTCAAATTTTCATCATCGGGACCAGAGCAATGGGGAAATTAAAAAAAAAATGATAGTATCTCTGTGCATCTCCAGTGTTTTTGAACCAATGTGGGTGTGGTTGAGCAGCATGGTGCCCCCTAAAATCCTGCTGCCCTAGGCCCAGGCCTTGGTGGCCTCTCCACAAATCCGGGCCTGCCAATGCCAATATTCTCATATCATTCAATAGGGGACATTCTTTCTGGCCAAGTGACCAGGACGCCAGGGTGCCCCATTGTCTGGGCTCAGCAGCCGCAGAACTGTTTGCCAAACAATAAAAAGAGAAATCACAGGCTGTTCCTTATTGTCCCCGAGCTTTTCAAGGTGCAGTCTTCTTGGTTTGGAGGCAGCACAATCCCCTGTTATTACTGAACACTCTGCTGAACTCACCAATCAGTAGACTTTGATAATATCCCCAGGTAATAAAGGTTTGTTTGGTTTGACTGCTGTATAAACAGCACAGAGGTAGTTATACATTGAAGGGGGGCTGGAAATTGCTATTGAAAAAGAATGGAAGGCTAAATCGTAATTAAAGGGCTGCACTTACAATGTACAGTAAATATAGGAACCGCCCCCTCTTTAAGGAACAAAGTAAAAGTGTCTAGAGGAAAGTCCCAGTCTGTGTAACATATTAACACAGATAAACATCAGGGAACGACCTGCATTGCATGGACTGACCGCTGACCCTTCAGGGCAATTAAATTGAGAAGAACCATGTTATGGGTTATTTCCAAAGAAATTTGCTGAGATGAAAGTGGTAGCATTAAGTGGAATGACAAATGGAAATATAAAGTAGATAACACGGTTAGTGTAGCCAGGGGGCTGCTGAAAAGTCCAACAGAATGTTAGTGGATCAAGGGATACAGAATAATAGTGCCTGTATATAAATCCCTGATATTGGGTATGTGTATTGGGTTGCCACCCGGCCTAGCCGGTAAAATACCTGCCAACAGGGCAGCCATCAGGGGGGGACAGGGGGGAGAGTTTCTAGGGGGGCCCCGATGGTAAGGGGGGCCCAGCCACACCACACTTACTTGATTAGCCGGCACCCCATCTTTCTGAGAGCTGCTGACTTTGGGAAGGCATGGACGTTTAAGGGGCCTTGGCCACCAATTTTCTCATAATGTGGGGGAGGGGGCCCTGGCCACCAATTTTTTGACATCACGGCCCACCCATTTTGACGTTCCCTTTTGACGTCACGGCCCACCCATATTGACATCACGGTCCACCCCCCCACCAGCCGGTAAAGAATTTTAGAAAAGGTGGCAACCCTAGCTGCTGGGTCCCAATCTGCCTTCAAAATCTCAAATCTTCAAATCTCAAAATCTTCTGATAATATGACCAAAATAAGGTAGCTTTAGACTAGTGCCACATGCGGGCTGAATGGCCTCCTGTAATACCAGTGTGGGACCTGTTATCCAAAATTGCACGTGACCTGGGGTTTTCTGGATAACGGATCTTATAGTAATTTGGATCTTCATACATTACCTATCTTTCACACCTACTAGAAAATCATGTAAATATTAAATAAACCCAATAGGCTGGTTTTGCTTACAATGCACTGTTCTATTATTACAGAGAAAAATAAAATCATTTTTAAAAATCTCTATTTTTTTTTTCCCGATAAAATGGAGTCTATGGAAGATGGACTTTCCATAATTCTGAGATTTCTGGATAATGGGTTTCCGGATAACGGATCTTAAACCTGTACACGCATGCTGAAAATCTTCCCCTAAGAGGCCAGTAGCCTCCTTTTCTGTTCACCTCCAGAACTATTGTGTTGGCTCGGACACACTCAACTGATTTTGGAGAAGAAATGCAAAACTTTGAATTTCCACTCTGAAATCATCTGAGTGTGTTCGGAGCTGACACAATAGTTCCAGATGCAAGAGGAAGTTACTGCCCACATAGGGGATGATTTTCGGCATGCGTTTGTTACAGGAGGCCAATTTCAGCCCTCGTGTTGCACTAGCCTAAATCTGGTCTCTGGTGCTTTGAGTGGAAGGTCAGGCTGAATTTAGTCAAGAATCCACTTTGTTTTTTCTTTATAGTCAATTCTATTCTCGGACAATAAAGTTAATAAAGGCAGTGATTCCCAACCAGTGGCTCATGAGCAACATGTTGCTCGCCAACCCCTTGGATGTTGCTCCCAGTGGCCTCCAAGCACTTCATTTAGTGGGCTTCATTTGTGTATTCCTGGCTTGGAGGCAAGTTTTTGTTACATATGAACCAGATGTACTGCCAAATAGACCCTTCTGTAGGTCAGTCCACAAAATGGTCACCAAATGGTCAATCCAGGGCCGGAACTAGGGGTAGGCAGAGTAGGCACGTGCCTAGGGCGCAAAGCTGGGAGGGCGCCAGGCACCTACCTCCTCTGTCGCCTACCCCAAGTCTGGTTCCCTTCTCTGCCCGACTCGATGAATTTTTCGCGCTTTGTGCTCTTCTGCGCATGCGCAAATTTGTGCATGCGAGCGCAAATTCGCGCATGCATACGCGAGCTCAAATTCGCGCATGAGCACCTGCGACTGCCGCGACTGCCGGGCCTGCCTAGGGCGCCTGCCGAGCGTGGCCCGGCACTGGGTCAATCACAGTCCTTGTTTTGCACCCCCAGGAACTTTTTTCATGCTTGTGTTGCTCCCCAACTCTTTTTACATCTGAATGTTGCTCATGGGTTAAAAAGGTTGGGGACCCCCGCTGAAAGGGCAGTCTGGTTATGGGATTCACTACCAAAAAAGGAGAATGAATGACTTTTTGGTGGGGAGGAAAGGAGATTTCACCATCAGCATAGGAAGGGTTTCTTTACTGTAAGCACAGTCCAATTATGGGATTCTCTACCAAGAGAGGGGAATGAGTGATTCATTGGTGGGATGGAAAAAAAGATTTCCCTATCAACATAGGAAAGGTTTCTTTACTGTCAGGTTAGGGAAAGCAGCAAATTGTTGGTGTGGATATAAATGGGTTAGATGACCAAGAAAGAATTGAATGAGAGTCATACTTATCAGAAGGGAATGATCCAGTAAGCTCTGTTGGCAGATGAATGCAATTGTGTCTCTAAAACAGCTTGAAAGCCAGAGATTGTTGCACTCTGTGAACCCTTATATTGGACCCACTGCAACCTGCAGCAGTTAATATCCTCCTATTTGTGTCTGTAAATTACCCACCTACTTGTAAGCTCTACTGTGACCTCCTTCCTTATATCTCTTTAACACTTAGCTCTTAAAGGAACAGTTCAGTGTGAAAATAAAAACTATGGATATGACTGTGCAAAATAAAAAATGTATCTAATATAGTTAGTTAGCCAAAAATATAATATATAAAGGCTGGAGTGAAGAGATGTCTAATAAAACAGGCAGAATCCAACTTCCTGCTTTTCAGCTCTATAACTCTGAGTTAGTCAGCGACTTGAAGGGGGGCCACATGGTACATTTCTGTTCAGTGAGTTTGTAATTGATTCTCAGCATTCAGCTCAGATTCAAAAGCAACAGATATGACCCATGTGCCCCCCCTCAAGTCTCTGATAACGGTAACCAGTCAGTGTAAACCAAGAGAGCTGAAAAGCAGGAAGTAGTGTTCTGGCTATTATGTAAGACATCCAGTCACTCCAGCCTTTATACATTACATTTTTGGCTAACTAACTATATCAGAAATTTTTTTTATTTTGCACAGCCTCTGTTTACCCAGTTTTTATTTTTATACTGAACCATTGGGCCATATTTAACTTATCTTTAATAAAGCCTTTTATTTAAAACACGAAGATTCGCATAGTGTGTACTTTCCTACATCATTGAAGATAATTAGTGTGATTTTTAACCCTAACCACTGGCGTTCTACACGAGGAAAAGACCTCACGACCGGAAGCGCTATCTAACAAAGACAGAACCGGCAACAGCTGTTTCTAAACACAAAAGCCGCTTCGAATCCCAGCGCACCTGACCGAATACAGTGCTGAAAAGGTCTGCTCGTGAAAAACGATCGTTAATACCTCTCTAAGCGCCATCTGTACAACTGTGTGGTAAGTGCGGACCTTATCCGCTATTTAAATACACCAACAGTATTGCACTATTTTAGCTTTTTCCCAATTAGATACAAGCCTGCACGACGCAAGTCCAAGATACAGTTATATCACCTACATGCACGCTAACCGCACGGCACTTGTGAGTAGTTCCGCTTATTCTAATACAGCGTCTTTGTCAGAGGGCTACTACACTATTGGGATTGCTTTCACTTTTCAGATTTAGGGACCGAACTCTGCTGTTTAGCGCACCTACTCTCTTGACTTTTTCTATTTAAGATAAGCAAATCTCTTGGGAGAACTGAGACTAGCAGCTTCAAGGGCAATTCACTTTCACTAACAAAACTATTATAACACATAAAACATTGCACTAAAACTCCCACAAATGTGTTCAAACTTTCATAACTTGTCACATGTTGGTAATTAGGGGGTGTGGTCATAAAATGGGCCTGGCCACAACAACTCTTTTCATTTTTCAAATGTTGGGAGGTTTGCCCACAATAAATCTGCTCCCCTGCAGGTGACAATTTTTTGCACCGGGCCCCTCAGAATTTTTTTTGAATTGCTTGCAAGTTACGCTACTGGGCAATAATGTTTATCGCTGGTGGGAAAACATATGCATTGCTTTGTTTTCCCAAAGTTGCCCAAAATTTCAGCTACTTCAGAAAAATGCAGTGTTGCGTATGTTTTCCCACCAGTGATATACATTATTGCCAGTGGAAAAGCATTTGCAAGAGATTAGTCGCCTGGGGTTGTGCAGTTTTTTCACGGATGATTAATCTCAATGTATGTCCATAGAGCAAGTCAGAAAAAAAGGAGAATTCACTTTTTCAAGGTCAAAGGATCAGTTAGAGCAGAATTATTACAGTCGGGAGTGGGTGGAGGGTTGCAGTTGGTCAATGTATTATGTACCTTCCAGATAAAATAAATTGGCGTACTTTTGGGACAAATATGAGTTTCGTGTGGGGCTAAGGAACTTTATGTAATAACTCCAGTGGTGTCCAGTCATTAAAAAGGAAATGATTCCCTTTGTAATTTGAATAAAGAGTGGTGCAGGGTTCTGTGGGCTTTTTGATCAGAACCAATTTTGCTGAATGTTGTCAGAATGATTCATTGTGCTGGATGGTGGGGGATGTCTGTTAGCAGAATTCTGGGTAAGTGTGTGACTACTAAGTTGCATGAAGTGGGGACACTGACATCTCCTACTGTGAAAATCCAGCGCAAGCTTTTATGTGGTTTTAAATTATTTTGCTTTTTGTTTAGCAGCTCTCCAGTTTGGCGTTTCAGCAGTTGTCTGGTTGTTATGGTCTATATTACCCTAGCAACCAGGCAGTGGTATGAATGAGAGACAGGGAGGTGAATAGGGATACAGCATAACTACAACCACTGTACTCTCTCAAAATATTCTTGCCCACTGCAAATGTTTGTAGTGGGCAGGAATACATGCAAACGCAAGCAGGTGGGGAGGAGGTGAGTAGGTTGCTTGCATGCCAGGCCCCTGCAAAGAATTTTTTTTGTAGAGGAGCCTGATGCAGTTTCATCATGCCACTGGAAAAATAAGTGAGAAATAGTAACAATAACAATAAAATTGTAGCTTTGCAAAGCAATAGGTTAATGGCTACTGGGTCAGTGACTCCCATTTGAAAGCTGGAAAGAACCAGAAGAAAGCAAATATTTAAAAAAAACAAACTATAAAATATAAAAATAAAGACCAAATTAGATTTGCTTAGGAATCTATACTCTGTAACATACTAAAAGTTAAATTGAAGGAAAACTTATATATATTATAACAAGCACAACTAGGGTTGCCACCTGGCTGGTAAAAATGATGGTTGATCCCAATGCTATTAATAGGGAAAAAAGTTAAATAAATAGGAAGGCCGGTATTTTTTTCCAGAAAAGGTGGCAACCCTAAGCGCAACTAGAGTAAGGAGCAGGGGGTCTGGGGCTTTTCCAAACTGGGACCCTCCAGCTGTTTTTGAACAGGGATTCCTGGCTCAAGATCAGCCACTGTATAGGGGCACACATTAGACATAAACGCAACTATTTGTAACACTTCAAACACCATGGCACCAGGCCCAGCCCAGCTATTTTGAAGTCCAATTAAAATAATAGAAGGCGGAACTCTCCAAATAGTGACCATTTTCAGCCTTTGTCTGTGTTGCTGTGGGATATGAGACTTGCAGTTTAGCTAAAGCCTAAAGCTGGCCATAGACGCAACAATTTTCGGATTGTGTTCGGAGAGTCCCGACATTTTTCATCCGGCGGAGATCGGTCGTTTGTCGGCTGCCGATAATATCTCTGCATGTATTGTCGATCGTACGATTTTCAGTGGGAGATTTTCGTACAATTGCTGTCAGGGGCAAAACATCGGTTGATCTGTTCTTTTGTACTTTATTTGATCTGAATGGTTAGTGGCAGGTCGGGAGATTGGAAAGTCCGATCGTAGGTTGATCGTACAATCTTTGCGACCCAGGCTGGGATTGACAATTTGTAGCCAAAGGGACTGATGTAAAGCTCCCCATAGACGAGATTCTTCTTGCTGAACGACTGATTTTAGGGAAGTCCGACCAATCCTTCGAAATTATTGTGCGGTTAGTGGGATTTGAACGATCGTACATCTTATGATTTTTTGGCCGACATCTGTCAGGAAATTGATCGGCCAGGTCAAAATCGTAAGATATACAATGGTTCAAATCCCACTAACCGCACGATAATTTCGAAGGATTGGTCCGACTTCCCTAAAATCGGTCGTTCGGCAAGAAGAATCGTCGCGTTTATGGGGAGCTTTAGGCCAGCCTAAAAGGTGCAACCCCGACGTTGTTGTAACATTTCATGCACTGTATCTTTAAATTAACCCTCCCCTGCAGAGACTTCCCATAGGGCGGAGTAAAAGCAGGGCTAATGGGAACTTCGGGAATACACAGGGCAGAGGTGCTGTTTGTAGTGGGCGTGACTTTTTTCCCCAGTAACCAATCACAGGCATCTAGGGGATAAAAGCTGCGGGCAAGGGAAAGGACGATACATTTGCAGCTGCAGGAGAAGAAGGGCGGCTGGCCGGTAGAAGCAGCACCTCGGCCCCGGGGCTCAGGATACTCCGCGCTGTTACACCCGGGAAGAGGAGGGGCGCAGGGATAAGGGAGCAGTGGAGTATCTGGGGGTACAGTGCACAGTAAGGAGGAGACTTTGAGGTGCAACTCGGGTTAGCAAGATCTGGGGGTTCAGCCAAGGTGGGCGCAGAGCATTTGTGGTGAGAAAAGAAGGCGATACTGATAAGTGTAGCGCAAAGATCAGAGGGGACTTCATTGCATTGTGGGTAAATGTTATGTTAGTGGGGGATATTGGAGTTCACGGCAGGTCAGCACAGAGACAGTCACAAAGCATTCGGGACACATATCAGACAATTGGTGTTTAGGGTTACAGCTGCTTCTGCTACAGTTCAGTTTAGAGCAGGAGCCCCAGGGGTTGTTTTAGGGCCTCACGGAGCGGACTGGATCTGTTGCACCTCCCGGATCCTTTACTGAAAATGCTGTTCTGGCACAGTCAACCCGAACACTACAACCAGCACCCAGCCGGCGGCTATCTACGGTAAGGCGCCCACCCTTGTCTGTGTTACAGGAATAGATGCTTTGCTTTGTCTGACCTGAGTTTTATAGGTTGATTGTCAATGGTAATTAAGTGCCAGCTCTGTAGGTGAAATTAGAATGTGGCTTGTGATGGATCGGTCTGTGACCGTGTGGTCCATTTCAGTATTGCCCTCATTGTTGTGGGTGATTTGGTGCCACTTGATTCACTCGCTGCTGTCACCCTGTTTGTTGATCAGGGATCCGTTATGAGGTTATGTCCCTTTAATTCCTGGAAAATCTTTGTAAAGTTTGCTCTCTATCAATAAAGGGCAATGAGTTCCAGATTCAGTGCAGCTCTGTGCCGGTCGGTGCTGCACTCTATGAGGGTTCCATGGGTAAGTTGGTACCTACAGTCTTTTTCAGGGGTGTAACTACAGAGGAAGCAGACCCTGTGGCTGCAGGGGGCCCAGGAGGTATAGGAGCCCCATGAGGCCCTAATTCATATACAATTTCAATAAATATTAGCAAAACAGGTCAACTTCTAGACTTTTTGCGGGCCCCAAAAAATAATTTGCTGTGGGGCCCAGTAATAACTAGTTATGCCACTGGTCTGTATGTATCAGATTTTTCCTCTCTCAGGGCACAGCTTGGTGCTCACATACTGGTTGCCTTGGATTTTTAATTAAGCCCAGTTGTGGGTAAACAAGAATTTGCTTCTGCGTCGGGTAACAGATAGAAGAATATGAAACCTTTAATGGCACATCCACAAATAAATACAAATAATGCCCCCACCCCAAAGGGAACTTAAAGTGATACTGGCACTAACAAAACGACTTTTTAAAATCTGAATCTACATTAAAAGTTACCTATAGGTCATGTTGATCGGTTTTTGCTGAGAGATTTGTTTTTGTAAGTAATTGTTAGTTGAAGTTTCTAAACCTGACTGTTTTGCCAACCTGACTGTCCCACCTCAGCCTGTCAGTTATAGTTTCTAATCCTAACGGACTCCTGCTGCACAAATATGGCAGCCCCCTCATACAGGAACATGGGGCATCAGACGGGTAATGGAAAAGCATTGTGCAAATACTTTATGGCAAAGCTATAATTAGCTTTCAAAGGCAATATTATGATAGATGTAAAAAAGAGTTTAATTTCTGGTGTCCGTATCACTTTAATACTAGTGCTGTAGAACCCTTTTGCAATTATTCATGTTATAAGGTACCACCTTTTTAATCATGTGCTGGGGGCAGTGTGGGTGCATTTTATAGGGCAGGGTTCCCTAACTTTTTTTTTTATCCATGATCCACATTTAAATGTAAAAAGAGTTGGGGAGCAACACAAGCATGAAACCGTCCATGGGGATGTAAAATAAGGACTGTGATTTACTGTAAACCCATAGGAGGCTCTGTTTGGCAGTACACCTGGTTTTTATGCAACTAAAACTATACTCTAAGCCTGGTATTTAAAAATAAGAACCTGCTTTGAGGCCAATGAGAACAACATCCAAGGGGTTGATAAGCGACATGTTGCTCACGAGCTACTGGTTGGGGACCACTGTTATAGGGTATGGCTTTGTGTATGGAGGCAAATTTACAGACGCAAGTCTTTTATAACCCAGTCAGGGTTATAAGATAACCTGACTCATGGTATTGAGTTTTAGTCGAATAGCTAGAAGCAATGGGTCCCTTTCCCATTGAGCTTACAATCGATACTGGTTGGTTAAGTGGTTTCTTGTTCATTGAGTTTAGCTTTACCCAACACAGGGGTTGGCAATATCCCATTTCAGTGTGCAGTAGTGCATTTTAGGCGGCACAGCTATGCCACTGTTACTGTGGATGGGCACCATAGTTTCTAGCGCTGGGAGAATGGTTTGGATAATTAAAGAGACAGTCACCCTTTTCTGCTAATTGTTCCACAAATTCTGTTTACTGTGCCACGCGAAATCCCAAATAAAGTTGAAGGTGTGACAGCGAGGAATCCGCCCTTGAATAGGGCATTAATAGCGCGAGCACGCTCACCCTTGTGCCGTGACAGCTTCTCGTGGACGCACGCCCTGCTGCCGCTACCCTCTTATTCCAGTTTGGTGCAGCTGAGAGCTGTCATGGCCTTTGCCAAATCTATTTTTGTGTTCTGTCCTCTCAAAGTGACTGAAGGGAGTTGCCAAGGTTTTGATATGCTAGCCCTGTCTGCGTCCTTATCTGACATCAGGCAAAATGCAGGGTGATGTTTCTAACTATCGTGTCCCTGAGATCAAATCCCAAGAGTTCTGCCTTCAGGGCTCGGGATGGTGGTCTGGATGTTGGTCTTAGTGAGGGAACCCGCTGTCCTGCTGCAGAGTTTCCCATGTCTGTCATATGGCAGGGAATCATTAGGAGGCACAAGTAATGCTTTTCTGTAGCCCTGTAAATTGGCTCTCAGTCTGGAAGAGGGAATTTCCCATTTGGAACAGTTTTTTTTCTGTGCTGTCATTGCCCCTATCTGCCCTCTGGGGCTATATGGGGTATTGCAGATGTGTAGGATCATAATAGTAATTATTTATAACACCCATATAAGTGTAACATTTACCATGTTTGATATCTAATGATTGCAAAATTCGGCCCTTAAAATTGGCTTTTTGGGCCCTAACAGGACCAGCCATAAAATTGGCAAGATATCAATCGGACGGGTTTAAAAATCCCATTGGAGTGAAGACCACATCAGCTTCCTTGCTCTGACCTCCTGTATTATTTACAATAAAAATTATAATCCAACATCTCCCATTGCCACTTTAGAGGTTTATGTCGTCCCCTTGCTGTTCCCATACTTTTACTAATTTCCAGTAACATTGTATCCTTATAGTTTCCTCTTGTTACTGTTGTTTTTTAATGTTGTGCTAAACTATACTGTTAAGGTTGCTACGTTCTGCTAGCCTTGCTAAAGATGGCCTCATCGCTAGTGAACTGCATTATGGGTACCAATATTTATTCCACCTCTGGATCCTGTTTGAACCAGAACCATCTTGCACTGCACAGACTCATTGGGGAGCTTCAACACCCAAAGCAGAACATCCAATTCCTAGAATTCCGCTCTGGAACACGAGAGTAATGGAGCTTTCCCTTTAGTGATGAATCACATCTGGCTGCAGTGGCTGTGCATGTGAAGGGGGTTCTGGGCCAAAATGAATGTAACTGAGAGTGGGGGGAAAAGCATTTAATCAATTTGCATTGTTCCCTCATTCCCTAGGTGAAGTCAATGGGCAGGCTGGCTTTTCTGATTTGGTGAATCTATGGGACAGAGGTTTGCTCTGATCTCGTGGCCTTGGAGAGCTCTTGGTTTCTGTGCATTTAAGGCTTACATTTTCCTTGATAAAATGCTGATTTATTTGTATATTGGGTTAATGAGTAACTTCTCTTGCGCAATGAGGAAGAATATTTTGGAGCAAATAGAGGGCATGTCCTAAAACCTGTTCTTTTAGGGATATGAATCAAGGCTTTGTGATTCTACTCTGTTTTTGCCCAATGCCTTCTGCGCACCCAAGGTCTGTGTATTTAAATCTCATGGGGTGGGGAGGCCATGATGTGTCAGAATATTAAGGACTTATAAATCTAACCCAACACATTTTTTAGATGCTGTTTAGAGCGGCTCTGCGGTCTCTCTGTAAAGGTGGCCATACACAGACTCATACACAAACTCATTTTTTTCTGGTTGGGCTTTTTGGGGCAAAAACTCAATTTTTTTTCATGGGAAAAAAAACCTTGAATTTTTTTAGATTTATTATACCCTGTTTCTGCAAAATGCCTGAATCTGAAAACGCTGCATCTCAATCATGTCGAGCGCATGTATAAGTCAATGGGAGATTCACGTTTTTCGTAAATACCAGGAGCTCTTCTATAAAAGTAACTTAAATTGTACATTTATTGGTTATTCTTTCCCAAGACAGAGTTGTGAAAGGAAGTAAAGTCCGTTGCATGAGTAGCAAGAAATACACTCCCCCATGCAAGCACATGAAGTACATTATTTCTGCAATACCAGCCAATCTCAGGCCAGTCCTTCCTTTTATATTTTACTTCTGTTTGTTTACTAACTCTTGGTGTTGTTTCAGTGACGTCCTTGCATTGCCAATATTCAAACACGAGGAGCCCCAACTCTCTCCAGAGAGCAACGCCAAGGTCCCTCCATTCCAGTATGTGCTGTGTACTGCCACCTCGCCTGCTGTGAAACTGCATGAGGAGACCCTGACTTATCTCAACCAAGGTACAAAGGCGCTGCTCTGTAAACGACGATGGAGTGTTCCGGAACATCTGTTCTAGTGTGTTGTTGTACAGGAAGGAGGCATATGTGTACTGGGCTGTCTTTAGCAGTGGTGGGGTCACGTTGACAATGGCCCTCCAGTTATTTCAGTTATTTGACTATAATACTCCGCAGCCTCAAAATAAAAACTGAAGGGCTGAAATGATGGAAACCCCCAATATTAAAATGTATTGTCTCCCACCTTGCCCTATGCTACCTGCTGTGCTGCCAATTTTCCTATCAGCCTTATGGGGGCCCTACTATGTAAGGCACAGGTAATCCCATCTATTTGAACCTAAAGACAGCCCTGGATATTTTACCTTTTAAACCCAAGGAAGACATATTTTATCATCTAATACAGTGTTTTATTTATGTGTGATTATTTATATCTATATATGTGTATGTATAATATAGAATATATTTGAGATGACTGCTGTAAGTATAGAAAATACATGAAATTTACCCCTTTAATCTGAGATACTTAAAGTATTCTCATTTATTGCCTAAGCATGTAATTGCATTGTAACAAGTACTTGGTTTCTATACAAACTGCCTTAAATTGCTGCCTGCCGGCAGCATTACTTTTAATAGTCCTATACAGTAGTTAAACTGGCCCTTGCAGTCTCACCTAGAGTCCAAATGACCCTTTGACGTCATTGCTTTAGGCTGCATTCATTTGACATCATTGCTTTAGGCTGCATTCATTTGACATCATTGCTTTAGGCTGCATTCATTGGTCACATTCCTTGTTGCAGTTTTAAAGGAGTGGGCAGTTGTGTCTCTTATACTCTGCAAAAGGAGATCATGTCTATTAAATTCCTGCTCCAGTAATTTCACAGACGAACAGAAAGGGAGCCTGAGCAGTTTATTAGATAGACTTCACTTCACTGAAATTGCCATTCTCTCTCTCTCTCTCTCTCACTTTTTTTTTTTTTGATGGGGTTAAGAAGTAGAGTAATAAATAAAATTATCCCTTCAAACGCTATGTACCCAGGTCAAGGGTCAATTTAAAATCCCTTATTTACTCTGATCGCCTTGAATAGTTAATATGCTTAATCTGCCTTTAAATCTTTAGCTTAATAGCCAGTAAGGAATTTTTATTGATTCAGCACCGTGGGTAATTTACTGATCGGCTCAGACTCAGATCCAGAAATCCTGAGATTCCATCTGTTATTCATGGAATGGCTCACACTGGGGAGAGAACCTTCAGATTTATTTTTAGGAATCTGAAATACGTGGTGGGGGGCGGCTGAATGGATTGGGAAACATGTCCATCTGGAATGAATAAAAGCAGCCAGTTTCTAGTGATGTACCCTGCGTGTATGGCAGTGTGGGGGGGGATTAAATATCTCAGTGATGCACAATTTATCATATTGAGTCACATCTCATGGGTGGGGCTGATTCCATTTTCCAGTTAAAAATTACAATGATAGTGTGTCTGTGCAATATCCTTTCTGAGCTAGAAACGTAAAGGAATCTACTCAAATAGCCAATATCTCCCCCACCCCCAAACAAACAGAACCACGTCTGGGGATTTGTCATAGAGAAAAATGAGTCCTGTCTAAGAACTGACACATTGTGTGCTGTGCATTTAAAGGGGCCCCTAATCAAACAAATCTGACTTTAAGAATGAATACAGTTTGCTCAGGTAACCGAAAGATGATTGCTGCTGACTTTTATTTGCTGATGACTTACCTTCTGTTTGATGTCACGCTAGCCCAGAACTGCCCTGAGTTTGTCTTAAAAACCATACCATAAAGCAAGATTGTCCTGCTGTGTTTTCCTAGAAAGGAAGAGAAAACACAGTTACACAGGTAGCAGGAAACACAATTCCCCTTTGTTACCCTCTTCATTGCTTCCTTAAACCAAGAGGATCTTGCACTCTTACAGGGAGTTCCTTGTATTTCAGGCTGACTGTGTTTCATTTGGGCCTTTGGCCTGACCTGTTCCCACTCTACCTGTGTTACATTACAGCCCTCACTTCTAGCTGTGCTGCACCCTGGGGTGAGCCTCCCTAACACCACAATTGTAACTGTAATTTTGTAACAACATGGCAATGGGAATACCTGGGGCTCTGAGGAGCATTAGTGGGTGTAATACAATACAGTCTGGGTGTAATACAATTTCAAGGCAGTGCCATTAATATTGACAATATTGGGCCAAAAATTCGGAAGCTGGTGATGTTGATCCCTGAGGTCTGAACCATAAACTTTCCTTCATTTGGGAAGAGGCAAAAGTAGAAGCAGAGTGACTTTGTTGTGGCACCATTGTGGTTATGTTTCCTGCAGTGGAATCCAAACAATTATCCCCAGCTGCAAGGGTCCCAGTGATCCTGGCATTTATTCCCCAGAATGTTCTGATCTGAGTGGATTACTATCACCCTACCCCTTGTGTATACAAGCAGAAAAGCAACAAAGCAATAATCAGAAATAGGTCCTGGAGTAGGTAAGTGGACATTGTATTGTATTGGGTCTCAGCCCATATTCTAGTTTTCTGGAAGTCCAATGTAGTAATCCAGATGATGAAATACTTTGCTATTTCAAGTATTATGGAGTTGCTATGTAAAGCAGCCTCAGCAACCAGAGAAAATTTGAGAGCGCCAAAGAGATGCTGCACCTTGTAACAAAGTTTTTTTTTTTTTGCCCTCCAAACTTTTATAGGCTGTGTCCCCAATAGGTGTGTATGTTAATGGGACACTCCACCCCTTTGACTTGATTTTATTTCAGCATTCATTAACATCTCTGCAGGCTCCACTGGGTTAAACTGTTGAAACCCTGGTTCTTTTTGACCATTGTCTCATGAATCTATTTAACAAAAGATGATGGCAGAGCTACTGTTTGTTTTCTGCAAGTAGTAAAAGCACTGCTGTCAAATCGGGTTTCCAGTGCAAGCATAGAAGTGTTTGTGGGTGTTAAAGTACAAATTTGACGTTAGAACCAATGCAGTGTTACATTTTAGAGAAATAAAACATATTTTGTTTGTACTGTCCCTTTAAGGTACAGACCTATTCTTGGATAGAACTTGACTTATAGAGGAATAAGATTTTACTCCTACGTCCCACTGTAATCATCATCACGGCTGGGCTGTCACTGGCTTCTGGGGGGGGGTCACATGTTACCAGATGGAGGAGACGAACTCAGAGGGCCAAGCCTCACAGGCTACTACAGGAGGTGCCAAGTTAATGATGCTGCAGTGGTTGGAAACTACTACACTAAGAATGCTGGTAATTGGTTCCCCCCCTGAACTGGAGGGGGTGAGGGGCTCATTGCCCACCAGTCTTCCTCTTTTAGGGTCAGGGCACACACGCAGATTTGGGGAGATTAGTCGCCCTGGGACAAATCTCCTCTTCTTCCGGGCGACTAATTCTTTTTGTGAAGTCGCCCGCAGTTTCCTCATGAAGCAATTTCGGATGACACTGGCGACTAATCTCCCCAAATCTGCCTGTGTGCCCTGACCCTAAGTGTGTTTTTATCATTCTGTTTAGGTTTCCTTCTAAGCCCGACTGGTAAGTTGATGATATCCACCCCGAATGAATCCGTGTATGGAAAGGAGCAGGCACCTGGGGGCTCTTTACCAATGTAATCTGATAAGTGATAATGGAGTTTATGTAGATCTGAACCTGTCAAACAGGCAAAAGCACTCAGAAACTGTGTTTCCTCTCCATACACTGTATCCACAAGAATTAAAGTCTTATTTTTAAAGGGGAAAGAAGCCCTATTTATAAACGGGTGGTATCTTCCATTTATTTTGCCGTAATTGCATAATTTAAATAAATGTATGTACAAAACCTTTGTATTTGGGTGGTTTATAATAATCTGTACCTTTATACTGTCTGTTTAATGGAGAATACATGGAAGATACCCCCAGTTTAATTGTAGGGTGTCTTTTCTGATGATGCGCCCCCCTGCTGTAACCTCCCTCTCTCTGCAGGTTCGCGTCGCCACCTTGTGCTCTTTGTAGTGTGATTTATCTATGTTTTATACCAATCTGAGGGGGTGTTTTGTTTTCCCAGTTCTCACCTGTTTTCTTTCACCTGTTTCCCTGTGGAGAAATCTTGTACTTGGCAAAGAATTGGCCCTTGGTTGATACTAGGATCCCTGCTCAGAAACCCACAACCCTGCTACCTTTTGTAGTTGGGTGGGTAGAGGAAAGTCCTGATGCTCTCACCTATGGAGGTTATGATAAAACCCCTCCCTTCTCACAGGTACCTATTTCACTTTTTCTATTGGAGTCTCCGAGGGTCCTTCTTGCACGGGCCCTACAGGGTGATTCTGGGTAGAGATCCCAGAATCCTGTGCAAGAACTGATTTCTGTTCGCTCTGTAGGGAATTTTCTCGCTCCACAGGAAGAGAGTAACTTGTATTTTATTTTTTATTTTCTTATTGTGATGAGTGGTGTGTTCATGAGCTGTGTGTGTTCTGCTGTTGTACAATAGACAGGGTCATTTTTGTAGTGCCGTTATACTGCTCTGTGTAGCTGATGCACCTGTCACTCATAACACTCTCTTCCCTTATATACAGAAGGAATGTCCTGGGCATACAATAAGCCCTTATACTGTACAGTCTAAGGAAAACAAACTGTCCCCTCCCTCCCATAAGTATAAATGTAAATATACCAAGAAGGAATGTCTGGGCACACAATAAGCTCTACCCTTGTACTATACTATCTAAGGAAAATATGGCATTTTCAACCCATCTGTATAAATGTAAAGAAGAATGTGCTGGATTCACAGTGAACTGTAACCAGGACCACCATCAGTAATCATGGGGCCCTCATACTATCCACAGTTGTGCCAAAATCCAAACTCATAATTCACTGAACCCTGCCTACTCCCCCACAAACCCCATCCCCTTTCACAAATCTCACTCTACCATATGGGGGGGGGCTTCCTGACATGAGGTTTCTGACTTTAGTACCCCCTGATGGCAGCCCTGACCATAACCTTGTTCTGTTATAGCTAAGAAAAGTTACATTCATGGCGAAACTCAAGTAACTAAGAACAGACTTTGCAATGTATCAGTCTCATAAGTTATAATCAACATAAACAACTGGTACAGAGGTTCATAGATGATTACCATAGGCACATTCAGAGCTGCTCAATCAAACCTATCATATATCATAAAAGCCTTCTCCTGTTCAATCTCAGACAATCCAGGGGAAACTTATCTGGAGCTCAAAAATGACAGGGTGCAAATTTTAAATGTGAAATGGGATTTAATAGTTTCCTTCAACTAACTGTTCATGTTGGCCCATGAACACTTAGTAGGCTCTTATATCATTTCAGTAGTCCCCAGCCAGGGAAAGTCAAGAGAAGTTTTATATGCCCTGTATAGTAATTCCATACAAAAAAATTATATTGGTTAAATGTAATAAAATTCATGTATACAGTTTCTTTTCTGTTACAAACTAGGTGCCTGATGTCTCCCAGTCCTTATGGCTTTGGCCCTGAGTCCCTGAACTACAAACATTGCCAGCAAGTAGTAATAAGTTAGTCTTTCACTAATGTGCATTCCCTTTAAATCATTTACAGAGGTTGGCAGTAACTCAGCAGCTTGTTTGGAAATGCAGGCCGATGACTTAATTACAGCGTACTGGGTTAATTACTAGGGATTGTACATTTTATAGCCGATCAGTCAGAGGTGGGTGGAATGGCTCAATGACTGGAACAGTCTGTTCCTCAGGCGATAACTGGTGGAGCTGAATAATCCACCTGCCGATCTGTGGGTCAAGAAAGCTGAAGTCCCAGGGGCCCTCACGGACTAAAGCACCTTCAGGCCTGAGCAGCCACACAACCTGTAAATGACTTTGTGCATACTGCATATTGCTCTGCATACTGCTTTGCTACATTGTGTGTATATTCCCTTTAACAATTCCCCTTCCCAATTCTACAGACAACAGTAAGGGAAGGAGCACTAAATGCATATTATGCTTTCAGGTTTGTAGGTCTCACTGGCTGAAGTGCACCCTCACTTTCATTTTAAGACATAAATGTAAATCTTGTCACGGGTCCTCCAATAAGCCCTACCCTTATCTGCTGAGTATTGCAGTTATTCTTTTATATTTTTTATCTATGCTGTCCCGATCAATACATTGGTGCCACACAAATTGCAAGTCTATGCCCCAACACACAGTCATGTCTTGAGTACACTGCATAGACCATGCAGCACTAGGCACAGTCCAGTTAGGAATAATTATAGAAATGGAAGGTCCAAAGGTTAAATTCAGAACAAGATTATAAAGTATCAGAAATACACATTCCCTTAGAGTGTGATTGTGGGGGGACTAGTTGGATTCTATTAACGGTTTCCCCTGAAATGGCTCTGTGGCCCTAGTCTATTCTATTGCCAAAGGGGTTTCATAACTTGGTGTGAATGTCTGTGTGTGTGTTGTAATTTGGATTGTGTGTGTCTGTATGTTGTGCAAGTTTGTATGTTTGGATTGTATGTGTGTGTGCGTTGTGCAGGTTTGTATGTTTGGATTGTGTGTGTATGTTGTGCAAGTTTGTATGTTTGGATTGTGTGTGTCTGTGTTGTGCAAGACTGTGTGCAGTTTGCGATTGGACTATGAGTTGGTGCAGAGATAATGTTGCCTTGTGCTGCCATGTATAGGCAGAGCCTGTATTACTCTTTGCATGTAACAGCTGTGTCTGCATTAGACATAACCTATAGACCTATTCCACTCTGGGCAGATAAATCACTACAATATTCTGACCTTATTCTCTTATTCCTTCCAGGACAATCTTATGAAATCCGTCTTCTCGACAATAGAAAATTGGGAGAGTACCAGGACCTAAATACCAAATATATCAAGGTAGTTGGGGAACTAATTGTCTGCCTCCTGTACCCATCACCTCCTTTGCTTTTTTTCAAATTGGTGGATTCAGTGCTGCAGCAGATGTTGGTGTAGTTGTGCCTTTACCTTAAAGGGAATCTGTCGTCATTTTAAACTTTTTTTTTTTTTGCATTTTTATAAAAACAACACATCCATAAACACTGTCTGGCAAATAAAATGTTAATCCACAAATCCATGCATAAATTATTTTAGTTTGTATTTTGTCATGGGGGCTTCCATTTCTGCTCATTACACATTCATCCTGTGCTGCTCTAACAGCAGGCACAGCATTACCTGTGTGCTTGGAGGCAGCCACTCTGTAATGAAAAGCCAGGTCGCACTACGACATGAGAATCCAGCTGTACACTCCCCCTCCCCTCTCTGCCCATGCCTGTGATTTTTGGAGGAGAGAGGTCACATGGTTGCAGGGAACCAATTACTTTCACTTTCCTACGTCCTGCTCTACAGCTGCACTAGCAGCCCCTCCTCCCACACAGACACTATCAAAGCTCCTGCCGTTCTGTAAGTTTGATCTCTGCTTTCCTTTGGAGGGGGGAACTTTCTCTCCTTGCTGCCTTCCTAGTTTGTTTTACTGGTTACTAGATGAGGTAAAGGAGCTGTGAGTTCCCTCTGCTATCCACCTCACACACACTGCACTCCTTTCCTGCCTGCAATACTTCTTTTTTCATTTACTACTTACTGCCTCCTTTCTCCTGAGCTATTTTAACCCTTCCTAGACTTCCTCCTAAGTTTCCCTAGTTTTCAAGTATGTCCTCCTTATTTTATCCTTTTTTCTATTCCCTGTCATCAGTCCTGGGAGTGTACTCCTGTGGTTCTGCCATTCATGTTTGTGTAAACAAATATAATAAACTATCTATATAAAATATTTTTTCCAGTGCCCAAAATGAATTGTGTGTGTGTGTGTGTGTATATATATATATATATATATATATATAATACACAAAAGCCATGAATATCCTGTAAATTATATCCTTATAAACGGTGAGTAGTGATGTCATCAGTTATAAACGGTGAGTAGTGATGTCATTTCTGTCACATGACTCACTAAAATTTGTGTATTATAATAAATAAAGTACCCCCAGTTGTAAAATATGAGGATATTAGAAGTTACCTCGGAGTTCCATGACCTGTATAAAAACACTCGGCCTTCGGCCTCGTGTTTTTATATGGTCATGAAACTCCTCGGTAACTAATAATATCCTTATATTTTACAAGAGGGGGTACTTTATTCACTATATATATATATATATATATATATATATATATATATATATATATATATATATATATATATATATATATATATTTATTTTTGAAACGTAAGTGGGGGCAGTGATCACAGGACTATCTTATGTCAATCCTTCTGAAGTGGTGTCAGTGGGAGTTTATCTTGATTCCTGCCTATTGTTCAATTGACAGGCTCAGCAGACAAGGCTCTATTTACATTACAGCAGCTTGTAGGAGGGAGGGGTAATGACATCACTCCAACTTGCAGTGCAGCAGTAAAGTGTGACTGAAGTTTATCAGAGCACAAGTCACATGACCTGAGGGCAGCTGGGAAATGTCAAAATGTCTAGCCCCATAGCAAATTTTAAAATTAGATATAAAAAAATCCATTTCTTGTTTTGAAAAACAGATTTCAATGCAGGATTCTGCTGTAGTAGCACTATTAACTGATACATTTTGTAAAAAATTTTTTTTTCCACGACAGTATCCCTTTAAGCAACTCTTGTCTCTCCCATGCAGAGCATCATACGGGTTGTGTTCCATGACAGGCGCTTGCAGTACATGGAACATCAACAGCTGGAGGGCTGGAGATGGAGTCGACCTGGAGATCGGATCCTGGATATAGGTCAGTGTGCCACTATCAAGGAATAGCACATGTCTTTAAGACTAAGTGCTTGTTCATAATCATCATCATCATTGCACACAATCTTCAGCTTGTCTGGTTCTCTGATGCCAGACTGTTAAGATCCTTTAGACTAAATGTCCCAGTGTCCACTATTGGAGGTGACATGGATAGAATTCCATGTCACAGGAACACATATGGGATAAATGCAATAAGCGACAATAAGTAAAAGAATGGGGGTTGCAGACATGATGGAGGGTGAGATCAAGGGGAAAGGGATCAGGACAGCAGAATATTAAACATCCACCAGTACTGTAATACTAATGCCATATGAATATTGCTGCCTTTTAATTATTCTACTTGGAACTTTTATTACAGATATCCCTCTGTCAGTTGGAATATTAGACCCCAGAGCCAGCCCGACCCAACTGAATACAGTAGAATTTCTGTGGGATCCAAGCAAACGCACATCTGCCTTTATTCAGGTAAAGACTGCCGAGTACTTTATCCCACCCTTGTCTGTTACCTGGGGTATCACACTTCCTGTTAGATGCTAAGTGCACACAGTGAATTGTGTTTGGCAATTCTGGGTAAGTCCTCCTGATTTCCCAAAATTCCACCCCCTCCAGGTTCACTGTATCAGCACAGAATTCACGCCTCGGAAGCATGGCGGAGAGAAGGGTGTCCCTTTTCGGATTCAGATTGACACATTCAAGCAGAATGAGAACGGCGAATATACAGAACATTTGCACTCGGGCAGCTGCCAAGTCAAAGTCTTTAAGGTAACTCTTTGCTTCATTCTGAGGTTGGTCTTTAAAGAGATTCTACTGGTACAGTAGAAAAAGTTCAGCCTTGCCTTGCTATGTAGCAGGGATTCTTAATATTGACTATGCAGGTCATTTTGGTTACTACTGTTAAATCACGGATGATGACGTTTTTGCCTTCGTCTTTAACCCTCTGCAGCCCAAGGGAGCAGACCGCAAACAGAAAACTGACCGAGAAAAGATGGAGAAGAGAACACCGCAAGAGAAGGAGAAGTACCAGCCGGCGTACGACACCACTATACTGAACGAGGTGGGTGTGAGGAGGGATGGGTGCTCACGTTGAAGAGAGGCAGTGGGGAAGTTCTGTAGATTCATGAGGGCTGAGTGTCTCTATAAAAAGGTGGTGACAGGGAAGGGGGCTATTTGCTGCTTAGGGTTGAGTATTTTTGCTGCTGCACACTCAGTACTAGTTATAGTAACATACATTACCAGTCTTCTACTTCTTCTTGTTTCTCAATGCCACAGATGTATGGTGTGCGTTCTACTGGATGTGCATTGGGGGGCTCTGCAATGCTTATTCTATCACTCTCCATAAAAAATCTTGATTTGCTATCCCATTGGTCAGCCAACCTTAACCCATAAAGTTCTGCCGCTCCTCTGTTACTACTTTCCTGTATTCCTCATACCATCCCTGTCCTATGGAATCACGTTTATGTTTACTTATTTGTTCTCACGTTTTTGCTTTTACTTTATATATTTTTCCTTGCTGGCTCTTTTGCATTATGGGAGATGTTTTTGCATTCTAAGTGACCCAGTGTATTACCCTATGTCTTATTTTCTTTATTGCTTTTTGTTAAAATATATTAATCCTGTAATATTCATGTTCCCTGCTTTGTACATATTCTTCTGTTTTCCAAAGAATTCTTTTAAACACTTTGCTGTCTAACAGGTCTGTATGTGGCCAACTTAACCCATAGGAGACCAACTCTAATTAGCATATAGAGAAGGCGCAGAATGATGAGCAGTAATTGGTCTGTAGATGGCGCCTTTCCTTGCTGCTGATCAGACTCTGTCTCCATGAATAGATACAGCCTCTCTGTTAATTCTGTGGGTATATCTGCAGCAAGTTTTGTATAGGGGGAATTTCATCCCTACAATGCTTACTCTCTGCATGCCTCCTACTGCACCTCTGTTTTTTTTTCCCTACCCTCTTCTCCCCCCCCACCCAAAATTCTTCCCCAACAACCAATTCTCCCCCCCCCCCATCGAGAATACTTTTGCATTCATCCACTGTAATGCCCTTTTGCTTTTCTTTGTGCAGTGCTCTCCTTGGCCAGAATTACCATATCAGGCAAACAGCTCCTCCTCCCCTGGTTACAGCACCTCCCCAAACTCTTTCAGCATCGGAGAAGGGTATGTTCGTGTGCCTCTGTGCAGGAGGGTCACATTTGACCCAGACTGTGGAACTAGACGCAACATTACCAGTCTGTTACTTGCTGCCCCAGTTGATACCCTGGCCTTGTCTAAGGGGTGAATCAAAGACTACCCTGTTTTCCCCTAGAAAATGGCAAGTCTCTTATACATAGCCATGTGGATTCATGTTAAAGGAGACAAATGGCCGGTCTGTGAGTGCATTTCACTAGAAATTACCCAGACCCAATACATAACTCAGAATTCCATGTTCCCTGTGTTTCCCCTCCCTCCACGAGCAAGACATTAGCTCTATACAGTGTATACAGGGAACACCTAGTGCAGCAGAGTAGTGTATAACATAAATATATCACGCCAGCGACCTCAGGCGTGGCCCTCTGGCTATAGGATTCCAGGGGTTTCCTGTACGTAGCTTCTGTGGTCAGGGAATCCCTGGTAGCAGGACTGACAGTATAGCTCCCCTGTTTACCAACTATAAAGGTTTTTTCTAATGCCATGTCCTTTATTATCTGTTTCAGGAACAGTTCACCCACCTCCCAGGTAGATCCTGCCCCTCTGAGAACTGATGTAAGTATGGTGCAATATAGCACATGTGTGGTTACCGTTCATTGTTACAAACGACCTTCCATTGCTTTGACTTTGTGCTTTGTCTTTTATAACAGAAAGCCAGCGCTGGGTTTAACAGTGAATTTTGGAATCCAGAGGACAAAAAAAAAGTAAGATTGTACTTTTTTCTTGTTACCCCTTCCAACCCTCATAATGCATGATTTCTATATATTGGCCTCTACATCTTACTAAATGGCTATTTCCTGTTGAAGCACCTACTCCCATCAGCCTCCATCCAAGATGTGCAGCAGTGGCTACAGAAGAACCGATTCCCGCAGTACTGTCGTCTCTTCTCCAGCTTCTCTGGTAAGCCAATCAGAACGTGATATCATTGCAGCAGGGCACAGCTCTTTCATTCTATATTTGCTGCAAGTGTAGCTCTTCTGTCTCTGCCTGATTTGGCCACCCTTGCACCTTTTACAGTACATTAACTGGGATGTTGTTTTAGGCGCAGATTTATTAAAGATGTCCAAAGAAGATTTTATCCAAGTGTGTGGCCCAGCAGACGGCATCCGACTCTACAACGCGGTGAAAGGAAGGTCCGTAATGCCGACTACTTTCACTTTAATTTAGTCTGATCAAAGGTCAGAAAAAGACAATTACAAAGCTCTGATTTTTTTTTTGCCTTCAGAAATGTGCGGCCCCGACTGACTATTTATGTCTGTCATGAGCCAGAACAGAACCGATCCCTACTGCAGAACAAGCGAGAGCTGGGGGACAGCACAGTGTGTGGTAGGTTTGCATTTGTTGCTACATTGTAATTGGCAGAGCAGAATGATCAGTGTTTCTGATACAGTAACAAGCAAAGATTTGAATACGATCGCTCTCATGGGTGGAAGCCTGAATGGAACGTCAAAGGAAGCGCCTGGGCTGGATCAGATCCGCAGCTCGGCCCACGGGGGAATGTCAAAAGGGTTCACTGAAAATTTTGCAATGCTGTGTAGGCTTTATTTTAGGGTCAGTATTTCCTGCAGAACTGGTTTTATTGCTGAGTAACCACTCGCACCTATTGAGGAAGGCGAAGGTGTGCAGGGTGACGGCTGTATGCTTCTCTGCTCATGTGGAAGATCAAACACATTCTCTGTTCTGTTCCATTTTCTGTTCTCAACAGCTCAATCCATCTGCCATGCCCAGGGTCACACACGTTCTATTGCGCTCCTCCGAGGCATGTGTCACTGCTGCTAAGATAAACAGATATATCTGCATTTCAACATATCTGCTCGATTTTCTGGGGATTTTAAAAACTTTTGTAAATGTTATATTGTCTCTGTCCTTTTCTGTTCTCGGCTCTGACTTGAAACAGTGTAGCAGAATAGGGGCCAGTGAAGGAGCAGGCAAAGAATTGTCGACGTCTGCTACAATGTTTCAAGACCTAAAACTTGAGAACAGAAAGGGACAGACACACAGTGATGGATGATCGCAAAAAGACAATTACATGTAACTATTTTACCTAGAGAAGTTGCTTAGAATAATTTATTTTCAGGTTCACATCTACTTTAATGATTTGTAGTCATGCCATGGCCTATGTGGGGTATTTAACTGGGGGGGAGGGGCTGCTTAGGGACATTGTGGCGTCCTAGGTTCTAAGAGCTCATGTTAGCTGCTATATATCTCTTCCATGCAGTGTACCACGCAATTTTCTTGGATGAACTGACTGCACTAGAGCTTATTGAGAAGATTGCCAACCTGTACACCATCTCCCCCCAGCAAATCAGCCAGATCTACAGGCAGGGGCCAACCGGGATACATGTGGTGGTGAGCACAGAGGTTAGTATGGAGGGTCTGCCTGTTGGGAAATAGGTACGCACTGTAACTATAGCTGTTTGCCTAAGTGATCCATGCTGTCCAGGTCTGTCAATTCCTCAGGGAGTCCGTGGATTGGCTCCAGTTGTGCCCGAGGGCAGGAATACAGGCCATGCTCTGAACCGTCTTCAGTACGTGTACCACACAATGTTCAGACATGTACAACAACTCCCTTACACTTGTCACCGAGTGTCTAAGATACGATCTGAGGAATGTTCCTTATGATGTCAAGTGCCGAGTGATTGATTTGCTTTCTCAGCTGCTATTAATAAGCATCTAAATTCCTCTTAACAGAAGTGTCAGAACCATTCCATCTTTCTGTAAGACCCAAACCATGTTATCATATTGTGCTGTCCAGCAGACATTATTATTAATGTGCTTTATGCATTCACCATTCGTACAGAGACTTATGCCTTAGCCAGACTTTCTTATCACTCCCACTCTTCTAGTTAATTCAGCCACAAGCATCTCCAGCCAGCAGTGCTGTTATTATCAATGAGACTTTTGGATCAAGTTTTAAGCCTTGTGAGACTTTTGCTCCGATCCCAGTTGTACATAAAGCAAGGTGACACTTCCGTTTTAATTTTCAATTATTTATTCTACAGAATTATTTTCTTTTGCAGATGGTTCAGAACTTCCAGGATGAGTCGTGTTTTGTAATCCGCACCCTTAAAGGTATTTGTCCTCCTTATAATTTCTCCTGTGCTATTGTCCCCTGTCACAACCTTAGTGTCCATCCCTTGGCTTAACAAATAGGATTTCCACCCACAAATTGTTTAAAACCAGTATCTGTTTTGTCTGACTCCTAAAACATTGTAGCAGGTCAGTTGTTAATCAACTGCTACATTGTTTTAGAACAGACAAAAAAAGGGATAAACAGAACCAGCAGTATGCCGCTTATAAACATCCAGCCAGATACTGCTTTCATTATTAATTTTTCTGAAAATGTGGAATGAATGAATATTGGTAAATAATTATATTGATATATTGAATTATATTGTCTTTCACTAGTTTATGTACTAGTTTTTGTGCACCCACCTTGAAGCTACCCATTAGGATCTGCCCTCAAGTGAAACCTAGGTTTTATTTTATATTGATATTAATATATAATATTTTTTAATTGCAGCAGAAAACAGTGATGGATACCACATCATCTTAAAATAAAGGAGCCATCCTTCTCCAGTGCATCACAGATTCTTTTGGGAATTGGTGTTAAAGGGCAAATGAACAAATGTCAGCCTTTGGCCCCTCCCACATCCCTGTATTTATCATGTTACTTAGCAGGAGAGTTTAGGAAGATGGCATTATGGCGAGTCCCCTTGGATTTAGGGGGTTTCGTGTAAATATATAAATAGACTTTTCTGCCTCCCTTGTGTAAATGTAAATTCTGCAGCCAGTGAAATATTGTAAATAACCAAATACTGGAAGATTTCTCAGGATTATTTGTTGATTCTTGCCAGAAAATAGGCCAAAATAATTAACCCCTCCCAGTTCGACACACCCTTGCCACTTCTTTGTTGGGCTATAAAGCGAAACTTGCATTTGATACAGATTGCAGCCAAATAGTGTATAAATAAATATATATTTTAACGTGGTGCTAGAGATGATGCAATATACTGTAAATGTAGCACTGCAGTCTGTTCCATTATACAAAGATATTATAGTGCCAGGGAGCAAGGAGCTGCTAACCGGGGAAACTGGGGGTGGGCAACTTTCCAGCATGAGAATAAAAATTATTACTCAATTCCCCCTTGGGGGGGGGGGCAACAAGTTGTGTTCTTGAGAGTATAACGGATCTAGGGGGAGTTTAGCATATACTTCAGTAGTTGTGTGAGTTGCAACTGCTGAGCAGAAAAACCGACCTAAATTATCTTCACAAACAGCAGGATATTGGGTTAAAGGGCACATAAAGGAAATCTAGATGTTTATTTTGCATTCTTAATAGAAATCCCCTGCATGGACGCACTGTAAATCAGAAGGCAGCAGCAGGAGTTTACCGAGTAGAAAGAGTTCAAGGACCGTTTGGCCACATAATGTCCCTAAATAAATAGATGTCAGATTGGGAATGAATGGCACTGGTTTAGGGATAAGATTTCTGGAAAATAAATTTGTAATTTTTTTTTGGTGTTTCTTGCTTTATTGGGAGTCGGGATTTGGAAATTTGCCCTGACACAGCCGCAGTCTCCTGTTCTTAAGCCACGAGGATAGAAAAACTGCAAATATAACTGGGTCACAATGTGGGATTTTTCTTGTTGATTTTTCTATATTTTGTAAGCAAGTTTGGTGGATATGGGGGTGTAGGTGGACCCCAAAGACTAGAAGAACCTTAAGACTTGATTTTGTATGGGGGTGGGGGAGAGACCCCTCTATTCCTCATTTCTATAGCAGAGACTTTATTTTGGTAGCGTGAAACAAAGAAGTAAAGAAGCACTTAGCTCTGTATCCGTCCACTCTTGGCAACTAGGAATTTCCGAAGTCTCTTGCTTGCAGTTGTAGTCTGGCCTGTATGGCCGTTCATGCTGATGGGGTTCAGATAAAGATCTGTCATTGTTTCTGCACCAAAAAAAATAATTAGAAACTGTGTATGTTTTGATGAATGTATTTGTATTAGAATATTGAGTTGGTGTTCGGCTGCAGGGGAGTGTTGGGGCTTTTATCAACTCAGCAGGTCTGAGTCCCCCAGTAATGTCCAATATATGTGCCTTTATCAATGTGGCATCTCCCACCCCATTGCTTGAGTAATTCATATTCAGAAGAAGAATGTGGGGATGCTATGTACTAACACTTACAGCCAATGATTTACTGCTTCACTAATGCACAGTCTTTCCATTCCTTCAATGTTTGTCTCATTTTTATCTTTTGGGGGTGGGGGGGTTATAATTTAGTTGTTTTGTTATGAATGTGTAATTTGTGATTTTTGGGGCCAGGTGCACGATGTTCCTTATCTGATTCAACCTGCTGAAGCCTTTCTTTATTCAAAGAGTTAGCTGTGATGTGTGAGCGACTGACTGAGCCGGTTACAGATTCACTGCCACTTCTTTTGTACGTGTCGTGGGGGGAATAAGCACATTGCACTCACAACATGACTTTTTGTTTTTGTATTTAAAAGAATCAGAAACTGGAATCTGTAATACATGCAATAAAACATATTTCTACAAAGCTTTTCATCAACCGTCTCTTTATTTTATATATATATATCAATTTGTACAGTTTGTGTGGAGGGAAATTAAAGCAAATATGGCAACCATTATACATAAGGGATACGCTATGATTCTCTATTATAGGGGCAGTGGGAATAGGTATACTTTGCGGTGTATTATAGTATCTCTCTGTATAAGCCAGGGATCCCCAATTTTTTCAACCCACGTGAGCAACATTGAGAAGTAAAAGGAGTTGGGGAGCAACACTAGCATGAAAAATATTCTTGGGCTGCCATATAAGTGTTGTGATTGGTCATTTGGTAGCCCCTCTGTGGATTGTCAACCTACATTGAGGCTCTGTTTGGCAGTACATCTGGTTTTTATACAACCAAAACTTGCCTCCAAGCCTGGAATTCAAAAATAAGCACCTGCTTTGAGGCCACTGGGAGCAACATCCAAGGGGTTGGAGAGCAACATGTTACTCACGAGCTACTGGTTGGGGATCACTGGTATAAGCTATGGGCAGACTTGGGAGCTGTTCTTGCTGAATTGTGGTTTGTACCAGGAAATGCCAATGATGACAGTATCCCATTGTAAGAAATGGTAATAGCCTTTCTGTTTGGAAGATGTCCGATTGGCAGGCAATGCTACAGCAGATCTTGCCTTTAGTTCAAGTACTTTATAATATTAATAAAGAGCAGGCACAGCAACCCTAGTAAGGGGTGGGGAGGCTTCAGATAATCCTAGAGCTGATTATATAACCTACTTACATTCAAAGAAATGATATCAAACCAATTATCTAAATCTTATACAGTTTTCCCATATGGTAACTAAGTGACATTCTGCTGTCAGTTCTTCATTTGCAGTCTAAACTAGCCTTATCCCAAACAGCAGCTCATTGAATAAAATGGGATCGCTGGTTTAAGGGGAAATGTCATGAATTACTGGTATTAAATGTATGTTTAGTAATGCAATAAGCTTGAAAAATGAGAGAGAGGTAAAACCGGAATTAAGAGTAAAGCATTTAATAACTACAAAGTCAGAGGCGACAGACCCTTGTTTAGTATTTATAGGTCCTAAAAGAGCAATAGTCAGGAAGGCAATAATAGATCATGAGGAACTGATTGCTTCACAAACATAGACTAATCCCACAAATGTTTTCAATATTTATACGAATAGGGCATGTGCTGAACATACTATTTGCATATTGTTTTAATTAGGAAATGTGTTTTTCTTCTTCTTGCACTAAACAGGGCAAATGTGAATTTCAAACAAGTCTCAATCTTCTTTCTGATCGCTGTAAGCACAAAACCAAACAGCAGTCTTCTGAGAAGTCTCTGTATAAACAAACCCCTCTTAAGGTGGCCATAGACTTAGAGATCCGCTCGTTTGGTGATCTCTCCCCGATATGCTCACGTTGAAGTGGGCGATATCAGGCTCATCCAATTGTGGGCCCTAGGGCCAAACGATCAGATCATAATGCATCCGATAAGGGCAGTAGGATTGTGGGACCGCATACATGCACAAATGAGACCACGATCTGATGGGATATTTTAACCTGCCCGTTCAAGATCTGCCTGACTTTCGGCCAGATATCAATCAGGGAAGCTCGTCCGATGGCCTCACACAAGGGCCAATAAACTGCCGACTCTGTCTGTCGGCAACTTTTATCGGCCCGTGTATGGGGGCCTTAAGTTTTAGGGAAAGACTAGTTAAGTTGGGATTGGTTACACTGGAGAACCGATAATTAAGGGGGAATATGATCACTATATATAAATATATAAGGGGCAGTAATGAAATGGTCAAAGTACAGAGAAGAGTCACTAAGCTGATAAAGAGAATGATAGGGCTAATTTATGAGTTAAGGCTGGTCAAGTTGAGATTGGTTACACTGGAGAAAAGGCAGGTAAGAAGGGGTGGATATGGCCACTATATATAAGGGGCAATAATAAAATGGAGAAAGTACAGAGAAGAGTGACTAAACTGATAAAGGGAATGGAAGGGCTCGGTTATGGGGAAAGGTTGGACAAGTTGGGATTGGTTACACTGGAGAAGAGGAAGTTAAGGGGAATATGATCTATATATATATATATATATATATATATATATATATATATATATATATATATATATATATATATATATATATATATATATATATATATATATATATATATATATATAAAAGGGGGCAGTAATGATACAGATAACATACAACTAAGCTAATAAAGGGAACGGAAGGGCTCAGTTATGGGGAAAGACTGACCAAGTTGGGATTGGTTACACTGGAGAAGGGGCGGTTTGGTTACACTGGAGAAGAGTCAGTTAAGGGGGATATGATCACTATATATATAAATATATAAGGGGCAGAAATGAAATAGATAAAGTAAAGAGAAGAGTGACTAATCTGATAAAGGGAATGGAAGGGCTCAGTTATGGGAAACGACTGACCAAGTTGGGATTGGTTACACTGGAGAAGAGTCCGTTAAGGGGGATATGATCACTATATATAAATATTTAAGGGGGTAGCAATGATACAGATAATGTACAACTAAGCTGATTAAGAGAATGTAAGGATTTGGTTATGATGAAAGACTGACAAGCTGGAAGAAAGTACAGAGTTTAAGCTGATAAAAGAAAAGGAATGTGTCAGTTATGAGGAAGTGGACCATACAATAAACTCTTTGACCCTTCAATCTCAAGTAGATTCAACAGACATAAGGGAACCAATCCGATTACAGGAAAGGAGGTTCCATGTTAGGTGTAAAAGTATATACTTTTATATATAAAAGTATTATATTATACAGCCTTATTATCTGTAAGGCTGTGGTATTCTTTATCTAAATATACTGTACTGTGTCAGATACATACAGATTCAAGGAAGGGTTGAATGCCTTTTTAGGAAGTGAGCCTACCGATACAAATACTCAATACAATGCTGATCCAAGGACTGCTCTGACTGCCCTCTTGGAGTCAGGAAGGGAATTTTTTTCACATTACATGAGGAAATTCACATAATAAAGTATGTTTCCAATGTTTGGCTTTAACATAAAATTGTCTTGTTTCTTTTGTGTATAGAAAACATCATTAAGGACTAGCCTGACCCCAAAGCCATGCAGAACAGTAAAACAGGTTGAGTTCTGATAAATTTTGGGATTCTTTCTTTTAAGGAAACTGAATATTCTGGTGCAAAGCTATAGTAACTGGCTCATTTCTAGCTAGAATCCCCCTACCTTCAAAATCAATGGCACATATATACCCCTTCAAAAAATCATTGCAGCCAGCATGTGCCAGTCACTGACGGGATAAGGGAAGATGCCACAGAACAGGTTACAGTTTATAATCAGATTAATTGTTCTCTATGATTTTGTGGAACATTTAGCCACACCTTCACATACCTGTTCGACTGCTCGAGCTCCAATAAAATAGTAAAGCCCCAATAATGTGAGAAACAGGCAACACCTGCTCCCTTGTACCAACTCCAGCCCCAGAGACTCTCTGTCCTGCCTGAGCAGCCACTTCCCACAACTGAGTCTGCAGCCAAATACGACTGGTGCTTTACATTGTGCAAATGAACCTTCTGACAGGGATGTACATCTCTAGCTGAACATAATTAGCCAAATACTATAAGTGCTAGATTGTTGCAGAGGAATGGACATGTACACGTGATAAAGGAAAGGCTAACCAGTGAGGCAAAATTCCCTGCAGTTTTTTTGTGTGCACTCACCTCACAATGTGTGTGTGTCGTGTTCACAATCACAGCGTGTTAGAGGAACACTGCAAGCCAACTGTGGCATTGGCATCTTTAGCCATTCAGGTGCATGTTGCATAGAAACCATCACAGTCTGCAGCATGGATCTGAGTTCATTACTTTTACTAGGCATGAAGCATGTGGACTTTAAATATGGGCAGTATGAAAGGGTAATGTGTGGCAACCAGAAATGATATTCATTGCTTATTCCAAGGCATTTTAATGGCTGTTTTTAGACCAAAATGTGGCCCTGCCAGTGGCAGAAATACCGGGGGAGCAGGGCCCGCACCCCCTCAGGGCCCCCCAGCAGCGCCGCAAGCCACTGAAATCCCCAGCAAAATCGGCCGTACGGAGGGGGGCGGGGCCCGGCTGCGCATCACGCACCAGGGCCCACCCCCCTCTAGGAACGCTACTGGGCCCTGTCTCTCTTTCAACTGTCTGTTAGAGAAATAAAGCTAAAAACTTAAGCAGATGTAGATCTTGCACAGGGGCCTTCTGTAAATAGTACATTACAGTTAAGTTGTGCCTGCTGAGCATTGGGTTGGCCACTGACAGGTCAATCCTGAGCCCTCTGTTGCCTGAGGCGGCTTTTCTGTACTTTTTTGCGTCATTGTGCTAAAGTTACTGGAGGCCTTTTGCTGCCCCTGGTAATCTGATGGGCGCTGCTGCCTGGGGCCAGTTTCTCAACTCGCCTCATTGGTGCAGTGTCCCATGCCATTTGTAAATTATTGATCTTATATGAACCAGCTGTGGTTCATGCCATTTGTAAATTATTGATCTTATATGAACCAGCTGTGGTTCATATATAGGTATATACCTCTACTGCCTCCTCTAATTTGAGGCCGCACATCAGGATCAGCAATATTGAGTGTCCAGCAAGTAAGCAGAGAGAAGAGTTATTGAGCAGATAGGTGTAAGTTGCTGAATGGGGAGCAGGGGGATGGGGAAGTTGAGACCGGGGATTTTCCTTGGATATGCTTCTGTTTTTGTCCAACTCTTATTAGGGGTACCCAACCTACCATTGCAGGCATCAGCCTTCAATTGTCAGTACTGGATATAAAGCAATGCTAACACTTGGGGATGTGACTGGCAACACCATATAACATATATCTCTGGGATCCAGCAAATTAGATTCCATGACCTCCTCCAACGAGTGTGTGTTCTCCCTGTGTCTACTTGGGGTTCTTTCACGTACTCCTGTTTCCTCCCATACAAAAAAAACTTACAGGCAGGTGAATTGGCTCCTGATAAAAGTGACCCTAGTGTGTGTAAATGTTTGTAAGCTCCACTGGGAAAGAGACTCTTGTTGATTTGACAGGGGCCTTAGATTGTAAGATCCACTGGGGCAGGGACTGATTGGAAAATGATAGGTACCTTAGATTGTAAATTCACTGGGACAGGGACTGATTGGAAAATGATAGGTACCTTAGATTGTAAGCTCCACTAGGGCAGGGACTGATTGGAAAATGATAGGTACCTTAGATTGTAAATTCACTGGGACAGGGACTGATGGGAATGTAAAAGGGACCTTCGATATCACACCATGTATGCTGGTACAGGATAAAGGTATGGTGACTGTACTGTTATAATATACCTTTGTTAAGTTGATGCTAAGCTGTAAATGGACTATGAATGTCTTTGTCTTGTCTGATGTTTGTTAAAAAACAAAATAAAAACCTTCGATAGTAAGCTCCATTGATGGGAATGTGATAGGGACCTCAGATTGTAAGGTTACTGGAGCAGAGACTGATGGGAATGTGATAGGGACCTCAGATTATAAGGTTACTGGAGCAGAGACTGATGGGAATGTGATAGGGACCTTAGATTGTAAGCTCCACTGGTGGGAATGTGATAGGGACCTTAGATTGTCAGTTCACTGGGGCAGAAACTGATGGCAATGTGATGGGACATTAGATTGTAAACTCCACTGATGGGAATGTGATAGGACTCACAGATTGAAAGCTCACTGGGACAAGGACTAATGGCACTAATAATGATAATATGTCAGTGATATTAAGGAAATAATTATAAGACAGAGCTTTGTATAATGAGATCCTCCCTTCCTTGGTACAAGAACAGATTATCAGCTCTATATAATTATCCCTATAATTAGCCATAAATGATGGAGAGAAATAATAGGCAGATTTATAGGAAGAAAGAACCTGACTAAAGTAGTTTTCTCTTCTCCCATGATGCCTTGGGGGTTCAGGGGGAGATTTCAGTAAATAAAAGTATTCTTATATCAGTAAATGTAATTTTTATTTAAAAGAAGCACGTGTTCAGGGCAGGATCTCCATGCTGGGCTCGTGTTAAACGTATATTTACCATAAAAAGGAGCTATATCCTCCATAGTATCTCCCTGTATATTCTCCATTCAGCAGCCCCCATGCTTGATGTGAATCCTCCACCTATCATTAGTGCTTCCTTTCACACAACGAAACCAACATGGACCAGGCTTCTCCTATGTTACATCACTGAGTCTGTACCCACTCTGAACTGCTGTAAAGTAGGGATAGTAGTGGATTGTATGAGAAAGTTCTGGCTTTGTTTATGTGCTAGGTACATTTGCCCAACATTACACTATACATGCAAAGAAATGGCAGCCAAAGAAGGGAGGTTTCTCATTAGGGCAATCATTGAGCCTTGGGCCACCAAACAGCGTGTGCAGGGGAAAGGTGGGGGTTGCTTGAATTTGGAAGCAGAAAGCAGAATGGTAAGGTTGTTGTTAAAATGAAGAGGTACAGACAGGAGTGGCACTATACAGAGCAGACTGCCATTATATACATACCTCCCAACTGTCCCTTTTTTGACAGCTCAACCCGCAGTCCCTCATTTGTACTGGAAAGTCCCTCTTTTCTCTGCACTGACCAGCCAGAAAAAGAAACAAAGTTTCTCACTTAATTGGCTTTTAGCAGAGAGCCCAGAACAGCTAACAGGTGCAAATAAGATACTTTGTAACAATTTTGAGACACAAAAACACAGTTTAGATAAGGAGAAATATTTTCAAACTTTCATAACCTGCCAAATTTTGTAAAACAAACATGGTAATTAGGGGATGTGGTCACAGAAAGGGGTGTGGTCAAAAAATTGCTGTGCTAAATGCGGAAAAAAATTTTTTGTTCCTCTTTTTACTTCCAAAATGTTGGGAGGTATGTTATATATAGAGCAGCAGTGTAACCTCTGCCTACCCCAGTCATATATTCTCCTGTGCAGGGAACTTGTCTAGTCAGGTTCAGTGCAACTGAACAACTTGTTTGGGCTGAGGTTTCCAGAAGAACAAGAATTCAGAAAAATGTCTGTGTCCGTGGCACCAGCTGGAATGTCCCCCATCTGCTGTCATTAGGAACCTGCAGACTATGCTCACTAGGAACACACTCATTATATCTCACAGTAACCCGAGCTGCTGATGGCACAATGGATAGAATGTCACTGGGTTGCTTCTAGATTCATGCACTTGCCCATGGGATTCCAGGAAAATGAGTTATTAAACAAATGATAAAAAACAATCTTGTGATACATAGTGTCATAGTAGGCTGAAAAGGGATCAACTGGATCATTCTTGTATTATGACTATGACTATCGGTATCCCTGGATTTTTTCAGTTACTAATAGAGGCTTCTGACCTTGAAGCTACTCTACTATACTCTATATACTCTACTCTACTATATATCTATATAGTAGAGTATTTCTGCAGCAATAATGTAATTGAGGTTTGAGACAATGGGGCAGATTTATTATAGAAATGAAAAGAAGTAAAACCCCTCTCTATTCAATTGACCACCAATTAAAGAAAATTCAAATATTAGTGCAGCAGTGTCAGAGTTTAGTAACAGTTTCGTTAACGGTTACTAACCCAGTGTTGCTTCAATTATTGGGCAGCCATTGCTGGGTTACCCAATAAAGTGCTATGTGCTAGGTGCTAATAATTAATCCATACACCCCCGTTTTTTTCATATTTTAAGTGGGATTATGTTTAAAATTTGGAACTGTTAAATATATTTAATTTTTTTTTTTTAACCATTTTGAAGCTCATGCCACATTTGTTTTAAGGTCCCTATAGACGCAAAGATTTCCCTTTGCGAACGACCGATTTTAGCGAAGTCCGACCAATCCTTCCAAATTATCGTGCGGTTTGTGGGATTTGAACAATTGAACATCTTACGATTTTTCGGCCGACATCTGTCAGGAAATTGATCCGCCAGGTTAAAAAATCTTTGTCGATCCCAGTGCAATCTATCTATGTTTGCAGAGCCAAGCAGGCAGCTCCCCTTTGTTTTCCTGGCAAATTGGTCTTTTTAGTTGATGGACAATTCGTACGATCGTTCCAAGATAATCGTGGTCTCAAGATGACGATCAAATCTATTAAAAATCTCAACATCTATGGCCAGCTTTAGGGTGGGCTCATGTCTAGGACAATACATGATCTCCTTTGTCTTTATTTTGCTTCCTTGGACTTTTTTAATAAGTGGCCACTTCAAGCAATTTAACCAACCCTCACTAATAAAGACATATATATGACCTATATGTATCCGCCATATTTAAATTGACGCAAGCAATTTTGTTTAGAAATGTTTGTGCTGACGAGTTTTAGCTGGCAAAACTTTGCATTTTGATAAATAAGCAAATTCGCTGCAAATTAACGTCTGACAAAGTTGAGCAAAGTATTGCGAAGTGTTCCGAACTGAAAATTCCGACCTACGTAAATCTGCCCCTATTGATATAAAAACCTTGGCTTTCACATTGAGAAGGAAAGAAGTAACAGCAGGGAGACCTTTTTAATATTTATTGGCACATCAGGGCATATACCTGTATATTGGGAGAAGCTGCCTACTGACTGCTGCTTTTTGGAATGAGAATAGGACTTTCATCTTTTGCCACTTCTGCTATTAGAAACTACATTTCCCATAATCCACTATCTTATTGTGTCACATGACTATTTTCCCTTTATAACCTGCTTTTTTAATGTTTAAATGTAATTATGCATGTGTTATCTCCAGGGCTGACACTTCTATTACAGTGGCAGGTGACAATAAATTGAAGGAGGAATGGAAATTAACTTTCAGCCTGCAGCCCTCTTGTTGTAGCGCTCTCATCTTGTCACTTGCAGCTAACTGTGATTTGCACCCAAATTGACTGTAGCCCCATTGCTGAAAAGCAACGAAACATACATGCAAGGCAGCATTGGGCAAAGTAGAGAGCACGATAAGTGGGGGGGTTGAGGGTGGTCAGACAGGTGAGCCCAAACGTTGAAATTTTGATTTGGTGTCTACTGGACAAACTAAGCCTTGTGACACGCCAGAACTCGACACACAAGCTACCAATAAAATGCTATTCTCTGCCCATCATCACTGCTAATGTTATAAAATGACAAGCACCCTGGCTGACACATCTCAACACAGGATAGCAGTGGCAGTCAAAATGCTCCTTGTGCCATTAACTACTATGCAGTTACAATATAAGTAAGTTCTAGTTATGCCACAGCCCACTGAGTTTTACACAGGTCCTCTGCTCTGTAATATTCCTCTCACAGGATTTCTTGATACCATGCTAATTTCCTACATGTTCCCAGAGGAAACATTGCTGACATAAACCATAAAAAGCCACCTGTGAAAGTACCTTATCAAACTGGCATGGATATATCAGCAAATATTGACCTTGCATCTCTGTTACCTTCAGCGGCCATTTTGTGATGTTCTGTGAGTCAGTGAGTGTGTATGTGTGTGTGTATGTGTGGGGTATTCCATTAGAAAAATATACTTTGCATTTATAGGCATTCCTTATAAACAAAAGGATTTCATATACATGGACTTTATGTCATATATTTCTATAGAAATGTTTTCAGGGCTATTGTTTTCTATATAACGCTCCAATATCCAACCAGCTAGTAGTTCACATAAGCCAAGCCAACCCCACAGGCATATCTCCTATGAGAATGGGTGGTTCACCTTTAAGATAGGGTAATTCAGGCCCTAACAACCAGATTTCTGAAATTGCAAAGCGGAGAGCTGCTGAATTAAAAGCTAAATAACTCAAAAACCACATATAATAACAAATGAAAACCAATTGCAAATCGGCTCAGAATATCACATTTAACACCATACTAAAAGTTAGTTTAAAGGTGAACAACCTCTTTAAACTAACATTGGGGGTTTAAATGGTAAGTACATAAAGCACAAACATAAAGAATAAGAATTCCTCTTTAGTCAAGGAGAACAGGGCAGCCAACTATAGGAATGGAATGAGCTATAACCCACTAACAAATAAAGGGTAAATTTAGTCAGGGTTGACTTGGCCTTTAAAGAAAAGTACATTGGCCCAATTAAAGCAAACAGGCCTTTGTTCAAACAAGGCTTTGGGCTAAAGTGAGCAAGGAATGACTATCATTCTCCAAATTAGCTGAGGCAAATTATTGGGATATAATATTTGGCTAGCCATAAACCAATATTTGTCTCAGCCTTTGTATTTTATTAGTGCCGGTAAATGTCAATATTTGTGCGGAGTCGCTGAGCCTTATGTGCTGCGTAATCAGCTCTCCATGGCAACACCCCATGCTCAAATTAGAGTGTGCATTGGTAACGTGGTAACACAATCCTCTTCTCCCAGAACTTTCCTTGGCCGGCTCAATGGTCTGCCAAAGGACTTCCATGGTCCCCACAAATAGTGGTCTTCCAGCAAAAGAAGCATTTGTATGTCAGAAGAGTAGAACATCGCCGCTACAGTTGGAAAAGATGGAGACAGTGGGAAGATAGAGTAAAGCAAGATGGAGGCAGTAGGGCAATATAGAGATAATAGAGCAAGATGAGTATAGTAGGAGAAAATGGAGATAGCAGGGTGAGCTAGTGAGAGTAAGACAAGATAGAGATAGTAGTAGAAGATGGAGATAGCAGGGTGAGATAGTGAGAGTAAGACAAGATAGAGATAGTAGTAGAAGATGGAGATAGCAGGGTGAGATAGTGAGAGTAAGACAAGATGGTGACAGTTAGGTAAAGATGGAGACAGAAATTGCATCACATGACTTCCTGTACCCCAAATTGTTATATTTTTGAGTGGCAGGAATCAGTTGGTTCTCTTCCTGGGATATTATTTGTTAAGGGTAAAGAAGTAATAAGGGGCAATTCTGTAACATGAGAAGATGACAATCACAGTAACAGCACAGCAAAAGCAGGATTCCTTTGAGCAAGCAGACACAAGTAGAGGGTTACAAGGTGTCACGTGATGTGCAATAGATAATTAAGCCTTAATAATAATATTTACATACAATTAAGCTTAAACTCTAGATGGCTACACTGTATAATTAACAATTTCAGTCATATTAATCTGGTGCACGTGTTAATGCAGAATTGCTTTAATACTACCCATGCATTATTGCAGGGCAAACAGTTTATTGTGTTTAGCAGATACTGTATAGGATTGATTTTAAGAACTGTCTCTGTAAATATCTGATGTTACAATTTTTTACTTCAACTTCAAAGAAAAACAAAATATGTATACATATTCTTCCTGCAGATGAATTCCCCAATACAAATGTCAAGCTTGCAGCCCTGTAACTGTGTATAATACCAAATAAGAAATAATAATTAGGAAAAAACTGAACCAATTTCCCAATGTACTTGTGGGTGTATTCCATCCGGCCCCAGGGATTTGTTTACATTTTTATTGAATGTTTAAGTACCACATTGTGCATTAAACACTGGCAAGATGTTTGAGCTAAACCTATTGTACTACTACAGTGTGAGCACTGTAACATTGGCTCCTCACATTTGTATATTGAGGAAAATAAATTATGAAGTACATTTTTTCACAGCCCTCTGTAACCAAAATGCTTCTATTTTCAATGTTCCGCATCTTTTTTGATGCTTTACAACATCTTTCCGGTTGGTCTTTCCTTTTTGTTGCCTCCACCATGCCAGACCCTATCACCAGGAGAACCTTTAGCAAAATATGTTACTACCCCCCTTTGGCTTTGGAGGCTGTACTATGATTTTATTATTTATCTCATTTTTCCACCTCTTCTGTTTGTGCTTGGGTCTGATTTTCAGGCAAATTTCATTGTCTTTGATGGACTTAGTTAAAAGTTAATTTTAGGCTGTTGCCACTGATATTACTGCGTGGTGTGCATCAATGAAACAGAAATCAGTGAATCATGCAAACACAACAATGACATGCATGTATACATAGCTATTATATTATGTATAAATATGGATTATTATCATTGTGTATGCAAGACTGATATTTAGTGTCTCTTTTCTATTAAACCAGTTTTTGGTGGCTGAGTCCAGCTTCCTCCCTTATACTGGGAATTCAAGGCTAACTAACTAACACAAGCCGGTTACATCTAGTTCCTTGTAAAAATCGTTCGCCGAACACACGCTGACTCTCTTAGACTGACATAGCTCCGATCAGCTGTTTACCTTGCCTCCACTTTTTTCTGGATAAAAGCTTTTCTGCGATTTTCTCTTTTTTACACTTTTATAGCTGCGATGCTGAGCGGTTACTTGTATAGATTTTAAATCTCTGTTTTGGTTCAAAAGAAAATAAGCACTCACCCCAAATCCTATCCTAACTTTCAGACTGGCTCCATTTAGCTCATAACAAGGTTACAGATATATAGAAACATTGGGGTAACTATCACCCTGCTATAGTTACAGGGGTACCCAGGACACAAATAAACACTCACCCCAAATCTCACCCTAACTGGCCTTCAGGCTGGGTCCCCTTATTCCACAACAAGGTTACAGATATATAGAAAGACTGGGGAAACAGTCAGCCTCCTATAGTTCAAGGGACATACAGACACTCACCCCAAATCTCATCCTAACTCACCTGTAGTCTGGGCCCTATAAGTTACAGATATATAGAAACATTGAAGTAATGGTTTACTAGTAGTCATGGGCCAATGTCCTAAAAATGATGCACATTGCCCCATTAAGGTTCTTTCTATTAATCTATTGTCGACGACACATTCATTACAGAATAAATGGGATACAATTAAGCAAGTAGATGAGCAAGTCTGGTAACAGCAGGCTGTCGCTGCAAAATCTAAAAAACTATCTCAGCAATGCATAAAGAGGGTTATTGTTTCACGAGATGCTCACACAATCATACCTACTGGGCTCTCACCATCAGCATAGGAGGGGGTTCTTTACTGCAAGGGCTGTCAGATTGTGAGATTCTCTACCAAAATAGAGAGAATGTGATTCATTGGTGGGGAGGAAAAGAGATATTGTATTGCTATCAGCAAAGGAAAGGTTTCTTTAATGTAAGGACAGTCAGGTTGTGGGATTCATTACCAAGAGAGGGGGATGACTCATTGGATGAGAATGTAAAAAGATTTCCCCATTAGCATAGGAAAGGTTCTTTACTGTAAGGACAGTCAGATTCCCTATAAAGAGAGGCGGAATGGTCAATCAAACCCAAAGCTTCACAGATGTCTCTTGTGGCATCACAATCTTGCAATAATTCCTCAGCATTAAAGTGCAGTTATTCATCTTTTAGTGAGCCTTGGGCTGAGCATAAGCAGAATAAGCAGTGAGAGGGCCCTTATCTTTAGGTCTATCTATGAACTTTATGTGACTCCCCCCCCCTATATTTACGACTTATGTAAAGTTTTTATTTGCTTTTAAAGTCAATTAAAATGACAACAATGTAACTGTAGGGTTTATATTCCAAACACTTCTATGGTTTTATGGACTAACAAAATCCAGCACTAATAACCTCTCTGTGTGTTTGTGCAACACCAATGTGACTCATTATTTTCTGTTTCCTTCAATTTTGTCCTGGGAGATCTCAGTCTCCAGCTCTATAGGGGGCAATAAATACCCTATATATAACTATATACTGTCTCTAATATAGAGATACAACTTTGTCTCCCTTTAGCTTCCCTGAATATGTCATTGCCCCAATATTTAAATTCAGTCTAACCTGATGGCAAATTGTCAGCTCTATAGGTTTATTCATAGCCTGCATGGTATACTCCTGTACTAAACACACTTCAGCCGGAACAGCCTCCTAACATTGCTGGCAGGCTACTAGTTGGCAGTGCTGTAAAGGTGCAGTTAAGGAAAGTGGCAATTTATCCTTCCTTGTCTTTTGTGAGACCCCCCTGCCATAAAGCAAGACAGGAGTGCTGTGCATTTGGGAAGTATTAGGGATAAATACATTCGCTAGGTTTACCCCTTAACCTTTTGTATTCTGAAATCTCTGCCTGCCTTGTATATTTCTGTAAGGAATTCTTTTCTAAACAGCTCAGCAGGGAACTCATAACTCTGATCCAGCATCAGTTATTAGTGGGTGATTAGAAATTGCACCCTGGCTCAGTGTGGAGCAATGCCTGGAAGGTATATCTACACAGAACTCGAATGTTAATAACATTTCCAATTCATGTTAATCGTTCACTGGACCCTCATTTGCACTGATCCTGAAATAATCACAAATTTTGTGAGAACTGGTGCCCATTACCTTCTTCTGTGCCAAAGTGTAGGCGTTTTGTGTGAATAGGGCTGCCACCTTTTCTGGAAAAAAAATACCAGGCTGCCTATATTTTTTCTATGTTTTTTTCCCATTTTTACAGGCTAGGATGCTAAGATACCGGCCAGATGGCAACCCTATCTCTGAACTGGCTCAGAACTGGCATCACTTGCCCTAGGTTTGACAGAATAATTTGAAAGGTACATTGACTGCTTCACTGGTCAAAGTTCCTCGGTCAATAACAGGCCTGGATTTGTGGAAAGGCCACCTGGGGCGGCAGGATTTTAGGGGGGCGGCATGCTGCCCAACCACACCCACATTGGATGAAAAACACTGGGGATGCACTGGAGATACAATCATTTTTTAAATTTCCCGTGCGCCAATCTCAATTGCTCCAGTCCAGATGATGAAAATTTGCACAAATAAAATGGGGACAGGGGCAACGAACGGCAGTGGGCCTAGGGGCGCCCACTATGTAAATCTGGCCCTGGTCACTAATCTACACTAATCTACAGATTTGATCCACCCCAAACTCAACTAAAAGCTCCATAGAGCCCAGTGTCGGACTGGGCCGGCGGGAAACCGGGAAAAAACCTGGTGGGCCCCGGCCCGCTTGGGCCCCCGCCGGCCCAGTCCCGGTCCTAGATTAGCCCCCCGAATGGAAATAAAAGTTGTGCGGCGCTGTTTGATCGTCACTTGCGCATGCGTGCGGTGGGCCTGACGTTCACGCATGCGCGCAGTGGGCCTGACGTTCGCGCATGCGCGCGTTGGGACTGACGTTCACGCATGCGCACAAGCTTTTGCGCATGCGCACGGGGCCCCCGAGGTTCACAACTCGGTGGGCCCGACTGCGCCAGTCCGACCCTGATAGATCCCCCCTGAAATCTATATGTGCTAGAGGGCTCACCCTTACCAGAACCTTCTTACATTGGGTGTCCTCTTATCTCCACTGTAGAGGCACTTAACTGGGTTCAGGAGAGATAAATCTAAACCCCCCAGCCCAGTGCAGAGCTTTTTGCTGTGGGGGGGGGGGAGCAGCAGGGGTGGCTGCCAATGGGACTAGTTGAGAAAGTCAGCTCAGGTGGCAGTGCCCCACAAGTTACGAGAGGCAGCAACTTGTGGGGCAAGTTATCTATTTAAAGCACTTTCCATTTGCTCCTACTGATAAAGAATGTGATTTAGAAATCCCATAATTCCAAAGGCTGAAAATCACCTCTTTGTCCAAAAAAAAAAGACTGAACTTTACCTGCCCCGATTTCAGTAACATTTGATAATTTAATACAATTTTCATTATGAAGTCAACACGTTTCCATATTACTGGGAGATTTTTCACAGAGGACTGTTTCTGCTTTGTCAGAAACAATTGCAGTAAGTTCAAGCACACAACCTTCATTCTTTGAAATTATCTCTATAGGGAGAAATCAGTCCAAGACAACTAGAAGTTCACAGCAATTACTGAGGGGGGGGATCAATTCCAGCACAGGTACTTGGAGTAGAATTAGTTCAATACAACTAATTAGGGAGGAATAAGTTCACCACAGCTAATTAGGAGGATTCAGTTCAACATAACTGTTCAGAGAGGTATCTGTCCTAAAACAATTCAAAGCACAATTAGTCAGGAAGGAACCGGTTTAACACAATTAATCCATGAGGAATCAGTTCAACACATCTATTCAGAGAGGAATCCATACCAACACAACTACTACGGGTAAAGTTCATTGCAGAACAAGTCAGGAAGGTATCAGTTCAACACAACTAATTACACAGAAATCAGTTCACCATAGCTAATTAGAAAGGAATCCGTTCAACACAATTAATTAGAGAAATCAGTTCAATTCAACTTTTCAAAGAGAAATCAGTTCAATACACTAATAATGGAGGAATTAGTCCAAACACAACTAATCACAGAGAAATCAGTTCACCACAGCTAATAAGGGGGGAATCAGTTCAACACAATTATTCAGAGAGGAATCCATCCCAACACAACTAGTTAGGGAGAGGTTCACAGCTCAGTTAATCAGGGGAGGTATTAATTCATCACAGCAAATCAAAAAGGAATCATACCAATGCAAATAATCAAGAATAAATCGATTTAACACGAGTATTCAGAGAGGAATTCGTTTAACACACGCATCAGGGAGAAATCAACCCAAACACAACTAGTTAGGGCAATGGTCCACAATGAGATTATTTGCCTCTCCTGCGGGCGAATGATCTCCTCCAAATGATTTCCTTCCAGCACTAAAGTGAATCGCCGGTGGTAAAACCCACGTGTTGCTTCAGTCTTCTGAACTTGTCTGAAGTTTCCTCTTGAGGCAACTTCAGCGAGTTTGGAAGATTGAAGAGACACATGGGTTTTACCACTAGCAATTTACTTTACAGCTGAGGAGCTTAGTTGCCCACAGAAGAGGAGATTTGTAGCAGGGGATTAATCTCCTTGTGGACCATTGCCCTTAGGGAGAAATTTAGAGCAAAACTAATCAGGGAGGAATCAGTGCAACACAACTATTCATAGAGGAAGCAGTTCCAACACAACTAATTTCAAAAGGAATCAGTTCAACACAACTATTCATAGAGGAAGCAGTTCCAACACAACTAATTTCAAAAGGAATCAGTTCAACACAACTATTCATAGAGGAAGCAGTTCCAACACAACTAATTTCAAAAGGAATCAGTTCAACACAACTATTCATAGAGGAAGCAGTTCCAACACAACTAATTTCAAAAGGAATCAGTTCAACACAACTATTCATAGAGGAAGCAGTTCCAACACAACTAATTTCAAAAGGAATCAGTTCAACACAACTATTCAAGGAGGAATTAGTCTTAACACAACAAGTTAGGGAGAAGTCACAGTGTAACTAGCTAGAGAAGAATCAACCCCAACAGAGGAATCGGACAAAGATTTAGGGAAGAATAAGTCAAGAGAGAAATCAATTCATACTAAATGATTTAGGTGGATAAATATTTACAGACAGAGAAAATAACACCCATTGCCAATAAGAGACACAGGAGCAGATCATTTCCCTCTCGTTATCTCATCAGTTACATGAAAATAAACAAGAGGCCCGTGTGCAACAAGCTAAAGGTGTCAGAAACTTCCTTAATATGATCCCCCTCCAGTGCTACTGATGTTATAAAGTCTGTTAAATATTATGCAATGTTCTCTCCCTCTCCCAGACTGGAGCCTTGAAATTGCTGCAGCTTCACTGTCTAATCTTTGTCTGTAACCTTGGGGCAGCGGAGCTGCACTGTCTGTATCAGCCCTGGGGAGGAACTTTGTATGAAAATTGGTGAATATAATAATAAATTGGTGAAAATTTGAGATATATATTCCCCAAACTCTTGTTCTTCATGGTGCAGTGTGTGAGTGTGTGCTGGTGGGGTTACAGACAATGTGCATTTACTTATTTGTGAGGGCCTGACAGGATTTCTGTTTGAGACAAAAAACTTACTAATGCCACTAACTTTCTCAAAGTCAGAGCAATGTTATCAATGAAACCTGAGCATGATATCTGCCCTCACCTGACCATGGGAAAGAAAGCAACCCAAGAGGCTCAGAGCTCTGTAAATGGGGGAAAATTAGAATTACTTATTCAGGGAAAGATCCCTGTCTGACCATGGGAAAGAGAGCAGCTCAGAAGCAGGAAGTACTGGGTGGGGGAGACTTGATTTTCTTACTCATAGGCAGGATCCTGTCTGACTATGGGAAAGAAAGCAGCCCAGAAGCAGAAAGTACAGAGAAGCAGAGGTCTGTTATCTGGTCCCTCGTGACTTTCACATCCTCACTCTCTGGCTACCAGTTGTAAATCTGATATTTACCCTGTGTGTGTTTGTGCAGCTTTATAAACCAGCCAAGGCCAAAAAACTTTTTTTATTGGGCTCTTTATTTTCCATATTTCTGACATCCAATGGCGTGTCGGCGTGGGTTGTTAATTGGAAGGAATTCAAGGTGCCCTTATCTCTCTTTCCTGAAGGTCGTCTTTCCAGTTACACCCCATAAAATAAATCTGGTTTCACATGTGTTTAACGTTCTGCCCTGCCAACCTCTGTCCCAATAGCGCTCCCTCCTAGGAACGTGTTCTTCCAGTTTGTGATAGAGATTTACTAGTGCAAAATCCAATTCACTGACAGGCTCAGCGTGCAAATCAACTTCTGGCACAATCAGTTAACAACTTAATATAATGCACAGGTAAGTTTAATTAAAGTCAAAGTGCTAGGAAAAAAATGCCCTTAGAAGAAAAGAACAATTACATTGGAAGCTCATTGGGGCAGGGGCTGATGGGAATGTGATAAAGATCTTACACTGTAAGCTCACTGTGGTAGGGACTGATGGAAATGTGATAGCGACCTTAGATTGTAAGCTCACTGGGGCAGGGACTGAACGGAATGTGATAGTGACCTTAGATTGTAAGCTTCACTGGGGCAGGGACTGATGGGCATGTGATAGAGATCTTAAAGTGTAAGCTCACTGGGGCAGGGACTGATGGGAATGTGATGGGAACCTTGAATTGTAAGCTCCACTGGGGAAGGGACTAATGGGAATGTGATAGCGACCTTAGATTGTAAGCTCACTGGAGCAGGGACTAAAGGGAATGTGAGAGTGACCTTAGATTCTAAGCGTCACTGGGGCAGAGACTGATTGGCATGTAATAGAGACCTTAAAATGTAAGCTCACTGGGGCAGGGACTGATGGGAATGTGATAGGAACCTTAGATTGTAAGCTCCACTGTGGCAGGGACTGATGGGAATGTGATAGCAACCTTAGATTGTAAACTCACTGGGGCAGTAACTGATGGGAAAGTGATAGGAACCTTAGATTGTAAGCTCACTGGGGAAGGAACTGTTATGAAAGTGATAGGAACCTTTAATTCTAAACTCCACTGCGGCAGAGGCATATTGGAATGTGATAGGGAACCTTAGATTGTAAGCTCCACTGGGGCAAGGGACTGATGGGAATGTAAAAGGGACCTTTGATTGTAAACTCGCTGCGGCAGGGGCTGATGGGAATTGAATGGATAATAATAAATAGCTCATTCTATCTGTGACGCGAACGCTGCAGTTAAACTATAATTCTTTATTTTTCATGTTTCACTCTCTCTCCCGGTGATACCATGGCAGCTCTCATGTGAGGTTCTCTTGCCCTTTTCTCTGTGGGTCTGGAAGGGCTCCCAGTCCTGTTTGGTTGGAGATTTCGCTCCCACAGTCTGTAAACAAAATACTCTGAATGGGGAACAAGATGCTATCGGTGCTGTGTTTGTGTTCACAGAAATTCACGGTACATTTCCTCGTTATGGAGATGAATAATTCTCTGTAATCTGCCTCATTCCCTCCTCTGTGCCAGATCCACATGCCAAGTGCCTGCTATCGCCTGATTTACAGGGAACCCAGGGCTGCAGGATTTTCTCTGTATCCAACTCCTAAATTATAGGAATTAATTATACATGAGCGAGAGTTCTTCTAGGTTCTGTCAGAATAGTACCCTGTCTCATAAAGGCATATGGGGGTCTCTTTGGTACACACATTGCTCTCTAATCTATATATCTATATATCTATATATATATATATATATATATATATATATATATATATATATATTGTACTTTCTCTGTTTTATTACTGCTCCTTCGTTTCCCTCCTTAACTACCTCTTCTTCGGTGCAACCAATCCTAACTTGGTCCTTCGCTTCACTTTATCGGCTCAGTTGCTCTTCTTTGTACTTTCTCTATTTCAGTTTCTCTATGTCCTGTTTGGAAACTGGAGAATAAACTGCACGGCATATTCTAGATGGGGTATTACCATTGCTGTATAAAAACAATACATTAGCAGCCTTACAGAGCATTTGTTTTTAGATCGGGTCAGTGACCCCCATTTGAAAGCTGGAAAAAAGTCAGAGGAAGGCAAATAAATAAAAAGTATATAAAATGTATAATGAAGATCGAATGAAAAGTTACTATAACATACTAAAAGATTAATTTAAAGGGGAACCAGCCCTACTTTATATGCATACAGTACAGCAGTCCCATCAGTGGACATTATTATGATGCTCATAACACTGAGCAGTGAAAAACATGCCCCAGCTGAACATCTTAGACATTTCTGCCCTTGCTGAATAAAATTGGATTTAGCCCACAAGCAGGAAGTACAAGAGTCGCTGAATGGCAAGTACTGCAGGTCAATTGCTTTTCATGGAACCTATGGGATTAAACAATGAGTGTGTTTAGTGGAAGCACTGAGTTGTCAGGTATCACAGACTGTTAAGTCTATCACTAAAGTTTGGCACCTGCCCTGTAGCAACTCACAACTCACTTTTGGAAATAATCAGGGACTTGCATCAATCCTGGTCCCATCTGCAGCTTTGTGGGACCAGTCCCCTGTGTGTCTGCAGAATCTGAAATCGACAAAATCTGTGTCATTACAAGGAATCAGGACAGATGTAACTGATCGTGGACTATATTCAATGCACTAATGAACTGTCTAGGGATCTACAGTATCAGTATGTGGGTTCAGACTATATCTTGTTAGTAGACTGTTTGGGCCTCTGTGTACTTGAAATGCCAAAGCCTATTTTGTCCAGGTCTGGTATCTTACCGACTAACAGTCCCACCAAACTCATATTGGGGATTTTTAGTTCCTGTGCCAAAGAACCTAATCGCAGCACATATTATACTTGAGTTGTCAGATGAGAGATGTTTTGCTGCCCCCTCTAGTGGAAACTGGTAATGCAATTCTCAATATTTCTTTGCAGAGATGAAAAGTGTGGGTGCTTTTGCCAGGGAAAGGTTGTAAAAAGAATTATGGCGCAACATCTAGTGGCTAAACTCAACTTCATTAATCATAGTAGAAACTCCATTGTTATCAGAAATCTGATACTTTTATATTTTCAATTAAGAGAAAGTCACTGGTTTTGGTAAAAGATATATTTGATCCGCTTAAGAAAGCCTTAATGACTTGGTCAAAACTCAAAGAACAATACAAGCTTCAGGATTCTGACAGATACTATTATTTAACATGTCAATGTGGTCTTTCTCTGCTACATAATAATAACAACCTGGTTTTAGCTGAGCGCAAGCTTGCACACGATTTGGCAGAGTTTTTGGAATTCCCTGGTCTGGTCTCTATTAGCTCTCTTTCTAAACAATTTTGGAATGTTTATAGTTCAGATTCTCACCCGTTATTGAAACCATCCACTAAATGGTCTGAGTTTTTACATTGTCAAATAACTCCCACAGACTTGGTAAAATCTATTAGGGATTACAATGAATTGATTTTAGCAGAAAATTGGAGGATACGACATTTTAAGCTTATCCATCTAGGCTATGGAAAATCATTTTCAAAAACTTCCTCTAATGGCTCTATTTCATACTGTCCTAAATGTGATGAGACCAATGTGTCACTTTTTCATTATTTATGGTCTTGCCCAAAGATTGATAAATATTGGAGGGAAATTTTTGGGTTTTTGAATTATCAATTGAAGATAAGGATTAAATTGTCTCCGTGCTTTGCTTTTTTGCATCTAGATAATGTAGTGTTTCCTTCAGTTCCCAACACAAATTTTATTTCCCCTGAAAATAAATTATTGACAGTTTTTTTTCTAGCAGCTTCCAAGAAAGCTTTATTTAATTTTTGAAAAAAGAAAAGAACCCCCTTCGTTAACAGACGTTATTTCTTTTATGAACCAGCTTAGTTGGCAAGAAGCCTTATTAACCAAAACCAAAGGAAATAATTCCAGTGACTCTTTTAAACTGATTTGGTCTCCCTTTTTTGAAGCTTGTTATTCTAATACAGGTGATCAAATAGGACGGTTTCTTAATTTATAAGATGTGCTTTCAGACATTCCAGTCAATGAATGGACATTTTTCTTTATTTCTTTCAATATGTTTACATCCACTGGCTTAGTTAATTTTAGTTAGTTGTTGTCAGTCTCCTTAAATGGTATTTAGTTTTTAATAATTTTATGCCATTGTATCGATTATAACTTGTCTTTCATCTGCATAAAATTTGCTGTCATACTGTTATTATTTGTTTATCATGAAAATCAAATAAAATATTTTCAAAATAAATAGAAACTCCATTGAAGACTGATTGGTTAAAGGGGTTTATATGCTTAATTCCAGTGAGATGCATGAGTAGGGTATAAGCTTACCACTAAAGACATTGGGTGCAAATGGCCCAGACCTTCAGCAAGGTCTAAAAATGCAGACTGGCACTGCTCCAGATCCCAACAGTTGTAGAAAGACCAAAAGCAGTTCTTGTAGTGTAACATACATTTTAGATTATTGTTTACATCTCAAACAATCATATCTGATAGCCTTCCACGTTTCATGCCACTTACAGGCACTTAATCATAGGCTCAATGATTTCAGCTGAATCCTGGGGAAAATGGCTGAATCCTGGACTGAATCCAGGATTTGGTGCATCCCTCATGCCCCTGCCTCTGACTAAGTAAAACATTTTAATACAATTTCTGGAGTTGCTGCCCTTTTAAATAGAATTAATATGAGTTTCAGAACTTCCTGTTGCTCATTGATATCTTCATTCCATCAGTTACAGGGCTGTAACCACCTCATATGACCACCAGAGGGAGCCCCTGCTTCATCAAATATTTAGTCTATAATGACTGAAGCATCCCATGGATTGTGTTTTAGTGCTATGTATGTCAAATTGATGCTATGAGTTGTAGTCCATATCTGAATTATAGTTCATATCTAAGAACATTTAAGTCTTAAAAGTAGGAGGCAGGGACATATTTCCTATATAGACAAATGAAGGTCCATTTCTAGGACAGTACCAAATGTACCCAGACTGTATAATGAATTTATTGAAGTGCTTTAAAGAGGATATAAACCTAAATATATAATGTTGCATAATGAAAGAAAAAACTATTTTAGAAACTTTTCATTAACTATTCTTTCCTCATTCTCCCTGGACTTATAGTTATATTCATTCATTCCTCGTTGCCGCTGGGTTTATAAGTTATATGTAAATGTTATTGTATCTGTCTGTCTCTTTTGCCTGTCATTGTAGGCATCTACTACATTGTTTTAGTTGTTAGAATCAGCAAAAGAGAAAATGAAATAGGGCCTAAAGAGCTTACCATTAGAAACTCAACCCATGTGAATTATATGGCGTTCTGGGAATTTAAGTTGACTAACAGCTAAATGTGTCATATTAATGCTTTCATTTCATACTTCCAGTCTTTGGTTTGGGGGTAACATTCATTAGAATTATTGGTTTTGGATCTCCATCCTGGGCCAATTTAAATTGTAAGCTCTACAGGGCAGAGACCTCCATCCTCTCCTTGCAATTTAGCTCTTAATCTTTATTGTAACTTTACTTTGTATTTATTAAATTACATTATTATGTACTTATTTGTATTTAATATTGTATTAACTCCTGTTATTGTTGTGCTGTACAGCGCTTGAGTAGTGCTATGTAAATAAAAATATACATACATGCATTGCTGCCTGTTAAAGGGGACCTGTCACCATAAGAAATAATTCCAAATCCTATTTTATGATGTTATTCAAGCGAAATAAACTCCATTCACAATATAAAAAGTATCTAAATCTAGCTTCTTTTAGTCTTTGAATTCAAAATCACATCAAGCAGGCGGCAGCCATTTTGTGGACACTGTTATTAATAAGTCAAGCTTTGCATCATGCCAGAATCTTGTTTATGCATCAGAATGAGGCACTCCATACACATGCACTGGCTACACAATTAGATGGAGTGGAGGGGGTGGAATGTGATTAGTGCAGTGACATCTAGAAAGTGCAGAATGGAAAGTGATTCCCTACCCCGTCTCTATGCCTGAGGCATAGAGGAGGGGCAGGCAATATATGATTGCTTATATGATAAGCTGGGAGTTATAAATTAGTTTATAGCAGGTATATATGTTTTAGTAAAAAAAGAATTTGGATTTCATGTTTAATTTGAAAAGGGCTTTTATTGTACAGCTTTTTATTTCTGGGTGACATAGTTGATAGATAGATAAATGATAGATAGATAGATAGATAGATAGATCGATACAGATAGGTATAGATAGATAGATGATAGATTGATAGATAGATAGAGATAGTTGATAGATAAATGATAGATAGATAGATAGATAGATACAAATAGGTATAGATAGATAGAGATAGTTGATAGATAGATAAATGATAGATAGATAGATAGATAGATAGATAGAGATAGCTGATAGATAGATAAATGATAGATAGATAGATAGATAGATAGATAGATAGATAGATAGATAGATAGATAGATAGATAGATAGATAACTAGATAGATACAGATAGATGATAAATAGATAGATACAGTAGATGATAGATAGATAGATAGATAGATAGATAGATAGATAGATAGATAGATAGATAGATAGATAGATAGATACAAATAGGTATAGATAGATAGAGATAGTTGATAGATAGATAAATGATAGATAGATAGATAGATAGATAGATACAGATAGGTATAGATAGATAGAGATAGTTGATAGATAGATAAATGATAGATAGATAGATAGATAGATAGATAGATAGATGATAGATAGATAGATCAATAGATAGATATAGTTGATAGATAGATAGATAAATGATAGATAGATAGATAGATAGATAGATAGATAGATAGAGATAGGTATAGATAGATAGATGATAGATAGATGATAGATAGATAGATCAATAGATAGAGATAGTTGATAGATAAATGATTGATAGATAGATAGGGATAGATAGATAGATAGATAGATAGATGATAGATGATAAATAGATAGATAGATAGATAGATAGATAGATAGATAGATAGATAGATAGATGATAGATAGATAGATAGATAGATAGATATAGGGATAGATAGATAGATGATAGATAGATAGATAGATAGATAGATAAAGATAGGTATAGAAAGATAGATAGATAGATAGATAGATAGATAGATAGATATAAACAGATAGGGATAGATAGATAGATAGATAGATGATAGATAGATAGATAGATAGATAGAAACAGATAGGGATAGATAGATAGATAAATAGAAACAGATAGGGATATAGGGATAAATAGATAGATAGATAGATAGATTACTTTCTGTTACGGGGCCTTTAGGGCCAGGCAGTAGCCTACATCCCAGACTCGGGGAGTGCACAGCAATCCCAAAATTGCCCAATATCTCAAATACACTACACTAGATACACTAAATCAAGTTCATTATTAGGTGACTTCTCTTTAATTCCTGCGCTGTTTCTTATGGGGAAAATATGAGTGGATTCCGAGCCGCGGTATTGGATATTGTGGCTAAAGAATTTAAGTCCCTTGGTGCCCCCCTTACAATATGGAGAGACTTGTACAAAGAGCTGACACAGGTGGGAGCAGACACGTTGTTATTACTAGAGGCTCCTGTGTATACAAACTGCTGACAGGGGCCCCTTTAATGTCTGGGACATGACAGGGGCCCATTTAACACAGGCAGAGACCTTGCAGAGTTGAACCAACACTAGTGCATTTACCCAACCCCCCTCTGGCTTTGTAGTGACCCCCCCCATCCGGCCCCCAGCTCTGTCCTGTGAGGAATGTCCTTTGTACTGAGCCCTGCCTATTTCCCCTGTGATTAATGAGCAATTAATGAGTGATTGTCTGCTGCTCCAGGGCTCATTTTCTCCCTATGTTTTTGTCCCTTTAAATCAGCCCCCTTCATCCTGAGCTGTTGCTGCTGCTTCCGAACTACCACTCCCAGTATCCCCCCAACAGCCTTCAACTCCCAGCATCCCTGTGACAGGAGGTGGAGCTTCTGCAACATGAACAGATTTCGGGGCGAAAATGGACCCATGGATTGTCTGCTGTTGGATCAGTGGGTGGGGCTCAACCCACAAACAGATGTTGGTAAATATTGCAGTCAGTTATTATCACAGCCCATCGTCATCTATACACTAAGGCAGTGGTCCCCAACCAGTAGCTCATGAGTAACATGTTGCTCTCCAACCCCTTGGATGTTGCTCCCAGTGGCCTCAAAGCAGGAGCTTATTTTTGAATTCCAGGCTTGGAGGCAAGTTTTGGTTGTATAAAAACCAGGTGTACTGCCAAACAGACTCTCCTGTAGGCTGCCAGTCCATATAGGGGCTACCAAACAGCCAATCAAAGGCCTTATTTGACATCCCCGTGGACTTTCTCATGCTTGTGTTGCTCTCCAACTCTTTTTACATTTAAATGTGGCTCACGAGTAAAAAAGGTTGAGGACCCCTGCACTAAGGAAAGATGTTGATATAATTTGTCACCTCTGGGCTATGGAGTTTAGACAACACATGGCCTATAGAGTATAGCAATAATAAACCGTTTGCCAATATATTTTTATAACACTGAAGACTAGTCTGGAGCATTACAGACGTATTACTATATGGGTATTATTCCTGTCTGCTCTTAGTGCTCCCTTGTGGCAGTGGTAGGAATGTTCCATAATTTTCCTTGTACCCCTAAAAAACATTCAAACTCCTGTCCTAAAGGCTCGGGACTTTATTTGCCCTTTATTTTTCTTACAGAATAGCAAGGGAGTTGCCAGTGATTGTTGGGCTGAAGCAGTTTCATAGCAAAACATGTGCCTTTAAGTCCCTGCTCTCCTCTCTGGCATGTCCTTTCCACTCTTGTACAGTTCAGCTGTCTCACTGATCCCAAGAGCCTGCACTCATTTACAGTAAGGAGAGAGGCAAAACAGGGCTAATACGTACACCTACAATCATGCTTAGGGTGCTTCTGTTTAACCCATTCAATAGAATCATATTATTTCATACAATAGAGAAAAAGGCACAAAGCTATTTTTCAAGGGAAAATAACAAACTGAAAATGCAGTGGGCCTTTAAATCTGATCCCTCTGGGCACTTAATGGAACCTGACATCCCATAATTCAGTTGGACAGACAGGAGTATAAACTAAAAACTCCACATTTTTTACATTTGTACCAGTTTGGAGGCCCTGAATGTACTAACATGTCTCATTCTGTCCACGGTAACCCTTAAAAAAAATATCCGATTCTCACCTTCTATTATGTGCCTGTAGGGGGTGCTCCATAGACTATTATATGGGCTGACTTCAGAAAAGGAATGTCATATACCAGAAGCTCCCTCTAATGGTGAAAGCACAAAACAAAAACGGTGGTACCGTGTTAGCCAGTACCAAAAATAACAAATAAAAAACATACAAATACAAAAAGTATTGTAGAGGTGATACTTATATTGACTAACAATAAAAATACATTGCAAGCTTTCAGAGCACCAAGGCCCCTTCACCAGACAAAATACAAATGAAAGCTGGAAAGCCACAGCAGGGCCGCCGTTAGAAATCACGGGGCCCCGTACAACAAAATTTTTGAGGCCCCTGGGCCCCGCCCACACTGACGACCAAGCTCCACCCCATATCCCGCCCACTCCACATCGCAGTTAAAAGACCACACAGACATCAGCGCTAAAAAAGTAACCCCCCCACACAAGTTATAAAAAGCTATTGATGGTCAGGACCCCCTTATAAAAAATTGGGGCCCCAAAAAAAAAAAAAAATGTAAAAAAAAAATGTTTTTTGAAAAAAAAACATTGGTGGCAGGGGCCCCCTTATAAGTTAAAAAAACTTGGGCCCCCCAAAAAAAAAAAAAAAAAAAAAAAGATTGGTGGCAGGGGCCTATAGAATATTAAAATAATACATTGTTGGCCAGGGGATTAAAAAAAAAAACACACAAACTGGTGTTCAGTAGAATTGAACTCATGGCTTCAGTACTTCGCCTCCTTTCGTGATTTCAGGTATTTTCACCGCTTTATTTTCGGCTGTTTTCGTGACTTCGGGTCTTTGCGCCGCTTCAGGACTTCGGCTTCGGCTGTTTTCGTGACTTCGGGTCTTTTCGGCGCTTTGTGACTTCGGGTCTTTTCGGCGCTTCGGCTTCGGCTTTTCGGCACTTCTGCATTCGGCAACGCAGAGGCAAGACTTACGGCTCGGGCGCTCGTAAGGGGGGCCAGATCTTAAAAAAATGCAGCGCTGCTGGGCCACCCTTCATGCCCGGGCCCGGTACGCTTGTCCCCCCTGATGGCGGCCCTGAGCCACAGCATATATACTGTTAGATCAGTGAAAGGTATTCATGGGCAATAAATTAGAAAGTTACAGATAGATAGAGAAAAATCGTACAGATAATAAAATGAATTAGGGTGGGTTGTAAATAGTCCAGGGGTCTGGATGCAGTCAGGTCACATAGTGTGACATGAAACCTGAGATACAACCAGATTTGCTCAACCTTGATGACAGAAATAAAAATATCCATTCCTTATGGGAAAACTTTTGTTAACCAGGGATAACATTCGCAGGGTATTGATGATCAAATCCACAGAGCAACTCAAATACCCAGAGACACACTCTTGGAATACAACGAAAATACAGAAAACACTAGGGTACCTATTGTAGCTACCTACAGCCCACAACTGAACATTATTAGACCTGCAACCCATACTCCATACAGATACCAGACTAAAGGAAATATTCCTGGAACTGCCTCTCTTGTCTTATAGACAACCAGGGCTGGGCCAGGGCGGGCAGGCGCCCTAGGCAACCCGGCCGGCAAGCCCTGCCCCCGCGCATGTGAGCGACGGAGGGAGGGGTGATCGACGGAGGGGAGGGGTGAGCGATGGAGGGATGGAGGGAAGGGGTAAGCGACGGAGGGGAGTCGTGAGCGATGGAGGGCTGGAGGGTGGGGGATGGAGGCTAGGCAGAGGAGAGCGAGGGAGGGAGGGACATCGACGGAGGGAAGGGTGTCAGGAGGGAAGGAAGGGGAAGACTGAGAGTTGCGGACTAGGGGTAGGCAGAAGACAATTTTAGAGTAGCAGCCTAGCGCCCCCTATTATTGCACCCTAGGCAGCTGCCTTTTGTGCCTACCCCTAGTTCCAGCCCTGTAGACAACCACCTAATCTGAGGAAAATTATTGTTAGAAGTGCTCTTCCAAAAACAACTGCAACAGCAACGGATGTGAAACCTGCAAATACATCTGTGCAAAGATCAAGTTGCAGTACCAAATACACAAAAAGTCATTCTGGGCTACTATTCGTGTGCTTCATCCAATGTGGTATACATGATTACATGTACTACGTGCTCTACAGGAGACATATACATTGGCAAAACAGGACAAAAATTAAGGATGAACCATCACAGACGTAAAATCAACACCAAATCATGTGATGCCCCAGTGGGGCAACACTTCTGAAATCAATATCGCAGTCTTCAGGACATGAAGGTCTTAAAACTGAACGGGAAAGGAAGATCTATGAATTCAAATGTATGGAGTTAACACATTAAGACAGGGCTTTAAAGGAAAACTATACCCCTCAAACAATGTAGGTCACTATAAAGACGTATTGCTTCAAACAGCTCATATGTAAAACCCTGCTTCATGTAAATAAACCATTTTCATAATAATATACTTTTTTAGTAGTATGTGCCATTTTAAAAAATAAGGACAGCCCCCTGGGATCATATGATTCACAGTGCACACAAAAAAAGCAAACAAACTATACATGTTAGGTCACATGAGCCAATTAACAGACAGAGTTGTGTCTTTTGCTTCAACACTTATTCCTGTTACAGTTAGAGTTGTAGTATTTCTGGTCAGGTGATCTCTGAGGCAGCACACAGACCATCACAAAATGGTGGCTCAAGGCAAGAAATGTAAAAGGACAATATTTACTTAAATATATATATCTGTATGGCAAGATTATTTAATATGCCACTTAATTTGATATAAACTGTTACTCAAGTATTCATTTTGGGGGTATAGTTTTCCTTTAATTTAGGGTCACGTTTCATGTCACACCATGTGACCTGACTGAATCCAGATCCCTGGTCCATTCACAACCCACCTTAATTCATTTTATTATCTCTAAGATTGATCTCTATCTGTAACATCCTAATTTATTGCCCATGATACCTTTCACTGATGTTACAGTATATATGCTGTGCCTTTCCAGCTTTCATTTGTATTTTGCCTGACGAAGGGGCTCTGAAAGCTTGAAATGTATTTTTATTGTTAGCCAATATAGGTATCACTTTTTGTATTTGTTTGTTTTTTATTTGTTATGTCTAATGGTGAAAGAAAGAAACTGTCTGTACAAAGCAGCTGAGAACATTGCAGCATTGTGGTTGGGCGAGCAAGCTGTGTGTAACAAGGTAAGTAACACTACTATGCACAGTTGCACACTGACAGGTGCTTTATTACAAAGAACAGGAATAAATCATATTTATTCCCAGAAGGTTCTGAGCCAAAATAAAGATAAAAGTAATTTCCTAGGGATACGACAATTTGGCTTCTTTGTGCTCAGTGCCCCAGAGTGGGGTCCTCTTCATTGTTCCTGTGCTAGAAGGCTCTCTCTGCTCTGTCAGTGCCCAGGACCCCAGTAACATTTGGCAAAATGACTGCCGGGACTGGAATCTCCTCCAGTAGAACCTTCAGCCTCTCATTTACACTTCAGTCATCACTTTCTCCCCAGATTTGTTTTATCTTCTAATTAGTTCTCTGGGCAAAGTGAAACCTCATTATTTTATTGTATTTATAATTTGAAGTTGCAATGCCTGGGACACAGGTGGTTCTATGAAAGGGAGAAAGATGGGGACGGGGTATATCTGTGCCTATATATTGTACAGTTACATTATGTGCATGTTTGATATGGGGGTTACACAGTGGTTAGGGCTAGGGGATGGGGCTGTATCTGTGTCTATTGATATTAGAAGCAGTACATTGAATTAATGGAAAATTCCACACAGGTTACTGGGTGTTGCTGCATTCTGTACGATAAGTGGCCCCAGTATATTCTGTTATATGAAGATTTAGCCGTCGCCATGAGATTCCCGGAGTAAGTGATAAATTCTCTGCTCTCTGTCATGGCAAAAGCGTCAGCGAGGAGGTCAGGGTTCAAGTAAATGAAAGAAAATGCTCTCACTTTGCGGGGACTTTGCCATTAATCAGGCCCCTTATTGCATAAATCATGGCAGATGGCAGACGCAGGCAGAGGCTCATGGGAGAAGGCGCAGTGATGGTTTCCCGAGAGTTTAGTTGGCAGCTCTGGCGGATTGTGATGGAATTCTATGGAAGCCAGGCTGTGCCACCTGGTAGCACATTAACTCTTTCCCTGCCTAATAGCCATAGTGATATCTGATAGAAAAGAGTTGGCAGTGAAGCAGCAGATAGGCTGGTACAGAGTGAGGAAAATGTCAGTCGCCTTTCTTAGACAATGAAGAAATAAAGGGTTTTAATGTAGCCCAAAACCTAATAACTACACTGTATATCAAATAAATTATAACCAAATACAAGTAAGTACCAAAATAATGAGATTCAGTAACGGAGGCCCCCTGTTTAACATTCAGGACAGGAAAGTCTTTCTTTTGCAGGGGATTTTTATTGTCACACTTCTGGATGATTCCAGGCTGCTCCATTGTAAATGTTCCTGGACGTTATCTCTAATGGAATGTTGTTTTGGCAAAATGACCACATATCCCTGGGAAATCCAGAGGAAAGTCATGGGAATGTGGGATAAAGTCATGGGATTGCGCTCATATGATGCTATTTCAGTGTAAGTCTGGTGAGGCTGGTTCTAGGGCAGGGCAGGAAGAGCATAAAGAGGTTCTGGGCACATTGGGGGTGGGGGTGGCTAGGTATGAGTGGGTATGTCCATGGCCTAAATTATCCACTTTGCGTTATTCAAATGCTTGAAGTTCTGATATCTTATAACAATTACTAGATGGTTTAACTCCCACCTAAAGGTTGTCAGAAGATGTTGGGAGTTGTAGCACAGAAACAACTGGAGGCTTGCAGATTGGATAGTCTTTGTTTATGTACTTTTCTTCCTCTCATGGTTTTGGGCCCTTAGCAACTGTTCCTGTACAACTGTACAATGAAATAATGAGTTTTCACTTTACCTCTCTCCTCTTCTGGCAAATGCCAGAGGGGCTGCTGTGAGTTGCCATAGACAGTCACTATTTATTGGGTTGGTGGGGGCAGGTGCATTTCAACCTGTTATGTCGCCTGAGATGGCGTTCAAAATTCCGCCCCTCTCTGCCCTTTGCGCTTACCTTGAGATCGCTGATGGGGGTCCAGGGGGGTGCCACATCGCTGTCGTGGAGAGCAAAATTGTCTTCTCTGCGATACAAAAGCAGAATTTCCAGTTTAATTACCTGAAATTCATCTTTTAAAATTACCAGGAGCAGCTTTTTGCCACCCCTGGCAACTTCTGGGGAGAAACCGCCTGAGGCAAGGTGCTCACTTTGTCTCATGGCAAAAACACCCCTGGATGGGGGCTGTTTGGGCCTCTTTGTACATGAAATGCCAGAGCTTATTTTGAATCCCAGTCCAGTCCTGGTTCCTCTTGATACATAAGCATTTCGGATAATTGCCCTGCGGAATCCCTTTATTGCCCGTCCATCTTTATAAATCCCCCTATCCAGGTATTGGGGGGTGAAGCGCACGAGAACGTTGAAGGTTTAAATGTTCCATAATGACATTTTACTGCATGTTGTGAAACCTGTCCGCCTTCCTTCTGATCTGCATTTCTAATACACTGCTGCCTTCCCATATGTGCAGCCAATTCCATTATTTATTCCTATATTTACAGGTTTAATGGGAGATGGTTATGTGCTTCCCTGGAACACGATCACTTTGTTAGTGCAGTTTGATAACGGGGAGGAATCTTGTTTTTTTAGTGGAGTCAGGTGACTTGTTAACGAGAACATTAAATACATGTGTCTCAAATCCCTGTCTATATGTTCAGATTGGCCTGAAAACTCCTTGGCCTGTCTATAAAGAGGGTTTATGTGATGGCAAATTCTCAGCTGCTGCAGGACCTCTCAAATACATTTCCATAAACCATAACCAGAGTTCTATAAGCCGTAACTGCTATTAGGGGAATATTTATGAAGGGGAGTAATATAGTTTATGGAAAAAAATGGTCAAAATGAGATTAATACAGAAAATAACTTTTTTGTTGTTGGTAAAACATATAGCCAATCAGAGCAAGAGAATGGTCAGTCTTAGAACACGTAGCCAATGGTCAGCATGTTTAGAGTGTGTAGGGTGTCCACAGTTGCGACAATTTTTATTCCAAAACATTCAGAGGATAAGGAATATGATTCCTGACATTATGAGAGTGGGGTGTGTGTGTGTGTGTGTGTGTGGGGGGCATTAATTGTTTCCTTTCCAAAACTGTCAATATGGAGGAAAAAATATCTATATTTCTAAATATGCATTGGAAAACCTCCTCGCTCAATCAAATTCTATCAATTAAAATATAATTTTTTTTTCTTCCCATTCTTAGCTTTGGTTTCCTCCAAATGGGCTCTTAGGGGCGGTTTTACCTGCGCTCCCCTCCATTGCGCTTTCTTCCGTTCAGCCACAGGGGAGGGTAGGAGTAGACGCACTCAATTATTGTCAAGGGGGCTGTACTCACACAGACGCATGTAAGCGCCAAACGCAGGTGGGACGCAGCATGTTGCATTTCACCTGAGTTCGGTGCATACATGCGTCTGTGTGAGTACAGCCCCCTTGACAATAATTGAGTGTGTCTACCCCTACGCTCCCCTGCGGCTGAACAAAAAAAAAGCATCAGAAATTTAAGATAATGTAAAATAGTGTAAAATTCAGTCAAAATCTCATTTATTGTGGCCAGATCTGGAATGGGAGTAAAAATAGGCCCTGGCATTTTAAATGCACAGAGGCCCAAACAGCCCCTACCAGACCAATAAATAGTCCAATAAATAGTGACTGTCTATGGCATCTTACAGCAGCCCCTCTGCCATTTGCCAGAAGCCACAGATTGCCAGTCCAGGCCTGATTGGCTGTACCTACAGAACTAACTTTGGCAGCACCTATCTAGCACAACCTACCTCTATCTCCATAGGGGAAATAAGAGCAGACAATAACCCTCTCAACACTTTGCCCTTGTCACTGTCTCTATATATTAGGCATCTATCTAGTGCTACCAATCCCTAGTTCTGTAGGGTAAATGAGATCAAAGCAGACAGTAACCCTTCCAACACTTTCTCCTTGTGTCTTTCCCTATATATTAGGTATCCAATGCTACCATTCCCTATTTCTGTAGCGGAAAAACGAAATTTAACTTACTGTAATTTCCTTTTCCTTCAAGTTCATACAGATACATACCTTAACTCCCCCCCCCACTGAGTAGGATGAACAAGGACCAATCAAAAGTATAAGTGGTGCCTCCTCCCCCAATGCCCTGTGTTATAAAAAGTACACACACTACTGAACAGCAAACTTTATTAGGGTGGGAAAAAAATAGTGCTGCTGTATGGACTTGAAGGAAAAAGAAATTACGGAAAGTTACATTTTGTTTTTCCTTCACCTATGGGACATAGCAAGTAAAGGGTCGGATAACAGCATCAATTCTTCTGAAAAACAGTTTGGAGCACCGCTCTTCCAAAGGCTGCTTCCTGCAAAGCACCAACATCCAGCCTATAGTGGTTAGAGGAAGTGAGTAGGGTTGACCAAGTTGCCGCTTTACAAATCTTATCCGGAGGAACAAGAAGACATCGCTGTTGCTCTTGTCGAATGAGCTTTAAAAAAAATTGGGGGTGACAATTTTGCAGCTATATAACACGTCTGAATAGTACCCTTGGGGCTGACGTGATCCCAAAGGGTAACACACAGAACTGCAAATGATGAAGTTGATCTTGAAGATACATCGCTATCCTTAAAAACTTCTTGTGGGCTGGAAACATCAGTATGTGGAGATATGCATCCTTGAGGTCTGTTGTAGCAAGGTAATCTTCGGGCTCTAAAATCTGAAGAACCGATCTTATGGTTTCCATCCTAAAATGTTTCTTTCGAATAAATCAATTGACAAATCTGAGGTCTACTATTGTTTGAAATGACAGTGGAATAAGTGCCTAATTCCTCCTCCAAGGATGGAACTTTTTCTATCACTTTCTTGCTGCAAAAAACTTGAATTGCTTCCCCCAAGGCTTTTTTTTTTGTTTGTGGAAAGAAGCACTTTTGGGGGTAGGAAGGAATCTTGCAGGAGGAAAGTCGTGAAACTCAACCTTGTATCCCTCCTTGATTAACTGTAACACCCATTGATCTGACACTAGGTCTCGCCAGTGTTCTAGAAATAAAAGCCAGCCTTCCTCCCACTTGGAAACTTCTGGCGTCAGAGATCCCACTTACGGCCTGCAGTTAAAGATCTGTTTCTCCCTCTGTTGGCTCTAGACCCACTCTGGAATCTGGACTGATTCTTCTCCCTTTCCTTTTCACCATAACTTGGTTGTCTAGGTCTTGCTGGGGACCTCTTTTGCCGACGAAAAAAGGAGCCCCTCCATCTAGACTTCTGCCTATCTTGGGGCAGAGTCTTACCTTTATCGTCAGACTTAGAGCCAAAAAGGTGACCAGGCTCAAAAGTCATATTACACAATTTAAGTGACTCAATAGACGAGTCGCACAAAAATTCAGATGCCACCTTAATCACATTCAGTGACTTGAGAAGCAAATCTCTTGACACAATAGTCTCAATATCCTCCAGTTGGGTCAGCCAGTTCATCATAGCTTTGGATACAGCAGAAGCGGCAACCAATGGCTTGCATTGAGCCAAGTCCAAAGAGTATTTACGCCTCAAGGAGCATTCAGCCTTCCGATCCATAGGGTCTCTGAGGGTCGACCCATCCTCTAGGATGGTAGTTCTTTTAGATATATGAGCAACTGCTACATCTACCACCAGAGGAGTTTCCCAACCCTTCTTCATCGATAGGAAACAGGGATTTAAATCTTTTATTCAATACCAGTGCCCTATCAGGGGTCTTCCATTCCAACTGAATTAAGTATTTTATTACCGGAAAAGACTTAACCTTTTTCAGGGGATCTTGATTCTTATCTGAATCAGTCACTTTCCCCTCCTGAGCCTCAATGGCACCCTTGAAAGCCTTGATCAGTTTGGAGACATTATCTGCCTGAAAAAGGGATGTGTCTATTATCTCCTCATCCAAGGAGGAAGGCACTTCACAAAAAAGTCCCCCTCTTCAACAGAAGAGGGTGTACCAGGAGTGACTGCTTTAGGCACTTCCCTAAGCAGGGATTCTTAAATGTTTTCTGCAGCATATCCTTAAACCATCCCATGGCTTACTCAGACTGACCAGCAGGCAGATCATCTTTAGCAAGACAACTCTCACAGTGTCCCCTAGGATAGGCATCTGGCAGGGGGGCCTGGCACTCTCTGCAGGCAAGATGTTTTGATTTAGATGTTATTTTTCCTTTAGATTGCTCCATTTGGCTGGACATCTATAACAAAATAATAACAGTGACACTTCTCCCCAACATCAAGAGAGATAGATAGAGAGAGAGAGAGCGGATGGAAACAAAATAGCAAAGTCTGTAAGGCTACTGACAGTATCTTAGTATGCTTTGCAGGTGGCTGCGGCATCTGGGAGAACAATGCTTCTCGTCTACCTCCGTTCTAAAGGGCCCTGTGGCCTAAAAAGAAATGATTTTTAAACTTGCCCGTTCCTGTGACGTCACCATGCGAACCCGGAAGCGCTACTGCGCATGCGTGCTCCAGCAGACCAGGACCTGCAGCCACTGCCCGCAGGAAAGGCTCCGTTCCTTCCCAGGGGAAAACTACCACTAGGGTTGCCACCTGATAGCTAAACCCGAACACAGGAGGTGGGGCAGATAACATTGGTGATGGAGCACTGATGTAGGAAAAGGCATGATGACATCAGACAGTGGCGTAACTACCGGGGGAGCAGGGGGTGCAATTGGGCCAGGGCCTGCACCCCTGCACGGCCCGCCCCCACCTAGTTCCGTCTCTGACATCAGAGGTGGGCACAATGATGGTGGTGGAGTTATAACACCAGGGCAAGGTATTGCATCACTTAGATGCAACTGGCAGAACTACCGGGGGAGCAGGGGGTGCTATTGGACCAGGACCCACACCTCCTCAGGGCCCCCCGGCAGCTCGCGCACCATTGAAGCCGCAGTAATAATCGCGTACGGAGGGAGGTGGGGGGGGGGCCTGGCTGCACGTCCTGCACCCGGGCCTGCCCCCCGCTAGTTACGTTACTGATTTCTACCCAGTATTCTCAATGTTTTAAAGTGTTGATGCCCAGTTCAAAACCACACAGGTGGCAACGCTATCTCTAGCTATATTCTGTTTGATGATTAAACCCAATCCTTTAATTACAGGTATGAGATCTATTATACAGAATACAGAAATCAGTTATTCAGAAAGCTCTGAAATACAGCAATGCTCATTTTTGATTTATTTGCTTTTTTTGTATCTGTAATAATAAGAAATGAACTGCACTTGATAGTAACTAAGCCATGTTGAGGTGAGTATCTTAGTATTTAAAAGCTTTTCATGTATTGGCCAGATTATTGTTCGGGTTTCATATGGCTGAAAACCGAACAGAAAGTTCAGACCTGAACAGGCCTTACAAAAACCGAACTGTTCGGGTCAAAACCGAAACTAACTACCATTCCGGTAGCTCCCCTATTGGCCTTCAGAGTACTCTGACTCCGGAATCAGAATCTTCGTTCCCTTGCTTCCTACCTGCAGCTAGGTAGGATGAAAAAAACACACGGGGCATTGGAGGGGAGGCACCACTTATACTTTTGATTGGTCCTTGTTCCTTGGGGGGAGGGGGGTTAACCCCGTGGGTGCTGATGTATAGGTTGTTAAGGAAACGAGAGCAGTTTAGGCAGTAATCCTTCAGTCGGGTGTCAGCCTGAGGTCTGTTAATCATATTTTGTAAAGTGTTCAATAGTCAACATAAAAATCCTATTAGGTACCTATTTATATATACACATATATATCTTATATTTTAGGTACCTATTTAGTGCTACCAAGCCCTGTTGCTGTAGGGGAAGTGTAGGGGAAATGAGAGCAGAGCAGTATTACCACTCTGTTTGTCTCTGCAACAACTGTCCTGTTGGTGGCGCTATGTCTGCACAGGGAGATGCTCCTATACAGTGTATCATTCAGAGATTAGCAATGTAATTGCCAGCCTGGCCTCGCCACTGATCAGACCCTAATACCACCGACTGCTAATTTTATCAACTTATCGAGTTGATCTGTCCCCTTTATTACAGTTATTGTCAGCGCCGGTGTTTTATTCCATGATGGAAAATAAACACCATTTATCATCATTGTAACGATTAGCAGCTGACAGCCAGGGTGCTGCTTTGCATAAATGTGTATTAATGGCGGGGGGACGTGGCGCAGGAACCGGCAGCTTCTCGGGGAAGATTAAACTGTGTCACCATCACTTTAAGGAGAGTCTTATCACCGGTGATAATCAAAGCCTGAAACAAAGTCATTTATTGTGGGTACTTGGTGTCTGATGATTAAAGCAAAGGGGGAGCATGTTTAGTAGAAAGGGGAAGGCTTAGGGTCCTACAGTAGGGAGACTGTTGAACAGCTGGAGGGCCTCTCTGCAGTCTAGTGAAAAGCTAAAAAGGTTTGTTTTGATTCAAATGACTTTTGGGTTATGTAATAAAAGGCACTAAGTTGCCCAGGTGCAGTAACCCATAGAAACCAGCAGGCAGCATTTACTGGTCACCTGTTTAAAAGCAAATATCTTATTGGTTACTATGGGTTACTGCTCCTGGGCAAACTTAGTGCCTTTTATTACATATGGGGAAGTCTGTTCAGCCCTCTTAAAACTCTCTAGAAGTTTATGAACTAAAAGGCAAAGAGCCCCCAGGGGAACTACCAGGACAACCGCTCTTGGTAGGGTATCCCATAACCAGATTGCCCTTACAGTAGAGAATCCTTCCTATGTTAATAGTGTAATTAAAGACACTAAGTTTGCCCAGGAGCAGTAATCTATAGCAACAAATAAGATGTTCACTTTTAAACAGGTGACCAGTAAATTCTTTCTGCCGATTGGTTGATATGGGTTACTGCTCCTGAGCAAACGTTGTACCTTTTATCCCATAACCCCTTAAAGGAAAACTATACCCCCAAAATGAATACTTAAGCAACCGATAGTTTATGTCAAATTAAGTGGCATATGAAAGAGCCTTACCAAAATGGAATATATATTATCTTTTATCTCTTGTCTTGAACCAAAATTTCATGATGGTTTGTGTGCTGCCTCAGAGATCACCTGACCAGAAATAACACAACTCTAACAGGAAGAAGTGAGGAAGCAAAAGACTGAACTCTGTCTGTTAATTGGCTCATGTGACCTAACATGTATGGTTTGTTTGGTGTGTTTGTGTGCACTGTGAATCATATGATCTCAGGGGGTGGCCCTTATTTTCTAAAATGGCAATTTTCTATTTATGATTACCCAATGGCAAATACTACTAAAAAAGTATATTATTATAAAAATGATTTATTTACATGAAGCAGGGTTTTACATATGAGCTGTTTTATGTAATATCTTCTCATAGAGACCTTCATTGTTTGGGGGGTATAGTTTTTCTTCAAGTCTTTATTCAATCTCACGTACGGTGTTATTTCTATAAACAATCCATTTTCCTTTTAGCCCAGAACAAGGACAATGATGAGGAAATGGTTAAAGCACATATAAACCAATGAAGTTCTGAAGGTGTTGGTCCAAAGCAGTTATATCCCAGATAATAAAGCCCGGATTTTGTTCTCATTAGCGCTAATAACAGCTGATTGTATTACTCGTGCTTAATCGCTGGGAAGTGGCGCTGGAACGGGAAACAGATTGCCGATGTTGAGAAACAGATGTTATTTGTGATGTTTCTAACACACCATGAATATTCATGGCAATAATGCCAGACTGATTATTTGCTTTACCTGAGCAACCTGCCTCTCTCCATGGGCAGGAATGGAGTCACAATGGGGTTCATTTATGAAGGGGACACAGCGCTAGTGTATGGCCGCAAATGTAAAGTAACAGTTAATCCTCAAAATTCAGCACATGGCTGTGAAAATCTGTACCCAGTATCTGTTGCCCAGAAGCTCAGTCACTGGTTACTAAATGCTGCTCTACCCATTGGCACTGGGCACAGGGTATCAGAATATTCCCTGGTAGAGAAATTACAGACACACTGCAGATACCTACAGACCAGCTGGGTCAACACTTCACCCCACACAACCCTTTGTGCCCTTGTGCTCCCTCATCAGCGGTTCCATGACCTGTTCCACCCTAAACCCTTCCTCCCTTACCTTCTCCCATTTACCTGTGTTCTTCTGCTTTTTGCTCAGAGACCTGCGCTTCCCTTACCTCCTTCCCCCGGAACTTCCCTGATTTCCTTCCTCTGCACCTGCTTCCCTGATTTCCTTCCCCTGCACAACAAGAACTCTCAGCCCCCCACTGACAGCCATAGTGCAATAACACCCAGAGGGGTTGCTGGTTGGCTCATAACATCCCATAAGAAACACAAAGAGAAAAACTGAAAAAATTATGATTTATTATACAAAATGGTGTCTCTGTACAGTTCCGACTCACAACTCAATACTTACAATGTAAAAAATGCTACAAATGCTCTTGAGATAGAAATGCCAGAGTGTTTGCCCCCAGTCCTGGCACCTTTATACACACTATGTACAGGAATGCAAGGGGAACACCAGTCACTGTATTGTACCATAGAGACCAGGGAAGAGGTACATTCCTCTAGGTTCTGCATATCTGTGTTTGGAAGCAAAGACAAGTAACCCCGATGTGCAGCACTCACTTGCAATGCATTGTGGGCCTTATTGATTTTGATGACATTATAGGTCTAGGACAACAACTTGTGTAGGTGGAAGCCCTATGGGGATGTAGGTGAGATCCACATCCCTGTACATTCCCTGAGCCAAACAAGTTGGAATAGGGACATTTTTTTCATGGCCTTTGGTGGCATGGTGACCTGTCACCAGCTTGTGCCAACTTTGCTTCATGCGGCACAGGTACTGTAAGATGGGATATGTTCCACTGTCTGTAATTTGGGATGTGCCAAGCACATATTCATGCCAAATAACCTTGTGGGTACACTGTATGTCTGCAATCAAAACAAATCAACAGACCACTGAAACGCCTCTGTATACTGAAGTACCCCACATCTCAAAGCCTAACAAGGCCGCAGCTGGGGAAAAGAGGGGTTTGTTTACACAAATGCTTCTTTGTGGATGACTGATCTGTTTTGAAATTCACCACAAGCCCTATCCATTAAATTCATTTTCTTTGTGGAGATCAGAACATATGATAGAAGCAACTCAAAAGGCACCAAGCACCTTTAGTGGGAACATAGTAACCAACACTTCATTCTACTCACGAGTAACCTTTGGTGCTGGAATGATATCCAAATCTCTACTCTATACCAATATAACCTTCAGTGGAAGATAATAGCCACCTCTCCACTCTACACCCCAATAAGCTTGGAATGATGCTAATCAGCCTTCCACTCATCCCCCAGTGACCTTAAAGGAACAGTTACACCAAAAAAAGTATTTTAAAGTAAAGAAAATATAATGTACTGTCGTGCTGAACTGGTAAAAGTGGTGGGATCCTTCAGAAACTCTACAATAGTTTATATAAAGAAGCTGCTGTGTAGGCATGGGGGCAGCCATTCAACATGAAAAAGGAGAAAAGGCACAGGATACACAATGATAACAGATAAGCTCTGTAGTATACAATGGGATTCTTCAGAACGTATCTTATCTACAGTGTATCCTGTGCTTGAATGGATGCCCCATGGCAGTTTGTACATATATACTATAGTTGTGTTTCTGAAGCAAACACACCAGTTTTACCAGTGCAAGGCAACAGTACATTAAATTGTCATACTTTTAAAACACTTTCATTTTTTGGTGTTACTGTTCCTTTGGGGAATATCTGCTTTACTGAGATCATACCAACTTCTTTGTTCTATACCAGTTCTCTATCTTAGCCATTAATGGCCTTAAGGGGGTAAATGGTAACCCAACTCTCTGCTCTACTATGAGGATACCAAAATGTTTACTCTAAACCCCAATAATCTTCAGTGGAACCATCAACTCTGCACCCCAACTAACTTTTGAAGTTTGATAACCAGCTCTCTATTCTACCCACCAATGACAGAAGGAAGATAGGAAGCAACTCTCTGCTCTGAAACTGAACTCTTAACTCTACACCCCAATAAGCTTGAGCAGAAGACTGATCATCAGCTCTCTTCTTACCAGTAACCTTAAGGGGGGCGATGATAACAATAAGATGGTAACAAGCTCTCTATCTCTACACAGCAATAACCATAATTGGAAATATTGTGACCAACTCCTTGCTCTACTAACAGTCTACTGAACATATATTTGCACATGCACTATATGAAACAATATGCTCAGGATAGAATCTAGACTGCAACCCCAATATAGTAAAGATGGAGATCTTGGGACTAATACTGTAATGTCCTGTCTATTTTCAGCAACTGAAAACATTGACAATTAAAATGAATGTATGTTGTGCTTAAATTTGAGGGGGTCTAAAACACTTTGTTTTTATGTTTTTTTTTATATATATATATATATTTATATGTGGTCTGGGCAAATAATAAAGGCATTGAGGCATGGGGGAAGGGTGTGGACTCTTTATCTCACTCCGGGATCAGAAATAGTGTATTTACAATGTGGGCAGTTGGCAGTTCAATGCAATGTGAGGGTCCCAGGACCCTAACGTCTTTGTGTCAATGTGAGACAAAACAAGTAATACTGAGATTCACAGAACCCCTTTCTATATGTTCATTCACATGTGCTTTCTGTTAGGACATCAGATTGAGAAACTTGCTTTCCTCCGCCAATGTTGTGAGCATGGAGCTCATGTCTCCTATTGCCATGTTGTTTATCCCAGCAGGGATGGAAGGGAGTGTCAGGGAATTCCTGGGAGTTGTAAGGCGGGAGGATGTTTGGGAGAAGCTCTGCAGGAGGCCAGGGCTCAAGGTTCCTGACATAAGGCTCGAGTGATCCCCATCATCCATCATGGCGTCAAAATCTATAACAGGGGGGTGCTCAAGACCTTGGGAGTCTACAGTGCTTGTGACCTGATTTGCCCCAGGAGACGGCATGGTGGGTAGTTGCCGTACTGTGCAGTCTATGCCAGAACCGAAGTTTCCATTTGGCTCGTACATGTGAATTTGTCCAGAATAATAAAGCAAATTATTGTCTTTAGGAGTTGGATCAGTGTTTTCACTGGTTCGTTTTGGTGTTGCCTCTGCTGTTTGTTGGCCTGGGCTCAGTTCACTCACAGGGTGCGGACTCCTCATGTAAGGAGGGTGATGTACCGGGTGTATATTCCTGGGTCTGTTAGGGGGGTGTGGGGCAGCTGGGGGTCTTGGCTGAATCATTCCATGGTTGAACGCTTGCCCAGACATTCCAAGAGTGTTCTGTTGTGGCTCCAATCCATTTTTCTGAGGCTGGACTGTGTAGGCGTTGGGTGGGTGGAGCCCGTCTTGGTTAACGGAGAAGTTATTTGCAAAACCCTGCGTGGGTGCTCCGTGCACAGCAAGGCGCTGATGATTCAGTGTGTTGCTTGGAGCAGCATGTGTGTGAACCCCAGGCCTCTCTACCATGTTATTACAGGATGGAGAAATCTGGCTCTGGCCTTCTTGCATTGCTCTTGAACTCAGCATTGACTGGCTCTGGCTGTACCTCTGTTGGGGGATGAAGTCAGAACTGACATTTTGGCACTGGCTCATCTGCTGTTGTCTTTGTTGCAAATAATTAAACCGCTGTCCATTAACACTGATATTCCTCTGTACAGACTCTTGCCCCTGACCCATAATATTGTGAGCCCTCAGCATAGGTGCTTGGTTGAAGCTCTGATACTGGGCAAAGTTCTGTTTTTGCTGAACAACTGCTAAGTTGCCTGCTGCAAACTGCTGCTTGGGTAAGTCACTGACATCAACGGTACCCGAACTGACTTCGTTCCACTGAACGGGCATGTTGTTATCCTGCATGTTAGCAGTCTGGCCAAGGCATTCAGCCAAAGCAGGAAAGTTCCTGCTCAAGTAAGCCCCAGGGGCCCTGGGTTGTTCTGGTGTATTGTTATGGAAAGATTTTGTGTTGCTTTGTAGATTCCGGGCTGGACTGCTGTACTCCGTCTGTAGGTTTTGCTCTGGGGCTTCTCTGTTCTGAGATCTGATGTACTGAACAACATCATCTGGGAGCATGAGGTCATCATCTCCACCAGGGACATCTGCATCACAAGATATGGCCTCCATAGCAACATTTTCACTAATGCTGGGTGGTCGGGGAGAATAGACGTGCCTGTGAAGGCCTCCATCAGAGCAGGTGTAGTGCTGCAGGCCTCCATTTCTCCTTTCCGATAGGGATGGAGGGTGCAATGTATTCATACTATTCATGCTATGAAAGCGCTGAAACCTTGGGAGTGCTTGTCCATCAATACCTGCAGTTCTTCTGACTGGGTCACTAGCCCGCCTTGAATTATTCCCCGGAATTTCATGGGGATACATGGGGGTTAGTCCTGCATTTCCACCACCATCACTACAACGTCTTGGAACAGGAAGTTGCCGGAAGGGAGGCAAAGGAAAGTCTGCTCCATCCATCAGGGACAGCTTGTTTCTCAAACCTATCCTATCCATGTTGGGAAGAGGAGTGGGTGGTGGACCACCAGTTGCTGCAGCATACTTGGCCTTTAATCTGTAATGCTGAGCAGGAGTGAGGTTGAGAAGATTAGGAAGTCCACTGTGCTGGCTGGCCTCACTAGAGCGCCTAGAGGCATCGGTGGAAATGGGATCGTAAGAATCTGCAGAGCTGGAATTATTCAAGCGGCCTCCAAACTGTGAGGTTTCACTTGAGCGGCGACTGGAGAAGTAAGGAGAGATGCCGGAGGACCTGCGGCTGGTGTATGCTGAGCTGAGGGTGCTGCTGGTGCTGTCACGGCGCTCATTCAATTGGTTCATCATGGTCACATCATTCATGGACAGTTCTATTGCTCTGGGGTTGATTAGCACACTGCTGGGGACACCTATTACATCGAAACCTGGGAATGGAAGGAAACAACAGTGTTGCATTAGATTTGTCCAAAACTTTGTCCACACTGCAATAGATGGCCCATGATGATTTTTAAAGGTAAATGGGCATCAGTAGGGTACGGCTATTTATTTAGTCTCAAATTGAAAAAATGTGATTCAGAGAGTGCTATGGGGCACATAGAACTCACTGTCTGCCTATGGCCTATGGTACAGGATGCTTTGTGCAAATCTGTGCTGCACTCTGTATCGTGTGCTGCATTATCAGCCTGGCAAAAGGAGCACAGCATGGAGTGCCAATCCTAACCCCAATTTACCATTTGCACTGATGGTCGGGAGCCGGGTGTTCCTGGCAGGTGGCATTGGGTTCATAAATGAGCAGGAATCTTTCATTGTCTTTAATTTCTCTTTCTTCAGCTGTTCCAGTCTCTGCACTGTGGATACGCTGTGTTTCCGGAGTTGCAGGCCGACCACTGCGCTGCCAGATGATACTGTGGAGTCTACCACCGGGCTGGTCTCCTCCAAGCCAAACAGGTCTCCCAAGCTCCCCTCGCCATGCAGGCTCACATCTACTCCACTGTCAATGTTGTTGGTGTTGCCATATGGGGAAGGCTCACTGCTGCATGACGACTGCCCACCGGGGCTGGACTGATGCATCTGAGACACAGACAATAGTTAGTAAACAACGATTGGACATGCTTGCAGCAACCACATCACCATGGCCCAAATAAACCTTTGCATTGGTTAAATATTGAATGGCAAAGAAAAGCAACACTCTGTGTGAAATGATTCTTTTGCAAAGTTCTGCTCAGTTTTACATTAGCTTTACAATGTGAGGTCTGAAGCAACCTTATGCAGACAGTAAAGAGTACAAAAGCAAATTATTCCCACAGAAAGTATAACAACTTTAAAATACTTTAGTACAAAGTCCATTGCTTTCCCATCCCTACTGCCCCTTGCTCATTATCTCTGCTCACTGGTTCTCTCACCTTGGTATGGCCTGTCCTTAGGGGAGTGCAAGACAAACAGGGAGAATAATAGGAAGGTTAGTTACACAAAGTGCCCCAAGCAATTAGTTATACACAAAGACATGCACAAATACTGTACTCCGGATAGCACAAATTTTTGGGGCAGATACTGACACATTCACCATGGAACACCAGGAAACACTAACTCACCAGCAGGCAGAAAATAATGCACCAAAAGGAAGACGTACAGAGAAAGAAAGCAACACAGACACATATGAATCAAATGTGAGCACACATTAAAGGGTGGTTCAACTTTAAGTTAACTTAAAGTGATACTGACGCTAAAAAATATGATATATGAATGTACATTAAAAGTTACCTCTAGGTCATGTTGATCGTTTTTTTGCTGAGAGGTTTGTTTTTATAAATAATTTTTAGTTGAAGTTCCTATACCTGAGTGCTTTACCAAACTGACTGTCTCATCTCAACCTGTCAGTTTCTAATGCTAATGGACTTCTGCTGCACAAATATGGCAGCCCCCTCATACAGGAACATGGGGAGTCAGACGGGTAATGTAAAAGCATAGAGCAAATATTTTATGGCAAAGACACAAAAGCAATGTCCCATTCATATACAGACAAGTGCAAAAATGCAAATAGTGAGAATAGTAGATTTTGGTACAGCAAATGAAGGGTAATAAACACAAGTACTCACACAAGTAACACTGGCTGTCACCCATAGATATAAGGTAACAATAACTAACTCCATAAGTATAAAATAACACTGGTTAACACCTATAGGATAATGCTGACTAACATCTACATATATCACTGGCTAGCATCTATAGCTATAGGATAATGTTAGCTAACATCTAAAGGGCCCACGATTGGATCTGCCCGATATCGCCCACCTCAATGTGGACGAATAAGGGAGAGATCCAGTCCTGTTGCAACATTGCCAAACGAGCGGATCTCTCCGTGTATGAGCAGCTTAACACCTACTGGTATAAGATAGGATAATGGCAGCTAGCAAGATATAGCCAGAAAACCAAGGACTGCTAATTCTAAAGAGGGTTAAAAGGATACACGGGGCTGAGCTTGGTGGTGGTTAATAGGAGTTCTGTTAATATTAACAGGGGAAGGAGCTGCAGGCTGCAGTGCTATATTTTGTCATTAGAGTTGCCATGTACCTCCCCATAAAAACCCAACTCCGCTCACTTTACAGCATCACAAAACTCTCCCATAAATACGCAGCTCATTCCAGTTTAACAGCTTGACTATGTGACAGTTTTATAAGCAGCTGCCTCACATCTCAGGCAGAATTGATACAGAAAGGTAACAGTTACCTGATGTACCAACCAAAACTGTTAGCAGAGGGCCCACTCACCATGTTATCTTCTGTTTTGATGGTTCTGGTCTGCAAGCAGTGCTCCTGGTCTCTAGAGACACTGTCGGAGTGCTCCCTACCGCTGAGTTTGGCACTAGCTTCATTGTCCCCGTTCTCCTTGGGTAGTGAAGGTTTTTGGATGATGTCATTGCGGTGTTTCTTGGTCACATGGGCCTCAGGTCCATGTACAGTTTTAACGTGTTTCCTGAGAGAGCTGGGGTCCGTGTAACGTTTTGTGCAGCCTGGGACCTTACATATGTACGGTTTCTGCCAATGGGCCAATAAAAAGACAGCGAGAGTGAGATCAACGGGGAATCAATATAGCAGCTCCAACCAATATGCCCTCATGCCAATATATAGAAAAGGAATGTTATGAGTGCATGTCAGGCCTAGAGCACATTGATTCATTTATAGAGTCCTTGGGAAGGGGCAACGAGCCCTGGTTTTGCAATTAGCCCTGTAGGTTTTACACTTAGGAGCACCACACTATGAATGTAGTGCTACCTGTGCATTCAGCCAGCACTATGTGCAGAGCACTGGCTAAACAGACCATTACCCATGGTGCAATAGCTCTGTGCATGATGGTATAATGTTGCTGTAGCACTTACTTTTTGGGTAATGGTAAATAAGGTTGTTGCACCACTAGACGTGTCATTTAGAATTGAAGGTGAAACACCTTAAAACGCTAGCGTGCACCTACAGCGGCTAAGAATCACCAAAACGTGCCAAGGCTATTGCTTTAAGGTGTCTCACATTTAACTCAGTGGAGAGTGACATAGGGTGGTTTCCGGTGCATTGATTCAGTGTTAAAAAATGTGTGGGGCACCCTAAGCCTGATATGCAACTGTTTAGTGGATCAGTCCCTGGCAAAGGACTGTGCCACTAACATCTGCTCCTGCACTTTAGACATAACAAACGGGTGGTTTGGCTCTGCTACAAAACAAATTGTAACGCAAGGATCTCAATTCCGTCTGGGATTTATTTAACGGCAGCGCCGGGTGTGAGGTGGCTGCTGTCAGCAGAATGGGGGTTAAATATCGTAATACTTCATGGGGAAAGGACAGAGGCGCATTGTGCCAGGCTCTCACCTCATTGGAATGGGTTCTGTTCTGATGTTTGGCTCGATCAGACGCATTGGAAAACGCCTTATTGCATCCCTCGTGGTCACAGACATATGGCTTCTCCCCGGTGTGTGAACGCAAGTGCGTCTTCAGGTTCTCCAGCCTGGAATAGGCCTTGAAACAACCTTCAAACTGAAAACAAAAAGATGTGGGGTATGAATAATACTTTATATCCAAGGGAAAGTTAACTTTTATAGCTCCTTTTTTGCCTTGTTTCAGCTTTCACATGGGGTCACTGCTAAAGCTAAAATGTAATGCCTACTTTTCATTGCTTATCGTTCTATTCAGACCTAGTCATTGTCCAGTGTCTCATTCACACTACTGCTTGGTTGCTAGGGTAAAGAGAACACTAGCAACCAGCTTGCTGCTGAAATTCCAACCAGAACAGCTATTGAACAAAAAGCTAAATCATATGATAACCACAAAGACTACAAAATAGACCAGTTTGCAAACTGTCTCTGAATATCATTGCCTTCACAATACTATAAGTTAATTTTAAGGTGAACGCCTTTAAAGGAAATTGATTCCTTAAAAATAGACTGTCACGGTCATAATAATCCATTCAAACAGTGGGTTGGCCAGTGCTGTATTGTACTGGACCTATGTGTGCCCCCAGATGGCAGAAATGACATTATTTGTACATGACATCACTTTATGGTTATGTGTGAAGTCACTTCTGCAGCGTGGCAGTTTTTTTTATTTTTATTAAATAAGTATTATATTATATAGGCACCCAAGGGCCGCCCCCTATGCTGCCACACTAGATACAGGCCCTCTAGGAGAGATTGGCTAAGGAGCCCCAGCCTGAATGAAGGACAGTTACAGAATAATTCTGCATAATTTAGTTATATATGATATACATTGCAGGTTTCAAATGAGTTGTAAATGACCAACTAACATCAGCTCCCTCACCCAAAACCTGGAACAACCAATTGCAGAGAGTTGGTGTGAGAGCTCAGTAATAAAATATACCACAATTGCCAGACAAAAAGAACGATTAAACAACAGTACAGTATTTCTTGTAGTGACAGCTCCCCTTTAAAATAAATTTTGAGAATGAAGCAGGCAAAGGATGTTTTTGCTATTGGGTAGGAACTGCCAGTTGCTGAGGTCGGCAGGTTTAAACCAGGAGTAGCTTACGGTGCATTTATGTGGTTTCTCCCCCGTGTGCCTTCTCATGTGAACCACCAGCATGTACTGCGCCTTGAATGGTTTCTGCTCCCGGGAGCAGTCCTGCCAGCGACACACAAACTCCTTCTTCTCCCCATGGATATGGTCATTATTGATGTGCTGGGGGAGAAAAGGCACATTATTTCACTTTGTAGTTACAAAAACATACATTGACATTATCTGCCCTGAAAACAAAATCTGGCTTATTGACTGTAGTAAAGGAACAAGTATATAGCCCTACCCTCTCGCTGATGAGGGTATTACAGAAATTGTGAGCTTCTAGGGTACCCACATGTAAACTGCACAATCTTGTGCAATTATTAATGCTTATAACAGAGCTGAGCATGCGTCTCTATACCAGCCAACCCGCTGAATATTTAAAGGGAAACAGATTTTAGCAGAACTACAGCCCAGCTAATTGTTTAGTGTATGTGGATCATAATAGTGACAGGATTGCCCTATGAGACTACAACTAAGGTTCTGGCCAGGAAAATAAACAATGGCTCACATGCGACAAGGCAGAATCTGTATAGAAGCTGGGGAAAACCCTGCAACATGTTCATGCACATCATTTATACTAGACCTAAAGGCAACACTTTACAGGGAATGTTTTATGCAAAACCCTCACATGTACAAGCTGATCCTGGGTATCAAACTCCTTGCTGCAGCCGTCCCAGTGGCAGTTGGTCTCGTATATAATGTCAGGCTCCTGCTTGCACTCATCCTTATCCAAATCCTCTTTCAGATCAGTCAGGTGGTCCTACATTATAGTAAGAGTACAGTAAGTGGTTCAGAAGTGAAAGGCTGGAGAGACAGTAGAAACATGGCAGTGGATAGTGGCACCTACCGGAGGGCTGGGGGAATCGCACTGAATCGCCTCTTCTTCAGTCTTCACTTTGCTGCGTTTGTGTATCACCTGATTGACTGTACTGCTCACCGCAGACTCACTGCTCACCTTGTTCTGCTCAATTGCAAACAATAAAGGACAATTTCCATTATGAATTTATTGTACCCCATCACCAGGCCTATATTCGTGGATCAGATGGTAGCCTTGAGTTTATTTAGGGAAACAGGTGTAATTTTCTGTATATAGAGTAATTTCATACCAGGGTTGGAGTGGAGCAGAGCTCACAGGTTTATAATTCAAAACTATGGATACACTGAATCCAGGTTTGGGTCTTGGATTTGGCCTTTTTCACCAGGATTTGGCATACAAGTGCTTGGCAGAACAGACCCGAATACTTAAAATCACGTGACATTTCGTCACACAAACAATGAAATTGCATTTTTTCCCCACATGTGCAGTTCCTTTTACCTCTTTCTTGTGGATTCAGTTTGGGATTCAGCCAAATCCTTCATGAAAGGTTTAAGATTTGGCTGAACCCCAAAACAGTGGATTTGGTGCATCCTTTCTAAAGCCCAATAAAATTACATCAAACTCATTACAAAGTTACTGCATTAACTTCCTAATTATGACCAAAGGGGAAAGTTTCTCACCAGGACGGAGTCAGGGGCGGAGCTGTTGTTGCTGGGAGGAGCTGGATTGGCTGATGTGAGTGCTCCCTGCTGGCGGGATGCAAACGTCGGCGATGGGTGGAGCAAAGGGGTGTGTCCAAATGAGGAACTCAGGCTACGCTGCTGGCTCAGGAGCTGCTGATAGGCTACAGGGTTTATGGGATGGGGGAAGCTAAACGCCGGGCTGGAAAATACAGAAATGTATTTAATACAAGGAGTCTGATTTATCCCATGTGCTGGGCTCAGTCTGAATATCTGTTGCCTATATGCAGCTGTTTTATAATCCAATTTGCATATTCCACACTGTTATTAAAATCCCAGTATTCCCTGGTACACTGTTAGCAAAATAATCTAGCCACCTGCCCTGATCTGCATCAGGGAACACTTCCCATCCCAGTATTTCAACTATACAATGGCACCTGTTACCTTATTGCTCCTGCAGAAAGGTGCCCGTAGGACCCGCTGGCGGCTGAGCTGCTCCGAGAGTTGTTGATGTAAGCAACCAGCGAGTTGGGGGAGGTGCGGATCATGGTCTGCAGGTCAATGCTGGCATCGGACAGAGGAGAGATGGAAAGGGCCCGTTTCCGGCTTAATCTCGGTGTAACTCGGGGGCTGGAGAATCTTGATACTGCGTTTTGGGATACAGAAAGGAGACGGGAATTAATTCATGACGGTAAACAAACACAAACAACATATTTCATTAAACTCTCCTCCAGATTTGTTAATCAGCTGGCTTCTGTTACATGGTTTAAAGAGTCACAACTTTCAGTAGATATAAACACTGATGTTGCTAAAATATTTATACAGTCAGGAAGACAGATCCCCTTTAAATGCCCAATAAAGGATTGGAGATTAAATTCCCAGCATGCAAGATTACAGCAAACTGAGTTCATTTATTTTCTACCCCCCACCTTATTCTCCATTCATCCAAAGGCCGTGAGCAGGATAAACTCTCCTAATAGTAATAGACGCCCCCCCAGTCTAAACGTCATTGTTACCCTTAAATGGAACTGCAGGGAGAATTCATAGGATGAGGGGGTTAATCTGGAATAAACACGTTGCTGTGGGATTTGGGATCCAGAGGATAAACATTTTTTTAGGGGGGGGGTGTTATATGTATTCAATATTGGAAAGGAAAAGCAAAACTTGCTGGCTAATCACAAAGTCGGTGCGGGGACAGAAATGCGCACTAATTACCGACGTTCGTGTCTCTGTGGGCACGTGCAATAAACACGGCGGATCCCATGCTATAATTATGCAAGGGCCAATGAATAATGACACGAGATTTGGAGGCAAAGTATTTAGATTTGTTTCCCTTGAATTTGCATTTCTCCCAATCTCCTGTGCCATTAGCTGGGAGAAAGCAGGCCAGGCCTGGCAACCAGATTTATCTCTGTTACCCCCGCCCCTGGGGAGCGCTGTTTATTAATGTGCCACTTGCCTTGATAAATTATTAAACACAAAGAAAACCTTGTACTCATTTTTCTCTCCTCTTGCGCCGCTGATTTATGTCCACATTTGGCTTGGAGCCAACAGCCCCATTACACTGCAGTAGGAAGTACAGCGCCGGCTCCAATAATCCGCTATCAGATGGTACAGGACCCCCTTCATCCAGTTCTTAAGAGCTGTATATAACTAACCAGCCTCCCGAGCACAGATAAATAGCTGGCGCTCCTTCTATTCATACACAGGCTCACTTGGCTACTGTGATTGTGTCACAGTGACACGAAACGCGTTAGGCTCGCGATGATTGTTTGAATAAAGATTTTTTTCTACTTTTTAACTAATTGGCTTCTGGTCTGATCTATACGTGGCTTCCTAGAGTGCCCTAAACCCTTTTTGCTTTTGTATACGGACTGTCCACTCCCCTGAGCCGAGGGCCTGGGGCAGGGGCAAGTGGGCCTCTATTCTACTTCGGTGAGTTATTTCTACCATGATTGGATGTTTTATGTTTAAAAATATATATGTTTGGATTACTATTACGGTACTTAATACTAGTGATGCACCAAAACCAGGATTGGGTTCAGGATTCGGCCTTTTCAGCAGGATTCGGTTGATTCCTTCTGCCAGGCCAAACTGAATCCTAATCTGCATATGCAAATTAGGGGTGGAAAGGGAAGTCGCGTGACTTTTTGTCACAAAACAAGGAAGTAAAAAATGTTTTCCCCTTCTCACCCGTAATTTGCGTTTGCATTAGGATACGGATTCTGTTCGTTATTTGGACGAATCTTTCGCGAAGGATTCGGCCGAAATCCAAAATAATGGATTCAGTGCATCCCTACTTAATACCTATATATGTGGGGACTTCTCTGGCGTGGCTACTATTACTTATGCATAAGGCTACCTCTATATGTACATAAATAAATACTTATTTGATTTTACACACCTGGTTTGGAAGACTGCTCTACATCTATATGTGCCTACTATTACTTAATAGTCATATGCACAGGGGGGCCCTGGCTTTGTTACTATTACTTAATATTCTGGCTTCTTATGCACCATGGGGAAGCTCACTGCTTGTTACTGACACTTTGCGACTGAATTTGAAGGCAAATTCACACCACAGAATTTCCAGGTAAAGGGAACTAATGTTATTTTGCAGATGTTTATTTGAGCAGCGGGTGATGAATATCAGGAGGAGAGAGCATCGCCTTGTTCCATAGGAGGAGGCACAACGGAGGTGTCAGAATGTGCCCAGATTTGGCACCGGATCCAGGAATAAGCCAAGTCTGTGTCTGTGCTCGGTGCCAGAACAAACGTCGGTGCCAGTCTGCACAGCACAAGGACAGAGCAGTCAGCCGAAGAGCGGAGCTTGCAGCTGACTGAGATTTATCAATTGCGCACTGTGTGTCTGTGTGCTCTCAGGCTGGGGGCCAAAGCTTGCTATGGAGAAGCCACACACCATTCATGTACCTTCATTTCTCTATAGGTAACCTGACCGACTTGTGGCTCGAAGAACAGGCTTGTCCCTTATCCCCCCAGACAAATCACTTTATCGAGGAGCAGTTACCAACCGATGACATTACAAGGCGCAATGCAGCACAGCAACCATGGCGCAAAAATGATCTGTTTAAATGCATTGACCTGGTAACACACAGTATAACAAGACCAACTGTATTCTTGGGCTAATTTTCCCTTTCTTCTCAAGAAGGTCGGAATGCCAACATGCCTATCTGAATAAACTATAAAGTGCACTAAGCTTTTAAGCGAGAATTCTGATTTTTACATGGTGTCATCTCAGGCACAGAAGGCATTAACTGAAATTAACCATCAGGCTACACTTAACTCCCCCTTGACTCTAGAGGCAGAATTTGGTTTGGCTGCCATAGAGCACCTAGGTGGATTTGCTTGGGTTAGACAGAAAAAGCAAAACAAATGTGGAACAAACATAGTGTGTTGCCTTGGTTTGCTTTAATATAGGGGAGCCTGGAATATTACGCAGGCAATTTCAGGAGTTACAAGTTCTGAATACAATATATTTAGACTAGGGTGGGAAAACTGAATAAACACCCCTTTACAGGGTGTACAATAATAAGGGTTATAAACAGTTTAATAAGGTTTTGGGGGATGCTGGGAGTTGATGTTGAAAAGCAGGGCATTCCCAAGTTAGAGACACCTTAATACTGAACACATCGGACACAGTGCGCAGTTCTCCATGCCGAGTACACCTGGGGGATGCCTTGTCGAAGAGATGCCCTGATGACTATGTGGCCACTAGAGGACACTGTTTCATAGATTTTTTCTTCAACAGCCAAGCCTTCTTATTCCTCCCATGCACCTAGCTCAGCAAGTCTCAGGTTCTCCAGGCAGCAGAGCTGTGAGTAATTGAGCCATACAGATAAAGGGCAATTCATCCTGTTGCTTGTGAAATTCTTGCTCAAAACCCTATGGGACTCGCAATTTTCTTCAAATAATTACCCCTAGATCCTTTCTTTTCTTTTTCTCTTTGTTTAGAAACTTCATTGCTGAGATTGATTAAAGGCTAGAGATGACGAGGGCCTGATCGGCATGGGAATAATGGAAACGGCTTCTACAGAGACACTAGGGCCTCTGTCCTGGGCACGGGGTAACTCTACACCCAGGCCAACATAAGGAAGCAATTAATGACATTTTGTAACAATACAAAACATTGTGTGAGTGGAAGGGGCACAGGGGCGTGTGCGTTTCTCTCTGGATGTGATTGCAGTGCTCCCATATATTAGGCTGAAAGCTCTGTTCCTGCAGAAAATCCCTTGAACAAATCTTCTGAGAACAAGCAAAACAGGGGTCTATCAGCTGATATCATCTCAGCTGGGGAGTCTTAACAGAGAGTGCAAGAATGTTGCCATAATTGGTTTAAAAGGAGGAGCAGCAAACGGAGAGTTAGAATGGGATGGGACAGATTATGTTAACATATAAAAAATCTATATGGAGAGTTAAATGGGGTAACAAGAGGAGTTATGGAGGGTTATATAGGGTAATAGGAGGACTTTTAGGAAGGGTCATATTGAGAAATAGAGGGAGTTATAGGGTGGGTTACATTAAGCAGTTATATGCAACAATAGTAAAAGTAATAAGAAAGGATATATTGAGCAATAAGAGGAAGGGATATATTAAGCAATTGCATGAATTATATGAAGTGTTACATGAATTAGTAAGAAGTGTGATATGGAACAATAGGAGGAGTTATAGGAAGGTATACATTGAGCAATAGGAGGAGTTATATGGAAGGTTATATGGAGCAGTATGAGGGACTATATGGGACAATAGAAGTAGTTATAGGAAGAGATACATTGAGCAATAACAGTAATATGTAGGAATAATATGGAGGATCATATGGAGCAGTAGGAGGAGTTATGGGGACATGAGACACAAAGCTAATAACAATATTGCAGCTATAGTTTGCCTTTTACCAAACTACGCATGTTGCAACTCAGGTGAAGGTCAGTACTGCATTAAGATGGTGACTATATAGACAAACAAGATGACCCAGACATGATAAATTGTCCTAGAAGGACAAAGGGAGGAAATTTCCAGGAATAGCAGCCAGTGATGATTGTACATTGTGGATGTATGAGAATGTATACTACCTAGGTTGACTGCCTGTGCAGAGAAAACATTTAGGCAATATGGATTATTTGTGTGTTCTAGCTAGTTCCCAGTAGGCACAGGGGTTAATGAGGCAACGCAGACATGGCAGTCAAAGGGGACAGATACGGGGGCTACATAAACACCTAGATCCCCAAGGCCCAACAGTTCATGTAATTCTTCATTGAATTTGGACTTACCATCCATGGGGGTGAGGTAATCGTGAAGGTGCGACGTATTTCCAGCTGCTGCGCTCTGCACCAGGAGCTCCCCGTATGGACTTGCATGACTTGCCAGGAAGGCCATTTGGTGGCAGTATTCTGTAGGGGTGGTACCAGGGGGCGGAGGTGCTAAACCATAGATACCCCTTTCTTTTAAGTGCTCATGGGCCACTGTAAGAAGAAAAATAATTCAGACCAACTTCATTCATCTTGTCCTATAGTGAAATCATATCATACACAGGGGCCCCCAGGTGCTCAACAAAAGATAATACAAGTTAGTGAATGGTGCAAGAAGAACATTTATACAGAAATAATATTATTGTGGCCTCCACAGGCTGCTTGTAGGGGAGGGCACAATGTACAGATATCTGGTAAACAGTTGTTCTGTAATTTAATTACTGTCATTAAATTCCCCATTAATGTCAGCACCAATTTCAGTAACACTGGAGCAGGAGAAAGGCAAGTTCCAGTCTTCCCCCACTTCACAGATCCAATTAGAGAAGCTGCAAACCCTCAGCCCAACAACCTGAGTAGATGGGGGTGTCAATTGGTGTAAATACCACTGCACAGGGACATGGCACAGGGCATTTTGATCACTGTGGTTCTTCCCAAGAGGCAGCAACCTTCTCTAACCCTTATAATCTTCTCTGTGCAATGTTCCTAAACCCCTACCCAAATTCTGTCGTATGGGGATTGTTACACCACCCAATGATTGTTACACCACCCGATTGCAGTGCAATTTTTTTTTACTTTGCCTCATTCCTCCATTTATTACTGTCGAGCCAGTGCCAAACTTGCTTGCCCATAAAGCCAATTGCTGCAGGCGGTGGGCACTGCTGGTGGGTATTAGATTTAATCTTGAGCAGAAGAAACAGGTGAGACCAGTGGGATGATGGGACACTTTCCCACAAACTTGTCAACAGCTGCTTTTGTGTTGCCTGCTTGCCCTTTACAGATGGCTATGTAATGGGTGCAGAGGCTGCCCATGCTGTGTGCATTCCTACAGGCTTTGGTGGGCACTCCTAGGCTTCAACAGGATTAGGGGAAAGTCAGTGCCAAACAACATTCCTGAATCTCATTACGAAGCCTTTCCTCAGTGCACTTCCCTATGTATAATGATGCCCTGGCACGAGATCACAGCAGGGTTGCTTGGCTGTCATCTCTCTCTGCCTCATTTTTAGATAAAACTCATTGAAGACCCCACTATCCAATGGGCTTTTGGTCTTGTTATATCACTTACTGGAAAAGCTTACAATCTAAAATACAGGGTTCCAGTGATCGCCTTACCTTCTGCTGGGCTGAGCCCACGGGCTGCAGAGATCATAGACAGGGTGGGGCTGTTGTGCACAGAACGCAGGTAATGCTCCATGTGGGGGCTGACATAATGATGGGCATGACCAAACTCTGTTGTACCCAGAGAGTGTGGGGAGAGGCGGATTAAAGAAATGTCTGAAATCACAGGGCTGCCACTGAGAGTCGGGGGGCTGTGAAGAGAGACATGTAGGTTATTAGGTGAACAAATCATCCCAGAATTCATAGTCCGTGGTGTGAGAGTATGCATAGAGTCGTATGAACCCTAGTTTCCCTTACTACACCAATTGGGCAACCTCCCTTTCTTAAGGTGTGGCTGTAAGAAATGAACTAGGTAGATGCCCATCAGGAAATACAATAATATTAGAATACATTAATACAGGTTCATCTCATCATTTTACAGTTTTACCCAACCAAGGATCTCAGTGGCAACTTAGCTCATGAGTCACTTCTGAGATTTCTGAAGTTTACTTCTCCAGGAAAATAAGAATACATCAAATATCTAGCAGATATATTGTAACTTTAGATACATTGTAACAAACAGACAGTACAAACTCAGTTTGTTATATTATCTTATATCTTATGCTGTGTTTTTCAAAAACGCTCCGTCGGGCGTAAATACGCATAAACTGCCCTACCACTGAAACTAATGGAAACGCACTATGGCAATTCTCACAGGGTGCTTGCAAGCTGAAATCCGCCGTGGAACGCCAGTATTGGCGTTTTTTTAGCAGAAACACCAATACATCAAGAAACTACCGAATCAATAGACTCTATGGGATCTGCACGTTTGATACCACACTTAAATACACAGCATATTTTAAATATGGCGTCCAAATTCTCGCAAGATAAATGACGCATATACGTTTTTACAGCAGTGATGTAATTGCATTGTGTATTGACGATCATTCCTGCTCCATTTTGCATGTAAATCGTTTTTCTATTTCTAAATAGCTTTTCTATTTCCGGCCAGCAGAATTATGGGGAACGAGAACAATGAGAAGTGCATGTTGGGAAAAGAAACCTACGTGCTGAAAAACGAATGTTGACGGTCGCGTGTGGTTTCAGTGGCTTATTTAAGCCAGACGGAGCTTTTGTAAAAACGCCATGTTTGGCCTTGCCCCAAGGACAGAGCCCAAAACGCAGGGTACAAGCGAGGGTGAATGTTTGAGGTTGTATTAGTATAAAGTCGAAGAAAAGGTTGTTACTATGACAAAACGTCCATCTTGCTTTTGAGGACAGACATTTAGTGAGGGGGGAGTGTTTCAGGAGGGTTCTGGTCGCAATCAGCCCTGCGTAAAACAATGAATTATTATTCCTCACTGAGACATTTCCCAGGTCTGGAAATAATTCCCATAAGTAGTGAACGTCCCCTCTGCCTTATTCAAGTAACCACTTTCCTGCTGCGGCACTGTTCCCAGCTGCTGCAGAACCACTTAAAGGGGTTGTTCACCCTTTAATATTTTACTTTAAATATGATGTAGAGCAGCAGTCTCCAACATTTTTTTACCCATGAGCCACATTCAAATGTCAAAAGCATGAATAAGGTTCCTGGGGATGCCAAATAAAGGCTGTGATTGGCTATTTGGAAATCCCTATGTGGACTGGCAGCCTACAGGAAGTCCTGTTCGGTTGTACACCTGGCTTTTATGAAACCAAAACTTGCCTCGAAGTCTGGAATTAATCACCTGCTTTGAGGCCACTAAGAGCAACATCCAAGTGGTTGGTGACATGTTGCTTACTAGCCATTGGTTGGGGATCACTGATGTAGAGAGTGTTATTCTAAGACAATTTTGCAATTGTTTTTCATTTGTTTTACTATTTTATTTATTTCGCTTTTTATTCAGCAGCTCTCCGGTTCGCAATTTTACCAATCCAGGTTGCTAGAGCACAAATTACCCTAGGAACCATGCACTGTTTTAAATACACTGGATTATGAATAGCAGAGGGCCTGAATAGAAAGACTACCGGTAGTAATAAAAAGTAGCAATAACAACACATTTGTAGCCTTAGAGAGCATTTGTTTTTTTAGATGGGGTCATTTGAAAGCTGGCGTCAGAAGAAGCAAATAATAACAAAACTATAAAAAAGAAAAAATGAATACCAATTGAAAAGTTGCTTAGTATTAGCCATTCTATACAATACTAACAGGTAACTTAAATGTGAACACCCCTTTAATGTTTCCAGCTGTCATTCTCATTTAGATTTAAAGGATCTTAAAATCCTCCGTTTGATGTTGGAGGTTTAAAGGGAAACTCTTGCATTTTTTAAAGTGTTATAAGATGTATTCTTCATTTAACATATTCAGAAAGTACCTTGAAAATCCCTTATTCTCATGAATATACTTGAATATAGTTAAACAGAGATTTTGATATGGCTGACCATGTCTACAGCGAAGTCTGGAGGGAGGGGGGTAGAGGCCTTATGTTGGGGGCTAAATATTGAATCCTGGGACGCAGCACAATGCCAAACACCAGTGAAGGCCCAGTCACAGCCCTGATCTCAAGCCAACTGACAGTTTGTGGTTCTATTTGAGGTGCACAATGGCAGGTATATTTCTCAGAAAAAAAACTTCACTGGCACACAGGATATTTCAAGCAGGAAAAACCTTGCTAGGTATTTATTGCAGCATGCAACGTTTCGGGGTTACCCCCTTTGTCAAGCATAACAAACACATATTGCACTAAAAATTTATAGGTGAAAAAGGGTCACGTGATTCCAAATGGGTGTGGACCTAAGCAATGAATAAATTACTACATTAAAAATTCAAAGGTCAATAAAGTGCAAGTGCTGATAAAAAAGCCAAAGCATCCTTGGCAAGAAAAGGTGAAAGCATTATCTTCGGTGAATAAAATAAAAACATTGTATCAATACAAAAAAAGGTTAAAAGTAATGTTACTAAATCACCACAGGCAGAGATAAGGAGATAATATTATAACATTTCAACAAACGTAAGAAAAAACTGTCTAACCTTATATGCAGAGAAAAATCTATCCCTGAGTTCATCCAAGGCAAAGCTGTTCATCTAGAGTGGAGGGAGAAGGCGAAATAATTACAAAAAACAGGCCATACTATATTCTTCATTAAGACCTTTAGGGTGCCGGGATTCGAGAAGCCAGATCCAATAGCATTCCCTCTGTAACAAACATTTCTTTTTATCCAAACCTGGTTTAAAAATTACTTTTTCTAAAACTTGCCATCTCAGCTGGGATACTTGATGTCCCTGCATAAAGAAATGTTTTGCCAATAAGGTCTCAGGTTTTATTCTTTCAGTCCTGACGTCAGAATTTTTAAGACTTTTTAAAGAGGTTTTTGGAAGAAGCGGAGCCGGCCGATAATTACGAATATTCGACTTGTGTTCATTAAGTCGCAATTTAATAGCCCGACTTGTCTGACCAATATAGGTCAGTCCGCACGGACACTTCAGACAATAAACCACATCCTTCGTGTCACAGGTAAAAAATCCCTTAATGTCATGCTTAGTGCCCAAATGAGGGTGTGTAACAGAGCTGCCAGGGGTAATAGCTTTGCAATGGCTGCAATTCCTACAAGGAAAAGTACCATTGCTCTGCGAACCAAGCAGATTACGACTGCCTTTTGAAGGAGGTGGCTTACGCTTTATCAAATCACCAACATTCCTCCCTCTCCTATAAGAGAAAATGGGGGGAGATTTAAACAAATGACCATACTTCTGGTCTGTACTCAAAACCTTCCAGTGTCTAAGTATCACCTTACGAAAAAACCAAGAATTGGTATCATAAGAAGTAACAAAAGGAATTCTCTGTATTTTACTAGCTGTTGTTAGAGGGTATTATATTGCGACTTAATGAACACAAGTCGAATATTCGTAATTATCGGCCGGCTCCGCTTCTTCCAAAAACCTCTTTAAAAAGTCTTAAAAATTCTGACGTCAGGACTGAAAGAATAAAACCTGAGACCTTATTGGCAAAACATTTCTTTATGCAGGGACATCAAGTATCCCAGCTGAGATGGCAAGTTTTAGAAAAAGTAATTTTTAAACCAGGTTTGGATAAAAAGAAATGTTTGTTACAGAGGGAATGCTATTGGATCTGGCTTCTCGAATCCCGGCACCCTAAAGGTCTTAATGAAGAATATAGTATGGCCTGTTTTTTGTAATTATTTCGCCTTCTCCCTCCACTCTAGATGAACAGCTTTGCCTTGGATGAACTCAGGGATAGATTTTTCTCTGCATATAAGGTTAGACAGTTTTTTCTTACGTTTGTTGAAATGTTATAATATTATCTCCTTATCTCTGCCTGTGGTGATTTAGTAACATTACTTTTAACCTTTTTTTGTATTGATACAATGTTTTTATTTTTTTCCAAATGTATGTTTTCACTTTGATACTATAACTGGTGGTTAAAATGTCTTTTATATCTCCGCTTTTCATGTTTTAGACACTGTGTTAGGCCAGAAGATTTGATTATGGACATTTATTCACTTATGAACATTTTATTCACCGAAGATAATGCTTTCACCTTTTCTTGCCAAGGATGCTTTGGCTTTTTTATCAGCACTTGCACTTTATTGACCTTTGAATTTTTAATGTAGTAATTTATTCATTGCTTGGGTCCACACCCATTTGGAATCACGTGACCCTTTTTCACCTATAAATTTTTAGTGCAATATGTGTTTGTTATGCTTGACAAAGGGGGTAACCCCGAAACGTTGCATGCTGCAATAAATACCTAGCAAGGTTTTTCCTGCTTGAAATATCCTGTGTGCCAGTGAAGTTTTTGTTCCAGTATTCTAGGGAGGTGGCCGATTCCTCCTGTTTGCTGTGCACCAGGTGTTCTCTATCCAATTGATTAGGGTGTGCGAGTGTTTCTTGAAATTCCAGGTATATTTCTCAGCACCAAATAAATGTGTGTGTGTAGTAAGTATAAAATCTAAGCACGGATAGGGGCACATACCAAATTAGCAGGTGCAGGCCGCTGCTTGGATTCCTATTAAATTCAGCTATATGCCTGGATAAAATCTATGCCCACCCCCTTACATCTGTTCATGTCTCCAACACCTCATTCGTTCAAAGATTTGGCAAACTACACTGGTGGAAGATTTGTCTGCGTACCGCCTCCTATTCTTCCCCACATGGAGTTGCCATGCAGCGCGGTAGAGATTTTCCTGCAGGCATCCGCTTCAGTATTCTCTGAGCAGCAGTGGAATTAAATGTGATACCTATTCTGAAATTCTACTCCTCCCACTCTAATCCAGAACTCCAGATACAGCACTAATAATGAATTGCTGGGCCCAAGCTTCTCGGCCCACAACAAAGCTTCTTACAGTTCTCTTGTTTCTTTCTATTCCACCCCATATAATAGGACCTGTCACTCTGTTTTCCCTGCTGCAAACAACTCAGTGATTGTCCGGCAGCTGGACATGCCAAATCTCGACCTTGTTATGGATGCTCCCTCAGCTGAAAACTCTCCCCTGGTTCAATTGCTTCTTCCCCCCATCTGGGGTACATAGCATGAGTCAGTTGTTTGCAGCAGGAAAAAGATGCTGAGTGCAGAAACTCAAAATACATTACAATATCTTAAGATAAGGGAAAAAAATATGATTGCTATTTACGTAGCTTATACATGGGTGGTGCTGTTCTACAGCTGCCTATGGGAAGCTCAGCTCTGCAGCCTACACATTGTAAATCATGGTGATAGGTTCCCTTTAAGGTGGTCGAGGCGCCTCCTGATTCACTGTCCTGAATTGCACTCAAGACAGAGATGTTTAGACTGGTTATCAACTGTATCCAGAGAGAAATCTAAACACATTCTGCACTCACAGGATTAAAGTTCTATCCCAATGAACCCCCAAACAGCAGAACCACTGCTCATCAGTGCTGTAAGACAAGAATTAAAGACTAGGGTTTAAAATATTCAGCTGAACTGAGCTCAGTAACATATGCTGATATAATGTTATGTTTTCCTTCTCTCTGTACAGGCTATGAGCAAACTTAGGGGGCTGCTCCTGCTGAATTGTGCTTAGTACTGGAGAATACATATGCTGCCATAGTTGAATGGTATCTCTCTGTACAGGCTATGAGCAAACATAAGGGGCTATTCCTGCTGAATTGTTCTGGGGAATACATACTGTATGCAGATTCTACACTGGTTTCCTGTGAGGCTTAGTTACATGGAAGGTTGTGGCCAGACTGGCAGAGAACTGTGGATGCTTGCTAAATTTTTCCAGAGAAAGTATTGGCATCTGGTTGCCTATTTGGTGGCAAGAAACAAAAAAAGAAAAGCAAACAAAAGCAAGTTGGTTGTTAGAGAATGGTGGGAGTTGTGGTCCAGCAGTAGCAGCGAGGCAATAGATTTAAATGGTTTATCCCAAAAATGTGGGTCCTTTCTGGGAACCGGATGCCATTGGTGCAATTGCCTGCATTCTATGTGTGAGGAGACATTCCCAGTTAGTAGAGAATCTCACACCCAGCCTTAACGAGTGAGCACTAATTACCATTTGCTGCCTGATTGCTCCTAATTTACTGCAGGAAAAGCCTGAATCCCATCGTTAGAGGGTGTAGTTAAGCACTTTGTTCAAGTTCCCACTTACTGTAATTATTCAGCACATGCAAAGCTGAGTCCCAATGAGCAAACATGAACAGGGCCTTATTATATTGCAATAACAAGGGTGTGTGGGGTGTGCAATGTTTCTTTATTATAAGGAGGGTGAGTGGGAGTGCAATATTTCTTTATCATTATAATGAGTGTGAGCGGGGTGACGAGAGTCAGTGGTCATGCAACATTTCTTTATTACAATAAGGATAAGTGGGATGACGAGAGCAATTGGGGGTGTGCAACGTTTCTTATTGTGTGCATGACAGAAATGTTGCATACATGGGCAGATGCAGAGAGTTGGATTTGCACCTTATAATAAAAAATAAAAGATGCAAACCAATCAGGAAGTAGTATTTACTGGGTAACTGTTTGACAACAAGCATCTGATTGGTTGCTATGAGTTACTAGACCTTGGCAAACCATGCACTTATTATTACACCCCCCATAAGCTCAGTACTTCCTACTAAAATGTGTGTCTTAAAAGTACATATGCTCTGCCGTAATGTCCTCTACAAGCATATGCATGTGATATTTTTGAGGGAAGGGTCCCACCTCATTCCAATTGACTCCTGGTACATTTTTTTTCAATATAAAGAATTTACCCTTAGTGAGAAGAGGAAACAATATTATGTGTCCCTACACTGGGAGGGAGAGACGCAAACTGATCTCATCTAGACTGACGCTTGATTCTCTATGAGTTTGGGGGATATGTAACTGAAAAATATTGGTAAATGTGGGTGGGGGTTCCTCTGTAGTCCCCTGAGCACTGTATATTGTACTTCTGCTCTGATAGGATGCTGATGATTCTTAAAGGGCAAGTCACTATAGAAAGAATTGGTAGTAGAATGCAGACAGTGCTGATCTTAGGCATTTTGTATTAACTCTTTCATTCTACGAAATCAAAGTGGCCCTCCCATGTTCTTTCTTCCCCACCCTAAACTACCAAGCCTGATGAGAGAGGATTATGGGGCCACGATTAGTACAAGTATGCACAGGCAGATAATCGCCCCTATCCGTGACACAGAGCTTTGTGCACTTCATTTGCTGCGCAGCATTGCTGTAATTAGGGGCTGTTGGATACAGACAGTCGGGATGTAGGTTTTGATAGATGAGGGGCCCCTGACACACTCGCATCACATTAATCAAGGGAGCCAAAGAGCAGACACATTATTTTTCTTGCAAACATTACCTACAAATGACTCTTTGATAAATAGCATCCTGTTTGGGAAGGGGGAACAGAGGGCTCCTACTCAGAGAGAGCCACGGGCAGCTCTGTGCCAAAGCCGTGCTACTAAATGGGCATCCAGAATGGCATGGCATCTATTAACAGCTCTGATACGCAGAAAGGATTAAAGTAGAACTAAAGTGAACACAAGCATTGCCCCTGGGCTGGAGACTGGGGCACAAGGTAAGGCAGATATGTGGAAATGGTGCTGTTTTGCATCATTAAGGGAAAACATTTTTCCTACGCAAGCCGGTAGGCTGGGCTCCAGGAAAACGATGATGTAAAATAACGAAAGGTTCAGCATTGTCAGGCAGAGCCCCGGGGCAGCAATGGTCCCTCAGCGGTTGCAGTTGGACAGCGCTAATATATCACCTTATTTAGGGAACAGCTGAGAATGTATTAATGGAACTTACAGCCAATGTTTGATTGGAGCAGGCATTTTGATGGTGATATTAACCCCTTGGGAACTGTACAATGTGTGTATGCATGGATATATGGATACACAGCATAGTGATATGGGGGCTGCTAATGTGTCATTTCAGTCACTAAATGGTTTAAGACTCATATAAAGTTATGAGACCTACCTTCTCTAAAATACAAATTTCTAGATTTTTGTTGAAATGTTTCCCCCAAATAATTTGCCACCTTGAGAGTTTCAAAAGGTACAATAATACATTCCATATACCCCACACCCTTCCTCCCCTGAGAATATAAAAAGCTTCTGTTTTATTTTGGGGGCTGAGCCCCATCCCCTTGTGCCCTGGTGATTGGCTTAATTTAATTGAAACTGTATTGGAAATTAGATCAAACTCAGTCTATCTACAGAGTAGAGAATACAACTGTGCTGGTCCATCGGGTCTATGTACGGCCAGTACAAGTCAGTGACTCAAAGCAGTGGGCAGGCCTAGAAATCCAAGATGGTAGCTCACTATCTGGGCACAGGCATATATATTGGCAGCACTTAAACTAATGGCCAGAAAGCTGGGGGAAGTATTTTATTTTGTGCTCCTGACTTCCTGCCCCCTCATATACAGGAGGTAAGGGGTTCCATACAGGGTATCCCCTCAGAGAGTGTGTCCTTGGATTTATATTAAGTGTACTTTCATTTACTGTAATTTATTTAATGTATTGTACTTTTCACTGTACTTATTTTTTAAAAAAGGCAATACAATTCAGTGTTTTTACAAGGAAACCCAAACTTACCCATGGAGAGTGTGAATGCCATGTGTGTCATAATGGTATCTTCCCTCTTGGTGGCGCATTTCAATGGGGAAGGGAGGGTGGAAGGCAGGGAAGAGAGGAGCCGAAGCTGTGGAGGAGACAGGGAAACACTGTTAAAAAGACAATTCGGTTTTTAGAAAATTAAGAGTAATTTCAGTAATGCTGGCCATAACGGGGTTGATACTGCCTGGGCCAAAGAATGAGACCAAAACTACAGCCTCCCTAACTGCTGTTTGGTCACAGCTTTGCATGGGAAGGCAAATCAGACAAACATATCGCCCAATGTATGGCCAAAATGTGACAATGGTGCATCCATGTCACCCATAGTACATATTTAGGCTTTCTACCAGTTTCCTTGATAATGTCACCACTAGCTGGTGCTGTTCCATTAAAGTCTGAGGACAAGGTGCCCCCTTAGAGCAATAATACATAAGGGCGGGACAGCCTGTGATTTTGACATATGAAAATAAAGTCACTGCTAACCACATTAAGAGTATAAACAGGGTGTACTTTCACTTTTGCAGGACAGGCTATTGGATACAGATATGACAGCTCCTAGGAAATTCCCTTTCACTATAGATAAAACAATGAATATGTACAGGGGTCCCATAAGCTAGTGACTGAGGGGGTCACAAGCAGAAGAGCCACAAATATAACCTGAGACAGTAAACTCTGTAGCACCCCCTAATGGAAAGGTTCTGAATCAGATGTTGGCACTTAAAAGGTTAAGCAAATTGCTTAGGCCAAACGGCAGATTCCCAGGCATCTTCCCCGCTGGAAGCCCCTCACAGTCTGGTCACTGTGGAACAATGTGGGGATTTTACGCCTGGCTACAATCTGATTTCACCACCTGTCCAGCCTCCTTCCCACACTCAACTGGGCATCCAAAATCCGACTTCCTCCCGCGCTGTGTAACCAGAGAATGGGCCTGACAGCAGTGGGAAACAGCTGGACTCTGAACAGGCAGTGCAGAAGAGGCCAAGGCCGCTCCTAGTTATGGAGAACTGCTCCCTAAAGTGAAGGTTCCCAGTCGTTGGGATGCTGCGCTCATTTGTCTTTTCTACCTGTGTGGCTTCTGAATTAAACATTCGCATCTGCTGCACCCTTGTCATTTAAATTGCTATTTTGTTGCTATGGCCCCTGACCACAACAACCAGAAGGCAGTTTGACCAGAAAATTTACCATCTCTATTATTAACAAGCGTTTATAATGCAGTGTATAATTCGGTAGTGCTGTATAACAGAAGGGTGTGTGCATATAACATACAAAATCCATACTGAGGAGGGGCGCTAGAGGTAAGTCTGAATCACAAAAACATGACATAATTTTGCAGACCTCTCAGTACCTCCTTATTTGTATGAGGAGTCCAGGCAGTACTAATATGACCTCAGATAACCCTCCAAGCTATTTCCATATAAAATACTAAGATTTGAGGGCAGGTAGTTAGAACTGCAACAAAGGGGAAGACATTTCCAACTGGCAATAAAAGTAGTACATTTGACCCCTGTGTATTGGCTTCAGTACCATCTCCTGTTGGGTCCCATACAATTCCCATACGCCTCTTATTTCCCCATACATCCATATAACTAGGGATGCATCGAATCCACAATTTTTGGATTCGGACAAATCCTTAATCCTTCATGAAAGATTCAGCCAACTACCAAATTGGAACCAAATCTTAATTTGCACATGCAATTTAGTGCCAGGAAGGGTCAAAGAGAAATTTACACTACCTTGTTTGTGTGACAAAATGATGTTTAGCCAGGAACTTGGATTCGGCCAAATCCTGCTGAAAAATGCCAAATCCTGAACCAAAGCCTGGATTTGCTGCATCCCTACATACTGTATATTACCTATTACATTTAGCATTTCCCACATGCAGTTTCGGTGGGTGTGTGCCCCCAATGTCAGGTGCTGTACTGAGCCCTAGGAGGCCAGTCCAACACTGGGAGTAGCAGATCCAATGTTTCCAATAACTTTTCAAAGGCAAAAGACAAGAAGTAGAGAAGAGCAGGGTTTAGGAACCTGGGCTTAATAATCAGAGCGTAGCTCACCCCTAATTCACAATGCCTTCATCCCATCTATAACTCCCAGTAGTGTGTCTGGGATTTGCAGCTGAAGGTTCTGGGGGCCTTGTGTTTTGCATGTTTGTCTTTAACCACGTGTCACCTTTGTGTTGCCAATTTATAGAAAGATTTACACAGTGTGACACCCACACCCCACAAATTATCAGTGGCAATAAATAGGGATGTTGGGAATGTAAATCCTGGGAATACCCCAAGCCTGGCAAGACCAGGGCAAGCATATTTACTATACAGCAATGGGCAAACCTCTGTGCCATTTATATATAAAGTTCCCACCACACTGAGGAGCAATTTCATCCCGTTACAGCCTCTAACCCCTAGAGTCCTTGTTGGCTCCAAAGGACAAAATATATAGTTTCAGTGAAAGTTCTGTTTTCTTATCTCCCTGGAACAGGAAGTTCTGATGGCAAAACTAATAATGATATGATTCCTGAGGGGGGGACCCTGGGGCCTATAATTAAAAAAACATTTTCTGTCTCCGTTTGAAGAAGAAGACAAAAATATATATATAAATATATGAGAAGTGAGCGGAAATGAAAATCAGGCAGGAAATTCCTACTCCAGAAGCTGCCAAGTCCCTAATCATTATAAACCCTGCACTGCCAGGGCCCTAATAGCAAAAAGAATAAAAAAATAACCCATGCACTTCAGGTGTCCTAATAGCAGAGAGAGAGAAAAAAAAGTCAGAGTTAACCCCTGCGCTGCCTGCCAACTTTAATAGCTGAGAGGATCAGCGTTAGCCCATGCACTACTGGAGCCCTAATAGCAGAGATCAGAAATAGCACACACACTGTTGAAATTGAACAAAATAAAAGGACAGAATGAACTTATATTGCATACAATGCCATACCAGCAACAAAAGAAGAGAACATAATTAACCCATGCTCTACTGGCAACCTGACTACAGTCTTATTTAACTCTTACACTGTATTTGGCCCACAACCCGGGGACTTCATAAGAGAGAAGTTTCCTGTTGCCCAGTGTAGTTGGATTGAAGCATTAAAGGTTCGGTTGGTGGCCCAAATAACGTCCCTTGTGATTGGTACCTTGATTTTGGCACTGGTGCCATTTTCAGTCCCAATTGCTGAATTGTAATCCTAAAAAGGTGCCTCGCAGGCAGAGCTGCCCATGTGTCAGGCATTAGGAAGGGGCTATATTTCAAGATAATTGGGTCACTGGCGCGCCTCTGTTTTGTGCACCTGTGGTGGAGGATCCCGTCTGTAGCGGAAATGGGACACTGCCTAATTTAGTTGTATATGTGCAGAACAGACGGTGTCTGGTGACAAATCATCGCCGCCCGTTATTAATATTCACGGCCCGACCCCCCCATTCCCCGCGCGTTCCTGTTTGCTCTAATGACTTCTGTGTGCGCCGCGATGCGCAGTGACTGGGGCACGAATCCATCTCTACAGACAGACTAAGCGCAAAGGGGGAGCGCTGCCATTACTTATCTACATACAGACACAAACTCCAGCCGGGGCCCCTTCATTTATCAACATTCGCACATCTCTCTCTGCTCAGAACCACTGATTTGTCATTTACCCTCTCAGATTCATTTCAGTTGCACCAGTATTATTATTATTAACATGTATTTATATAGCACCAACATATTTCGCAGCACTGTACGGATACGAGCTACTTGCATGCGACTTGAGGCGCCCAGCGCAAGTCTGCGCACTAAACCTTTCGTGTTCTCAGGAAAGGTATTGAGGCCCTCACTTATAGTTCGCAGAGGGACTGTTGGCTATTTTAGCTAACAGTTCATATAAGAGACCACTTTGAATATGAGAGAGAGCAACTGTTGATGTTATGCAGCTTATGAAGCTGCTCAGGCTTCTGTCAATCTGTGACATCACATCCGCAGGGCAGAGGCTTGGCACAGGGGGTGGGTTGGTGGTGGTGTCAGCATGTCGTGCCCAGGCTCTGCTGCAATTACCAGCAAGTGAACAGTCATTTTAACTGTACAAAAATAAATAAAGTGTCATGGGGCCCCTCTGCAGCTGCACACGTTTCCCACTAACAACACGTCACATGTGCTTGGAAGTAGTGGTGTGAAAACTCATCCCGCACTCCACCCTTACCTGCAAAACCTTAACCCATACATGACCCAATTCTAACCTGCGCCTTCTTGCTCTGTACACTTCTGTGCATGCTGTTTCCAAGACACAGAATCTTCTGGAGCAGAGGAAGAGTGTACTTACCTAGTCTGACCAGTACCCAACCCTAATCTGCAATGATTGGCCAAAATTCACCCTGAACCCGCCCACCTGGGGGTCAACCAGTGGGTCACCACAGGTTTTGGGTCAACCCGCACATCACTACTTGGCAGGTGACTGGGTATGTTGGGAGGGGTCACAATTTTATATATAATATATCCAGGCAAGCCATTTTATATACATGTAAGGGGGTATAAAGTGATGACGAGTGTTATGTGCTAGGTAGAGAGGGGTGCAATAGAAAGTCATATCCCCAACTTGCAGTGACCCAGATCTGTGTAGTCTTTCACTTCCCCAGATGCCAGGGATAGGATAGAATGCTTCTGGGTCTGTCTCTTTAACAACCTGAACTTGAGCCAAAACCTAGAAGCCTAAAATCTTGCAGGAGCTCTTTGTTCGCCACTTCAGGCAGTTTGTACTGAAAGTTATAAAAACACCCAATTTCCTGCTCTTCAGTCACTGATTTTACTGTGTGGGTCGCAGTATTAACCCAAATGCCAGGAGCACAGAGACACCGACAATATAAGGGAACTTTAATAAGGGCAACGGCACATAGAGCAAGTCTGAGCCTCTAAGCACCCAGCCAATAAAACACTTGGGCAACAAAACATGCAAAGCAGTGTGTGCCCTTACCAGGAATGCCATTCCATTTTCAGGAGTCACCTAGATTTGCCCTCTTTTCCACAGTTTCCCACTTCCCATAATTTGGGTGTGATTGGGGTGTTAAAGGGGGTGGCCAAAATGCTCCTGAAATAATTTCCCAGCAGTCTGACATCTCTGCATTATCTTCATAATTCTAAAGATCCAGAATACGAGTCCTTAAATCTGGTGCTTCAAAGAGTCGTCAGAGAGAGAGAAATGATGCTCAGAAGTGGGCCCTGCCAGCAAATAGAATGGGCCCTGATAAAAATGTCCTGGGCACAAATTGCTATGCCCCAGCCACACCCTATTATGCCAACTCTTCTCCCAAATGTGTTACTCATCTGCAACCTGCAAATTGCATCCTTGTGTCTTTTGGGGGCCCCTCTATCATGGGGCCCCTGACTGGAGTATCCCCTGTTCCCACTTGGTATCAACTCTGGACATCACAAATGATGGACACAAATCCCGCAGGGAGTAATGGTGCCCCTTTTTCCATCAGAGGCAGCAAGAACGGAGGGGGCAGTACGGCTGCTCTAATTACTGTCACAAACCCTTCCAAGTGCCCACGCTCCCGGCACTCGGATTATTTGGGTTTTTCTTGTGGCGCAGGAGAAAGGGAAACAGTTGAAAGCTTCAGGATAAGGCCGAGCCTGTAACATTTGGCTTTCATTTCGTCTGGCTGAGGCAGCCAAGCCCAATGCGGGTGAGCGCATAACCCTTTCCTGCCCAGGCAACAGCTGCATGCTTGGATTAGAGAAAATTGGGGCCCCTTCAATAGCAGAATGTTGGCAAAACACATTGATACATGTCAGAGAGAAGCAGAGTGTTACAGTAACTAAGGCAAATAATTTATACTGTGCGATTTTCTCCAACTATTTCCACAGTGCTGTACAATAGAACAGCGTCATTACATCTCAGATGCATCACTTGCGCAGCTGTTTGATAACCAGTCCAGTATCATCCACAATCAAGGGATTCTGGGAATTGTAGTTCAGCTGCAGGTTGGTTTATATAATTCCCTTCCAAACTTGGGGCTCCATCATTGCTTTATTGTCTAATTCTTGGCCCGGTCATTTACAGCTCATCAATTCTAAATGCAAGAGGAAGATTTACTTGAATAGAAATGTTTAGAAAGGGCCGACGCTCAGAACGCAGATAAAGTAAACTCTGGATACAGAGAGCGAGTGAAGGTATCCAGCTGATCTACAGATAAAAAGGGGACAGATTTACTAAAGCCCAGAAAAATTAGGTGACAAGGCTTTTTAGGTTTGCAACCCCCTTTCCAAAATCTGCTGCGGCTTTAAGTGCATTAAAGGGTCATTTCATTGTGAAGTAAAATGTTATCTTTATCCTGGAGACAGTCTGATATAAAGATTATTTGTAGCTCTATTTAGGACTTTGAACTATTTAACTATTCCTCATATGGAATACAGCATTTTTTGATAATATTGTCTAGTTGCTAGGGCCACTCTAACAACCTAGGGCAAGATGCCCATACTCTACTAATATGAGGCCTTCTCTGCCGGGCACCGGGCAACATACGACTTGGAGAGCCAGGGTGTGCAAGCTGGTAACTATACTTGGTCCCATTATGATCTACATCCATAAAACATTGTTAGCATTCTGTTCCACGAAAAATATTATTTAAATATTGATTTATGGGAAAATGTATATTGCTATATTTAACAAACTATTTCTTATGTAACCTCAACATAATAAATATGTGAATGAAAAGCATGAATCAGGAGGGTGATTTAGACTAGCTGTTTGTTGACAGTGTCTTGAGATCTACTGATCACCAGCTAAGGGTCTACTTGTAGATCCCGATCTACCTTTTGGGCACCCCTGACCTAGAGATTGCTGGTATAGATAAAATAACTTGGTCAGATGGTACAGATCTGTAATGTGCTTGGCATGTGAGTGATTTGGAGTACAAAACAGAAAATACTTGTTCTCCATCTGTGCCCTGGACTTACAGGACTATCAGATTGTGTTACCGCAGCGTCCGCGCACACACGAGCGAATGGGATGGAATACTAAAATCTCACTCCTTTTCTAATCGTCTCCCCGCCGGCATGTAGGCGCATTGGGAAGCACAAAGCCCCGGCCTTTCCCTGTGTTACTGCTCAGCAGGAGATCCGGTAATTGGTTTGCCTCATGTTTCCCAAACTGTCCATTCACTCCCAATATTGTAACTCAGGGGCCCAAAAGCCTTTGCCTGACTCAGCACCAGATCCTCTGCCTGAGAACCACTGAGAAATATCCCAAATTCTACATCCTGCCAGTGGCTCGAAACCACACAGACTGGGAAAATATTGTCTGGTTACTCATCTACATTATAAACTACTTACTCCTTTATAACATGGTAACTGGTTACATGTCTGTATGATATTAACCAGTTACATGTCTATATAAGATTAAATGGTTATACAGTACTAGGGTTGCCACCTTTTTTAAAATGCTTTACCGGCTGGTAGGGGGTGGGGACACAAAGGGGCGGGCCGTGACTTCAAAATGGGCAGGCCATGACGTCAAAAGGGGCGGGGCCGCGGACGCTAGAAGAAGCAAAAGAAAAGGTAAGTTCCAGGGGATTGGGGGCAGGTCGAGGGCTCCTTTTAATCGTATTACGAATTTACCGGCAGCTACATTGCCGGTAAATTTGTAATACCGGCCCCGGCCTTGGCAGGTATTTTACTGGCTAAGCCGGTAAAATACTGGCCTGGTGGCAACCTTATAGTACATTTATACAACATTAATGGGGTTGTTCACCTTCCAAGGACTTTTTTCTGTTCAGTTGTTTTTAGATTGTTCCCCAATTACTTTCCATTATTTATTTTTTACTGTTTTTCCAAAATCTAAGTTTAAAGTTGAATGTTCCTGTCTCCGGTGTTTGTCTGGCAGCTCAGTAATTCAGGTGCAGACTCTAAATCGTTACAATTTTGCCACATTTAATTGATACATTTCTCAGCAGCATCTCTGGAGTATCAGCAATTATTGTATCAATTCTAACAGCTGCCTTTAATGAAAACAAAAACTCTGCTCAGCAGGGACAAAGATAAGATAATGTATCAATTTAGAACAGGTTACAGGGTCAGCGACCCCCATCCTATAGAAGGTGAAAAAAAGACACTTTAGGGTTTATCACACGGGCAGATTCAGGGAGATTTAGTCGCCTGGCGACTAATCGCCTCTTCTTCGGGGCGACAATCTGCCCGAACTGCCTTCTCCCTGCTAAAATGAAAAATCGCCTGCGGCAATGAACTCGGATATCGAAGTGCCGCGAGTGCATTGTGCATTATTAAAACGGTTACACATAGAAAATAGAAAGTAATTGGAAAAAGTCGTTATTTCTGGTGATCTATCTAAAAACAACTAGTTGGTTGAAGGTGAACAACCCCTTTAATGGGTTAAACAACTATATAATATTAATGGTTACACATTTATATAATATCAACCGGTTACACAGCTATATAATATCAAATAGTTCCACATCTATATAATATTAAATAGCTACGCATCTATACAATATTAACCAGTTATACATCTATATAATATTAACCAATAACACATTTATATAGTATTAAACTGTTACACATGTACATTTTACTGGTTACACATGTATATAATATTAAATGGTTAGACATCTATAAAATATTAATCCATAACACATCTATATTGTATTAAATGGTTCACATCTTTAAAAAATTAAATGTTTCTATATAATATTAAATGATTACAAAACCAATAGGTTTCTATTTATAGAGAAAAGTAGTTCTACAGTGAAGAGTAAAGGTAAAGGTAAAGGACTGCTCATAAAGAGGGGTGATCTTGCTAAATATTTCCTATAAAAGGGTCTGTGTGTGGATACGAGGAATAGGAATGAATTTATGCCCACAATTATAACTGCCACAAAATTCTCTTTACTTATTATCCATCCAACTGGGAGATGTGCAAGGAAGTGTTTCTGGTGATGGATAATTAGATATATTAGCTGATCGGCTTGTTGTGCATAACTGCCAGAGCACAGGGAATAACATATACATAAATGAGAGGCAGAGAGATAACAGATGAAATGATAGCAACAGGGACCTGAGACCCCCAGGTTATTTCCATTCCGATTTATACAGCAACTGAGTGATCAGTAATGGGGGCAATGCTATTTACTACATTCAGCACAGCCCCCCAATTTAAAGCACGCAGTCCTGTTCCCCGGGACAGATAAAATGGAACATAAACTCACCAAGGTGCACCCCCTCACTTGGTAATTCTCAGCCTAATTCTTGGGTTAAAACACTAGATTTATGGAGTTCTTGCCTGCGATGAAGCTTCTCCATAAAACTAAATTTATGTGGTTTCCAGGTACTAACTGGTACTTGCTGCACATAATCTCCCCCCAGCAGCTTCTTCTGCCTCAACTGGGAATAATGTTTTTTTACATTACCCTCCCCTCTTCCTCCCACATCACAAGGATGAACTGTCCCCCCAATCCATGTAAGGAATGAAGTCTTTTAGTACATTTTCCAGGCAGCTGGTTCTGTACTGGTTAAGTGTCTTATTTGATGTCTATAGTTGAAATGAACAGTTACTGAAATGGTGGTAAATACAGGGAACAGACTTCCAGCATATACAGCCGAGAGGCATTTATAATAAGAGGCACACCAATGGTGGATCTCTAAAGAAAAAAACATTTTGTTAATACAACAGATTTCTTTAATAGCCTTTTGTGGCTTGGACATTCCTGATGTATAATTGTATAAAGTATAACAGTCTGAGCTTTCATCAACTCTAATAGAAGGAAAAGCATGGGATTTGGGACTTCCAGCAGCCGAATGGGTTTCTAGTGCCAGTGAGTCAGAGGTTTGGGCAGAGGCAGCACTCAGTGACTCCTACAGCCCCGTGTCTGCTTTAAATCATAAGGGTTTAATCCTGACATCCCCCTCTTTATAAACACAAGACTCCCCTGCTGCTCCAGCTCCAATAGTACAAAGAGGAGTCAGATAGCTGGGAGGGGAGGGGAGGAATCTAATGTTTCTCCTGGAATTTGACATGGATTGGTGGAGACAATAGCAGGTAAGTTGTGCATAGCTTCTCAAATGGGAAATACTTATAGTATAATAATAATAATAATATAAAAATGGTTCTTAAATGATTTAACTTTCTCATCCAGCAGGTCTCAAGTCTGACAATTTTTACTGCTGTCTGGTTGCTAGGGCCACTGGTCCTAGCAACAGGGCTGTTTTGTGATTTCTTGAGTGAAGGGAGGCAAATATTTTTCAAAAAAATACCAATTGCAGAGCTGCTGAAATCATGGCTAACTACAAGAAATTATAATCTATAATGTTGAAACTACAAGCTGGGGGGGGGGGGCATATCAGTCTAAAGGTGAATACACAATTAGATAATACTAAATGGTTGCACATTTATATATGTACTGGTTACACATCTATATAATATTAACCGGTTACATATCGATATATTGACTTTTGACATCTATGTTATTTGAAATTTGTTAAACATTTATATAAAATGATATGGTAACACATCTATATAATATTTACTGGTTACACATTTATATAATATTAACTCGGGATGCACCGAATCCAGGATTCGGTTCAGGATTTTGCCTTTTTCAGCAGGATTCGGATGAATCCTTCTGCCCGGCCGAACCGAATCCTAATTTGCATATGCAAATTAGGGCCCAGGGAGGGAAATCGCATGACTTTTTGTCACAAAACAAGGAAGTAAAGAATGTTTTCCCCTTCCCACCCCTAATTTGCATATGCAAATTAGGATTCGGATTCGGTTCATATTCGGCCGAATCTTTCGCGAAGGATTCAGGAGTTTGGCCGAATCCAAAATAGTGGATTCAGTGCATCCCTAATATTAACTAGTTACACAATTATATATCAAAAATATCAAATGATTAAACATCTATATAATATTAACTGGTTACACATTCATACTATATTAACTGGTTACAAATGTATATAATATTAACCAGTTATACATCTATATTATATTAAATACAAATTCATCTAATATAAACTGGTCACAGATTTCTTAAATATTAAATGGTTACACAGCTATACAGTATTAACCTGTTACACATCTAGATTATATTAACCAGTTATATATTTATATAATATTAAAATATAAAATATTAACTGGTTACACGTCTATATTACATTAACCGGTTACACATTTATATGATATATATATATAATATAATCTATATAATAAATGGCTAAACACATCTACATAATGTTAGCCAGGGGGAGAGGGGATGCAGGAATCAGTGGTGTGTGACAGGTATTTTGGGGCAAGGAACTGAAGAAACAGGATATGGGATACATCTGTCCACAGAAGGTTATTACAGCGCCCCCCTCTGTGTGAGCATAAAATCAGCAGAACTGTGGCCACTGAATGACACAGACTTATGCAAGGGATTAATAGCATCACAGCTCAGCATTGACATTTTTAACCCTTTAAATCAGTGATCCCCAACCAGTAGCTCGTGAGTAACATGTTGCTCTCCAACCCCTTGGATGTTGCTCTCAGGGTCCTCAAAACATGTGCTTATTTTTGAATTTCAAGCTTGAAAGCTAATTTTAATTGCATAAAAACTAAATATAATGGCAAGTAGAGCCTCTTGTAGGCTGCCAGTCCACATAGGGGCTACCAAATAGCCAATCATAGCCCTTATTTGGCAACCCCAAGGAACTTTTTCATGATTGCGTTGCTCCCCAACTCTTTTTACATTTGAATGTGGCTCACAGGTTAAAAAGGTTGGGGACCCCTGCTTTAAATGCTTTGAGTTCCTTTGATCTCGCTGCACCAAGTAAATGGCACAAGTTCAAAAGGGAACCTGGCACTCTAAATGGAACTATTAAATGGACAGGAAGACGGTTATGCTGGCACCACTGATTCTATGGCACTTACAGGGTTGGACTTTACTTACCCCCACTCTGCACATCTCTGTATCAATGTAGGGTAACACAGTGCTGTGACACAGTTGCGAATCAGCAACCTGAGCTCAGGGCAGGGGCCTAGTGTTACATTCACAGTCGCACCATAAAAAAGAACAAACTGCAAAATAAATAAATGCTGAATTGCCGTGAAAATCGCCCAAACTGCACGCTATGCAGCTTCCAAGGGAAAGAAAGACTGGAAGAAATTCTGCAGCTTCACAAACTGAGCAAACATTGACCATTTTACTTGGGGGGATAATCATAATAATAAAGCATAAAATGCTGCCCCAATGTACCCAAATAAGAGCCCCCTGAGATGCTACAGGCAATATAAAAAATGGTAATTAGGGCAGGAACAGAGTAGTTGAATAGTTATACTACAACTCTGACAGGCTACAGGGGATGATGGGAGATGCCGGCTCCCAGGCACAGCAGAAAACAGAATAATAGAATACCATGTTCTTTATCCTACTATAACTCATTCAGAAGGTGTAAACAACAGCAACTAGATGTCTCAGCGCTTGTTAAGGCCAAGTCACTAATTCAGATGACGTGTGAGGCAAGTGACAGGTAAGTGGGCAAGTGTCACATTGATGCTGAGCAGCTCAGGGAGGCTGGGAGGCTGCAGTTTGGGCACACGGCTCTGTTAGTCTTTGCTGAGCCGGCACTTCAGTGGCTCTGCATGACCCTGGCAATCCATCAAGTGAATGCAAATTGGGAGACAAAGCCACAAGCAGCTACAATAACACACACAGTCACACAATGACTGCACAGTGGACACAAAAGCATCCTCTAATCAGCTTTACTTGAAGGGCTATGTACAGGGCCTAGGGTAACAAACACACATTCTGCCCTGCAACACTAGAAAAAGAAGAGGCACACATCAGTGGTTTACAGCAAGTTGCGTCAGTTAAGGAGTTACGGTAGACAAAATCCACATCTGCTTTAAATGAGGGAGTGGGATTAACTAGCTGCTAAATAGGAATACTTCCAGGGAAGACAGCTAAGCAGGTATGGGGTGTGAAAGAATGCCGAGTGGTGCTGGGAGTTGTACTTTATGATGGCTGAAGTGCTGGAAGTTGTGATTCCTAGAAAGGCTAAAACTGTCTGGCCTATTGACGTCACAAAAGGGTTAAGCCCCAGGGAAATGACCCCCCTCCCCAGTTATTAACTCTGAGCCATTTGTCTGTCTGTAGCCCAATTCCCCATTGATTATAATCAGGGAGTTCCCACAATGCCCACACAATCCTTCCATTATAACCAATGGGCACTACCACATTAACAGAGGTCACGGCTTCCTGTAATCTCCAAGGAGGGGCACTTGGGAATTCCCTGGAGGCAAAAGATAATGAGAAGCTGATGAGTAAAAGGGGCAAATAACAAGGGCAGATTACGGCTCTATGAACAGGCCAATTAACTGAGGATTTGTTTATGGGGCTTCAAAAAGAGATCTAAGGAGAATCCTGTGTGGGGGTACATTTACCCAATCTACAGCTCTGAAGCTGTTACAGGACTACAACTCCCAGCATGCCCTGGCAGTCTTTTGGTGCTGTCATTATATTGGGAAGATTATACCCAAAACGCATGGATGCAATGAGGAACTTTTATTCCTCCCTGCTCCAAGGACACTTTTTGTTTTCTGTGTGGGGCATTGCATATCACAGCAAAAGCTCTATCCCCTGACACACCACAAAGCAGAAAGTGCACTCTGTATGGAGTGGGATCTTAAAGAATTTATTTTAAACCTACCCAGCGGAGTTTATAATCTAATTCCCCATCACACATACTGTGCTTGCTGGAAGTTTGGCTGCCTGTACCACCAAAACCCAAATGTGCCCTTCCAACTGGTATCTTGTGTGAATAAGTGACATGTTCCAGCGACGTGTTCCAGCTGAGAGATCTGTCAGCACCCGTGGGTTACAGAGGTCGGGACACAGGGGGTCTAAATGTCTGAGGATCAGGCAATTTCCCCTTCGCAGCCTCTCAAGTGCCCAGATAAACAGGGAGCGTCTCGGGGCCCCAGACTAAACAAACAGAGTTCTGTGTTCCCAGCGCTGCGCTTAGTCCTGTTCTTAAAGGGTAAAGAAAGGGCAACTGACTTGGGCCCTTGCTTCTCTGAGGCCCCCTCATTGCAGTAGTTACTGAACTACAACTCCTGAACATCCACTGGCAGCAAAGGGAATAAACATCAAACGTATTATTAACTAGGGATGCATCAAATCCAGGATTCGGTTCAGGATTCGGATTTGCCCGAATCCTTCTGCCCGGCCAGACTGAATCTAAATCCTAATTTGCATATGCATATACAAATTAGGGACGGGGAGGGAAATCGCGTGACTTTTTGTCATAAAACAAGGAAGTACAAAAAGTTTTCCCCTTCCCACCCCTAATTGCAAATATGCAAATTAGGATACAAATTTGGTTCGGTATTCGGCCCAATCTTTTGCAAATGATTCGGGGGTTCAGCCAAATCAAAAATAGTGGATTCGGTGCATCCCTGTTATTAACATGTATTTTTAGAGCACCAACATACTGCGCAGCACTATAAAAAATAAATGTGCTTGCATGGGGCTTACTTTAGAATCCCAATTGATTGGATAATTCACATTTATCAGAGAAAGCAATATGGCAGCTCCCAAAGCAAAACAGTCAGGGTTTCTGTGCCCGATACCTGGTGCCAACACTAGGAATAAAATAAATTTTTAAAAATAAAAATAATAACCTTCCATATGACATATTCATTTGAACAAAAGCTGAAGGGTCGCAGCCCAGTCCTTTGTACTTTGGGACCGCCATGGGTCTGACATAAGACTAGGGCTGACTGTGGGACATTTAGCCATAAAGCAGGAGAAACTCATTATATAGGCGCCGGAAATAAGTTCCCCTGAGCCAGCAGTGCACTGCGCACTCATCTCACTGCTATTTTAGTTTGTACAAAACCATGTACAGGTGCGACCAGAAATAGATCCGTAAAGGTCAAACTCCCTACGCAATTCCCTGGTGCTGTGATGCACAAAGTGGCATTCCAAGGCAGATTGCAATTGGTCAGTTTTTTTCTGGTTAATCAATCAAACCTGTTTTCAGATGTCATTGTCAGGGTGTGTGTTGTGTTGGTCTGTGTGTGTCAGTGTTAGTGGGTCATTGTGTGTCTGTGTCAGGGTGTGTGAGTATATGTCAATGTGTGTGTCAGCGTGTTCAGGCAACCAATCTCTGTGCCTGCTCCCAGAATGCTGGCTGGGCTATAAAGGCAAATTATCCAATGTCAGAAGAAGGACTAATGTACCTCTCTCCATACAGGGCAACTCCCCCAACAGTAAAAATCTAAATTAGGGCCACAAGGCATTACTGAAGAAAGGGGGGGAAATGCGCTTGGCCAGATCTGCAAGACATTAGCAAAATACAAGAGCCTCTTATTCCTCAGCTTGTCAAATGGTCTGCCCCAGTAAGAGCAGCTAATTTGATTAATGTGTAAAGAAACCTCCAAACACCAAACAAACATTGACTCTTCAGGAACCAATTAAATTATCCTTAAGAACAGTGAGACCATCCATTCCCATTCCATCTGTTGCCATAACAGCTCATTCTAGGGCCACAAAGCCAAATAGATCATCAATGTATTTGTATTTAGACATATGGCTGGGAGCTGCCATATTGTTTTCCAGTACAGTATTGGATAGTGCCTGAATTGCCATTGCAGAACGGCTGCCTGTTGAGAAGCATCGACAGAAAAGAGAAAGGACTAATTCATTGCTGCGTAACGCTGTGCACATAGAGGATCTGTCATATGTTAGAGGAGAGAGACAAATAGCAGAGATTTTTTTCCCCAAGAGTTGACAATCTAAAGCGGTTCATTTCAATGCTTGGCTCTCTGAAACAAACTCCTAGCTGCCCTGAGATTCTGTGTTAGTTCCAGTGGTAGTTAGTGGTAGTTCCAACTCTAAGGGTGACCAGTTTAGATATATATATATATTGTCCAGCCCTGTTATAAGCCAGTATCTAGGCGGCTCCCATAAATGGCCTGACTGACCGACGAAGGAAAGATCCATTATGATTACGAGGAAGGATGCAGCCTGCTTACGTGGTACTGTGTGTGTGGCCTGACAGTGGTTTCACAGGCGCAGCCAAAATCCAACTAATCTCTCCTTTAAGATATGTGAAAAGTATCCAAAAAACAAGGCTGGGATGTAATTTCCCTTCCTGACATGTTATCTCCTGCATGAGCCAAGCGCTCCCCCTGCCAGCCCCTCCGCCGGCCCACATACCTGTGGCATTAGTGAGACGCACACGTGATGCTCAAGGTATGGCTCTGTCAGGCACACAAGTGGGGCCAGATTAATCTGGGGGTAAATAGCTATGGCCAAGTAATGAGTCAAGGGGTATTTGGTACCAAACTAGGGGAATAGATCTGTGGCATAACTTGTCATAACTTGGCTCAAACAGTCCTCCTCCTCTCCTGGCCCTCCTCCCGACCCACTTGCGCCACACCTCCCAGAGTGACGATATATTATATTTTAAAGGTAAAAGATGGGTCTGGGAGGGGGACTATGATACAGCAGACCCTGCATTCCTGGACCCCCTGTTGCTCGGACCCCGTGGTTGTAGGGTCTGCTGTATATGAGGTTATGCCAGTGGAATAGATCCAAGGCTTAAAAAGAGCAGAAAAGTCTTGCAAGGGGGGGGGGGGGGTCTGAAACAGAGAAATAACAGGCCCTGAGCATGGTTTGGACTTTGGACACTCATGTAAAAATAGTTCTCATCCATATGTATTAATACAAATAGACAGAGAAGGAATGTCCTGGGCACACAATAAGCTGTATCCTCAATAGAGTAACTTCTAAGGGAAACAATATGGCAGCTCCCACCCATATGTATAGATATACCGAGAAGGAATGTCCTGGGCACAAAATAAATAATACCCTAATACTATAGTGTCTAAGGAAAACAAAATGGCATTTGGGAGGGCCCCTCCATAGTTAATAGCAATGGATTTATGGATTTCAGAGAAAGTTCCTTTGTTCCCTTTAAATGAGTAAATTCTCTGATTCATCTGTTGACAGTGAATTCATTTAGGGAAAGTTCTATCCACATTCCATGTGAATAACGAGAACAAAGAACGAGCCAGATGACATTATCATTTTCACATGTGGGCCCTCCTCATATTTATACATCTGCTTGTTTAGTGCCCATGCTAGCCGACTGGATATTAAAGGGCAAGTTAGATGCTAATCCCAACAAATCTGTAAAATCAATTACATGCGTTTGCATTGCAATTTCGACTTCTTAGAAATTGGAACTTGAATAGCTGATTAATCCCCAAGTTTTGGAAAGAGATTCTCCCCCAAGTGGGATTCCAGCAATCAGACTCGGTCTTGTCCTTCAGACACAAAATATTTGCCAGAAACTCTGGTTTGGGAATAGGATTATAGGAGATGCTCATAAAGGGACAGTGTGAGCATAATATAAGGTGTTTGGTTGCACCTGAAAATGGAAGAATATCGCCTTCTGTTTGTACAAGTTTGCCTTTTATAAATAATTTCCCATATATATATATATATATATATATATATATATATATATATATATATATATATATATATATTTTTAAATCTATATAAAAATAAATGTTGCCCGTGTCGTGTTATGTTGTGACAGGATGAAAGCAGGGGAACTGACACTAATAGTATAACATGTAAAAGTTATTCCTTCACAGCTGCTGAACTACCACTCCCAGCATTCCCTGACAACCAAAGCATGAGTGATAATCAATAGCTGCTACAGAACAAGAGTCATTCCATATTACTAAATGTTAGATGCTCTTGTAGAGTGATGGTGTTTAATTGTCAGCCTGTTACACAGAGTTTACAATCTAAAATTTAAGTTTTCAGCAGGATGAGATTCCCCTTTATTCCCAGGCCTTACATAAAAAGGGTTAACTGGGTACATTCTGTTTTTGCTTGTGGAAGAGACACGTGTCGCCCACAAGTGGCTATTTCTGCAAGAAACCCAAATTAGCATCCCGAGTGGACATCTGCTGCTTCTGTAAAAAAAAAATGTCAAATCTGCAACCACTTACAGCAATTTCTGTGGGACGCATGGCAACGTAATCCCCATTCCTCATCTGGCTCCCATCTCCGACAAACTGCCGCTCACGCCGCGCTTTCTAAATATTGGCACAAGCCTTGGCGTCCAGCAGAGATGGGGATGGGGCTGAGATCCACTCAGGGTAACAAAATACCCCATGAGATTCTGTTACGGGAAATAGGAAGGATTTGCCCCAATCACAGCCCTTCCAAAAAAATGCACAGGAATTTAAAACTGTTTTTTTTTATGGGATACAAAGTATTTCATCCATCTGCTCCTTGGAATAGTCTCACTTTCCCTTAGAAAAAGCAAAGCAAAAAAAAAAAATAAAAAACGTTTGAAAGAGAAAAATAGAGCAATTTTATAGATCAGCAGGAAATGATCTGAGGAGATTTAGTGAGTTCAAAAGTAAATTAACTGAGGTTTAGCAACAATGTATCCACTGCCATTCTTTTCTACTCACAGAACAGCCTGCTCCTTTCTACATTCTAGAATTTATCATCTACATTTCAGGTGTAAGAGTGGTAGGATACTGTGTTCTGTGCTCCCACTTCTGCTCCCAATGTGTTATTACCCACCAGTCCCTTTCTCACCCAATCTGTTACCCACCAGCCCTGTCTCCCCCAGTCTGTTACCCACCAGTCCATGTGTCCCCAAGTCTGTTACCCACCAGTCACTGTCTTCCCCAGTCTTTTACCCACCAGCCCTGTCCCCTGCTGCAATGTATTACCCACCAGCCCCTGTCTCTTCCAGTGTGTTACTACCAGTCCTGTTTCCCCCAGTCTGTTACCCACCAGCCTGTTGCTCCCAAAGTATTATCCACCAACCACTGTTCCCGGCAATGTATTACCCACCAGCCCCTGTCTGCCCTAGTGTATTACCTGCTGGCCCCTGTCTCCCCCAGTGTTGTGCCCTCCAGCCCGTTTCCCACCAGCCCCTGTCTTCCCCAGTATGTTGCCCACCAGCCCCTATCTCCCCCATTGTGTTATCCATCATCACCTGTCTCCTCCAGTATATTACCCACCAGCCCGTCTTCCCCATTGTGTTACCCAAAAGCCCCTGTCTCCCCCAGTGTTGTGCCCACCAGCCCGTCTCCCCCCAATGAGTTACCCACCATCCTGTCTCCTCCAGTATGATAACCACCAGCCTCTGTCTCCCCCATTGTGTTATCCACCACCCCCTGTCTCCTCCAGTATATTACCCACCAGCCCGTCTCCCCCATTGTGTTACCCACAAGCCCCTGTCTCCCCCAGTGTTGTGCCCAACAGCCCCTGTCTCCCCCAATGAGTTACCCACCATGCTGTCTCCTCCAGTATGATAACCACCAGCCCCTGTCTCCCCAAATGTATCCTTAGGATAGTAACTGCTCTTGTATGGCAATAGAGGGAATATGCTATATATTATAGAAGTCGTGAATGAAAGGAATGTCTTGTGTGCTCTGAAATTTATAATACAATTTACTTATATTAATATTTGTAAAAGAATGAAAAACTTTAATTTAAAAAATTAGTGTGTTTGAGTTGTTGATCCTTATTCCTTCTCCAGTGCTGGGAACATAACAGGGCAATGAGAATACAATACCCAGTCGAAACCCGTAGTGCTGAGGGAATGGATTAGTGGGATTACGCCCAATGAAAAGCCACAGAGAAACTGAGATTTGCCATGGACACATTCTTAAAGAGATATAAGCAGAGAAAAACCACTTTATCCTGGGCAAAGATTAAAGGCTCAGCTCTTGTGAGTAACTTATTGAACTTTCTGCCTTTTAACTTAAAAGTGACATTTATAAATCAGAAGCACAGAAGTGCTGGAGGTATAGAACAACTTGCAGAGTAAAGCAAAAATCCCTTTCTGTAGTATCAGCCCTTGTTTCTATGCTGCACATGCCCATGGCTTCCTATTCCATGGCTAGGACCGTGCACAGGTTTAGGGTGTTCTGGTCCACGTGTTACTGACTGTAATTAGATTATATTGATTTTTCCCACATTTTCCACTGTCAAAGTAGGCTTGGTCTAAGCACAGGTGTATTGCAAAGATGTTACCCTAGGCTCCTGGGTGCCTGTGTGGAAACCAATGAAGGAGCCAATTCTGCAGACTGATCAGCAGTGCAACGCACGTCCCAGCACAGCAACCTGTTGGGCCTCATTATGCAGAACGCAGAGCATTTTGGACAGATCAGCCACAGATACTGCTGGAGTTCACATAAAATAAATGAACGGCCCCTTGATAAATGGTTCTATTAGAGGCACAGATAGTCAGGGCAGATAGAGAACAGGGTGTGTGAGAAAATGAGGCCTTGGCCACCCTCCCACCTAGTATGCATACTTGTAAATAGGTTACTCAGTGTGAAAATTACACATTAAATCTCTGTATTAGCCACCCCCTCAGATACACCAGGTAATTGCTGGGTATAAATATCCAAAGACAGGAAATAACTGTTGGATTTAATGCCCCAGCCTATGCAAATATAATATCAATGGGGCTGTCTTAGGTGGGGGCAGAGCTGGGCGTCCATTCATTAATACTTCCATCAGCAGCTCCACAGGATAATGTACTTTCCTCAGTATCAGCCATTATGCACCCACAGCAGATACAAAGATATACATTTAGCTGCATATGTAATTAACAATTACAATCAACGACCCACTGAATAAAGGGTTAACTATTTCCCAGTTTCCAGCTGGTGCCTTTGAAGCTAATAAAGATTAATAAGTAAATGGCCCCCAAATATCAGCAACAGAACGACCCATGCAAAGTGATTAGGAGCAAAGTAACAAGAAAGAAACCTTTTGTATCTCTATTCCCCATACTAAGAGGTGACAGTTGCCCTACGACATAAAGCATAATGTTCCCGGCGGCATTTGCCAGATGACACTGCAGGTTCAGAGGGTGCACACAAGACCCATTTAAATCCATTTTAGCTTACAAGTAGAATCTCAGCTTGGGCCTTAACAAAAGGTCTTTCTGAGTTCAATGTCAGTTATTTATTAGGGGCCCATTAGCTCTGCTTGGATGAGGCTTTCATCATATCTCCACTACACAGTGGCCCCATTATATGCCCTCAGGTTGGGCAAGAACAGTACCAGGCAGTAACCTAGAGCACTGGGCACATTACAGGGGTAACCCAAGAAATCACTCCAACTTGCAGTACAGCAGTAAAGCATGACTGAAGTTTATCTGAGCACAAGTCACATGACTGGATGCAGCTGGCAAACTGTCAATATGTCTAGCCCCATGATAGCTTTCAAAATTAAATATAAAAAAAAAATCTGTTTACTCTTTTGAGAAACAGATTTCAGTGCAGCAGCACTATTAACTGATGTGTTTTGAAAAAAAACCTTTATCCCCATTGCAGTATCCCTTTAAATTACATTAAACCTCTCAGTGAGACCCCAATCCCTGGAAATCAGGGAACGCAGGAGTGTCTTATAAATCTGGGAATACTAAAGATACAATAGAGCTGTGAGTCAGCACCAGCATGATCGCACCTTAGCAGCTGTCACCCGGGTTATAAGTTCCAACTAGACTCAGGAAGGGACTCCCTGCTCGTTTTACTGCCCTGTTCTACTCAGCTCTTAGCATATCGGTCTGGCTGTGCCGTTGATTAGTCACCAACGCATCTACTTAGGCATCAGAAATGGGGTAAAAATCAACAATATCAGGAACTGTCCCACTGCAAGATTGCAGATATTGGATAAGGTAACTGTATAATAATGAGGTGCAGAGCAAAGTCTCTTAAATCCCCATAATTCAAACAAATCCAACATACCTCCTTGTGAATTGCTCAGTCCTCCCAATTTCTTTCCAGGATCTGGGAATCCATTTCCATCCAGAATGGAATTCTTGGCTTCCTTCTTGTGCGCAGTGCTGATTGGTCCAGAATTCTCCATGTCACTGACTCATATTCCGGAGTGGAGAATCTGAAACAAAGATCAAAATAAATAAGAAAACTGATTTGAGAAGATTATTGTCTCTTTATTCCTATGAAGCCGGCAAGGCAAGTCTAATTGTATCCATCAGTCCCTGTAGCAGGGGAGCTTGCAATCTTAATTCCGAAACATGCATTCCTTATCCTGCCAGCGCCAATAAAATATTTCAGTTTCTTGAAATATTTAATCATAAACCAGAGAATCTAGGGCCAGTTTTAGGGTAGGGAAGAAGGGACCTTTTGGATCAGTGGGGGACAGTGATAAAATCACTAAGGAAAAGCAATCCAATCCCAGACACCCCCTTACATTCTCAAATTACATGGGGCTCCCTCTAATCTCTTCCATCCTCTTTCTGAGATTAGATACCCTGTCTTTCTCTTGTTCTGCTATTCCCAAAGCTCTCTCCTTGCACTTTTACAATCTGGGACTGAACCAACTTCTTTTGCCTCCTAGTCCTCTGAGTTATTTGAAGAGGTGCAAACAACTAAATAAGCAGAGACCTCTGGCCTCCAAATGACTCAGTCTACCAAGAGATGGAGGGACACCAGCTGGACAGGCAGCCCCTGGCCAGGTCTCCTTTCATTTATTTTCGGGTATAAATATCCCCCAGCGCTTACTCAATAGGTCCCACTGGAAAGGGGAAGTCAAAGAGCAGCTGAATGCAGAGGAATTTACTGGTGGGCTGCACAAGTAAAATATATCAGCAGGGTCCTCTGTGCTCATTACTTAGTGCCTTTATGTTTCTTACATTGTTTATTACACTGAATGATACAGGGGGGAGTTTTCTATATAACCTTATAAATGGGTATTTACAGATGCAAGTGCTAGCTCTGTGGCCCGTGAAGCTTTATTCTCTGTGACACAAGGAATTAGCCATGCAGTAGAATTTGCCTTGGCTGAGACCCTTCAGTCACTATTATTACAGCCAAGAGCTCTCAAGGTGATAATTAGAGCATAATTACAGGCGTCCCGGGGAAAAGTTATTGGAAACCACAATCTGTTTGGCTCAGGGTGAGTTTCCCTGGGAATTAGATATTCACAACTATGCCATATAAAGCCAAAGTGCCCCCCTGACACACATTAAATACCTTAACTATTAATGTATTAATATTTACAATACCAGCATTTTTAATTAGAGAAACAATGCAATTAACAGGCCGTTTTTCCATACATTATTTGAAACACCAGAAAATACCCTGCCATAGATAATACCGGGCACTGTGTGTCATTGCCCTAAGGAGAGAGAACTGGTATATACACTGATAATGTACAGCAGCCTCGCTTAGTTCCTCTGCTAGTGGCATGTTAACAAATTCATGGTGGATAGACTAATGAATAGGAACGAGGAAACATTATTAGTTATTTAGGGGACCTTCCAATACAGATTACATAACATCTGCTCCTGATCCCCCCCCCCCAGAGCTCATGTTTATTTGTAGAACTTGGAATCCTTCCTTATCTCTTAATTATGTTTATCTGTTTGACTAATGATGGTGACATAATTGTTTTACAAATAGAGAACAAAGAGAGGGGCAATTTCCATCCTGAGCAGAAAGGGAACAGGTTTATCAATAAGAGATCCCAGATACGGAAACATAAAGAATGACTTGGAAAATTCTACAGCTCATTATGTTAATTAATCCATCAATCTATTCACCTGTCTGCAGTACATTACTGGCTCTGTGGCTATAAGGTTAATGGCACATGGGGAGAATTGTCGCCCTCTTTAAATCTGTGCTATCGAAGGTAACAATCGCCCCAAAATGCTTTCCTAACAGCCATAAGGTAAATCGCGATAGGAAATCGCAGTGCTTTGTTTTCAGAAGTCGCCTCACCTGCGTGGCGCTACCACGGGTGACAAATCTCGCCGTGTGCCAGTACCATTATGATGGACTTACACTGAAAAATCTTCTTGTTCGACGAGGTTGACAAACCTAGAGGATGTTTCCTCAATATGCTCACCTTGAGGTGGCCAATATCGAGTTGATCAGATCATTTGGTCCTATCAGCGGCCTTGTATCCCTTCATGACGGAGACACAGGCTGTCGGGACAAGGACCACATCCAGGGTCGGACTGATGGGGCCCTGGGCCTACCGGGGCTGCTGTGCACACTAAGTTTTAGCCGCGACCGCCTGAAAAAGGGAGGTTGCAGCAGAAAGAAGCCTGTGGATTTGGGCTGGTGGGGCCCACCGGGTTTTTTCCCGGTGTCCCGTAGACCCAGTCCGACCCTGATCACATCAACAGAGAAAGTATGTTCTGAGCACTCAATAAGCTAACCCCCATACTGTATTCTCTAAGGGAAACAATATGGCAGCTCCCTTCTATGTGTTTACAATACACAGATATACAGAGGACTGTTCTGTGTTTACACTGTGTTGCTGTAGTAGAACTTAAGAAAGGGAAAAAACCTTTTAAGACCCCAACCCCCCTTTCCTTGCTTCTCTTTATTGCACAGAGCTTTCCACATTGGATCTGCGTCTGACAGAAGTCTATTTGGCAGCTCTGCCTGACAAGCCCCTGCCCGTCCCCACTTCCCGTCCCTGTCTGCTAGCTCTTGCGCTCTAGGGCTGCGCTATTAATCCCCTCGCTGGAAAAGATCCCTAAAGGGGGAGTAGAGGCCACTCCAGGTCAGAGCAGCGTTCATTAAAGCAAAGGGAAGGAATCAGGAACTTATACAAAATATGGAAGAGATCCCAGACAACCCCCCTCCCCAAACACACACAATTGTCTCCCTGTAACATGAACAAACCTCTCAATACTTGCTCTTCTGCCTAGTCACTTGTCTGGGGCTGCACTGTGCACCCCTGGGAACCCCAAATGCATTGAAAAGCCAATTCTTTGTACATATAAACCATATCAGAGTTAATTCCTGGCGCTGCTGGTGCCTCCACTTTCAAGAGACATATTAGAGAGGAATCCCTCTATGGGCCCCACAAATATATTAGGGCCCTGTTCACACCCCTTCAAAGCCAGTTCCATTAAAACATTCTGATAATCTCACATGAATGTTAAGGTAGACTCATTTACTAACATAGATGCTAAATTACCTGCAGCAACCAATAAAGCATTTGCTTTTCATTTTTTAACTTGTAGTATATTGAAACTGTGGACTGTATAGTCAACTGAACTCAGCAGGGGCTCTAAATCTAAAGAGGGGCTAGAGTACTCACACACTTTTATTTTAATCAGAGAAGCTGACCAATTTCTATATCATTTATAAACTTTTTAAAGGGTAAGTAATGCAGAATGTGCTGTCACATTAAAACAAACCATTGTCGAGATTTGCTTTCCTAAGAAGTGACAGAAGCTGCAAAACTGAATTGGTTGCTTTATCACTCGATTCAGTACTTTTATGCCAGTTCTGGGCTAACAGCAAATTACCCCATAGGGATGCAGTAGAACAGTACCAGAATCAGAGATGAAATTCACAGCTTTCTTTGACTTGATTTATTCATTGAGTTTTTATTAGGGCAGTTGCCAACAGGGAGAATTGTTGCGTGCAATTATTTATGCACGACTGCGGGCGACAAATCTCCCGAAAATGCCTCTCCACTGGAAATAAAGGAAATTGCATGAAGTCCCCCGAAGTTACCTCCAGAGACAATTTTGGGCAACTTTGGAGAAACTAATTGGCGTTGCGTTGGTTTTATCACAGGAGATATCAGTTATTTGCAATGGAGACGCATTTTCGGGTGATTTGTCGCCCACAGTAGTGCATTTTTATCTCCCCGTCGACCACTTCTCAGGATCTGTTGGGATTTTTGCTCCCACGAGATATTGCACTTCATAGGCCTGAAGCTGCCATAGCTGTAGTGACTTCTGCTTGTACTGGCAGAGGCCAGAGCCAATCATAGACTATGTGCCGGACAAGGACTTGTGCAAATATCAAACTGATCCAGCACGTGGGGCTCACAGGCTGAGAGGAGCGGACAGTACAGAAGAAGTGTTTGCACACATCATTAGAGACATTGTTACACAATCAGCGTGTAAACAAATCCGTGTGCCCAAAAGAGGAGTCATGTGCTTCTGTGTGCTCCTAGTGGTGTGTAACTTGGATGGCTAACACTCCCGACTAATGAACTAAGGAGTCTGCACTGAAGTCAGATCAACTCACCAGAATGGGAACCTTTCTGCGGACTCAAATTTTTTTCTCAACCTTAGCTACAATATAGACTTATAATGCTCCAGGCATATTATACACACATGAAAAATATTATTCAGCTCCATTCAACAGACATGGAGAGGTCAATGCAAGGCTGGGGTATGTAGGGGGCAAATAATATCCTAATGCATGCACCAAAGAAACATGATAAAAGAAAGTATTGAATAAGCCCCAGATTCTGTTATATTGGAAACATGTTTTTTTGTCTAAAGTCCCTCTGTGCAAACAGAGACATTAATATCCGTGGCTGGGAGTGAGAAGCAGATTTCTCATCTGATAAGGGTTTATTGAGATTGCACTGGGATATCTCCCCTAAAGGCAGCAGAGAAAGGGCAGCAAAAGGCTAGGAGCCCAAGCTTGTAGATTTCCAGGGAAGGATCTGTCCATTCGTCTGAGCCAACCAGTCCTTCCCTACAGATTTCAAGTTTCATATGGGTTCTATTATGCCAAATTCCTAAGAGCTGGGGTTTTATGGATATGTGAAACAGCACCCCAAGTGGGCAGTAAGCAGAATGCTTGTTAGGATTTACCCAGTTATAACTGTAGATAGAAGACACAGGGGCACCTTTAATTTTACGCAGCAAGAGAAGTCGATCAATAAGGGATCAGCTCCCCAGCTTTGCATGGAAAACTAAAGAGCTGGGACAAGTCCACAAATGAGTTACCCTGGCTGGGAATCCATCAGACTGGGTTTTCACTGTTGCTTCCCCAATCTGCTTCATATTTCTCCAATAATGACAAGTATGTGATGTAATGAACCACAGAACCTAATCAGTGTAATGACATTAATCTGTGCTTGCACACGCATTGCCCACACAAAGAACGTGGCTTTTGTTCCTGTAAATAAACAGTAAAGTTTTCCTTCTCTGTAGCGGGGAGTTGATAAATATAAAAGTCAGAGATAATAACGGCAACAGGATGTCATTAATTTGCCCAGTGATGAAATGAAAAACACTATATGTTTTAGTTTCCATCAGCGCAGGGTTTATAACAGGAATGGTCCCAGTAATTATCTTTAACATAGACACAAAGATCCGACAGTAGGATTCCTCGATTCGTGCGATTTTGGGACCGTGTGTAGGAGTCCCGACATTTTTCGTCCCACGGAGATCGGTCGATTGGTCAGCTTAAAAGATTTCTGTCGGCTGCCGATAATATCTCTGAATTTATTGCCGATCGTACGATTTTCAGTGGGAGACTGTCACGAGCTTTTGTGGGACATAACTTTCATACGATTGCTGTCAGGGGCAGAACATCGGCTGATCTGTTCTTTTACTACTTTATTTGATCGGAATGGTTAGTGGCAGGTCGGGAGATGGGGAATTCCGATCATCCGAGGATTCGAAGGATCGGATCTTTGCATCTATGGCCAGCTTTATAAAGTAAAACTGTTCTACCTATAGCAGGGGCGACAATAATACAGAACATAATACAGAATATTTCTGTCCTCATCTTGCTCTACTATTGCTACCTTACCCAATAATGTTGCCATCTCACCTTCCTGTCTTAATCTTGTCATACTATCCCTTTCTTGCCCCGCTCTCTCCATAATACCCTACTGTCTTTATTATGTCTTGCTGTCTCCACGTTATCCTTTTGCTTCTTATCCTATTGCCTTGCTTTTGCCTTACTGTCTCCATCTTGACCGATCAACTCAATCTTTTCCTACTGCCTCCTTCTTGCCAAGTTTCTCTCTTTTGCCCTATTGATGACATTGTGCCAAAATCTCCATTAGGGCTATCTTGGCAGTCACCCAGGGCCCATATGAATAAGGGACCCAGTGACAGCAAAGATGGGCTGGGCTTGAGAGCTGGTGCTGGAGCCTAGACTGGCACAGAGACAGGGTGTGGCACCGCCCAAGGCCCCACCAGCTATTATCTGAACAATTCATTTATCTGTAGATTCTGGCAAATGCCAGAGGGGCTGCTGTAAGATGCCATAGATAGTGATTATGTAGTAGGCTTTTGGGGAGCTGTTTGGGCCCATGTGTACATGAAGTGCCAGGGTCTAATTTAAATCCTAGTCCAGACCTGCCTTTACCTGTGTATGCGATGGTAAAGGCTGTGAGAGGATGACTGCAGGAGCAATGGCTGCCATACTCTTATTTATATTCCCTTTTAATTTCCCTGGGTTACTGCTTTTGGACCCTAGTACCAACTGACTTGCAATCTGAACTACAAAAATTAAGAAAAAAGTTGAACTTTACCTTTAAAGCTTGTTATATTAACTTTCGACTCCTTTTAGCCACCTGGCTTTAAGCTACTAAAAATATAGATTTTCCAAACACAACACTACTCACAGTTTAAATTTGTTTGTGTGTATCTTTGTTAATAAGGGACCCCCTTAAAAACCATAAAAAATTTCCTTATATAATGAGAAACCTTTAAATGTGTATATTTCAAAGGGAAGGATGACTAATTCGGCCTTTCCTTTTAGTTCTTTTCCTGCCACTAAAACTTTATAAAAGGGTCCACAAAGTCATTTTTTTTCTTACAAGGGGAAGAAACCCAGGGGGGGGTGTCCTCCAACACTGTGTGACATCACAGAGCACATTAACCTCTGACCTGAGACGCCCACTCACATGATTCTGCTCTGAGATCCTGAAAGCCCCTAAATTTAGCGCTGCCTCTGCGTAGAATGAAAGGAGCGTATTTATCGGAGTTCGACTCAATTTCTGACTGAAAGTAGAAACGTTAAAGATTTTGAGTCTCCCCATTCTCACTTATGGGGGATTCCAGGCAGGGTCACACAGTGTAGAACTGCTCATGGGCTAAAAGGCTGCAAATTCCCACCAGAACAGTCTCAAAAATGTGACGAGCCCCGAAAATCTGATTTCTACTCCTCTTCTTTTTTTTTTTTTTAAAACAAACCTTTGTCTGATTTACCACGTGGGATTTTCAGTTCTTTGTATTTAAATGTAGAGAAGTGCAGTATATTTGTGCCTGTCTGGGTTTGGGTAAGGGTTGGTACGTAAGCAATAAATAGATGGGCCGGGTATTAATAGCACGGTGAGTGCCCCGACCCCTGAATAGGAACAAAGGAAACCTATAAAAATGACTCCGCAGCTGCAAACATTCCATCTTCCCCCGGCTGCTTGTTAACATCTCGGCCTGGCGCGCAGCTACTCTATAAATTCATTGCTATTCACGGCCCTTAACAGCCATTATATCTCAATCAATTCAGCTTAACACAAGGACACTCCAGACCCCCTCACAGCCCTCTCTGAACAAGTCTCACTGCTGCTGTTTGACTTATTGCATTGTCTGCCCCACAAAGGGACGAGGAGAGAGGGGTATTATACATGGGCAGCGGTGCTGGGCACAGGGACTGGCACAATGAGCTCCTAAAGACAAAGTGGAACTTCTCCAAGGCTGCGACATGGAGGTTCTCAGGGTTGTCATAGCTGTAATAGTGGCACTGCCATGAGCGTCACTTAAAACTATAACCTTTAGATATTGTTCAACTGCAACTCCTGGAAACCCAGCAGTGGATAAAGAACAACTTGGGAAACACTAATATAAAAAGTGTCCATACTGTCTCCATCTTGTCCTCGTCACCTTTGTCCTGCCACCGTCTTCCATAAACACTCCACATTGTCCTATAGCCTTTAACTTGTTTTATTACTGCCATATTGCCCTACCATCACCACCTTTCACTGATAAACCTTATACCTGCAGCCTAAGGTAATGGGGCACAGTGCAGGTTCCACCCTATTCCCATAAGTGCCTGAACTTTTTTTTTTGGCACAGAGGAAACCTGCTGACCCCATGCAATGTATCCATCCGTTAAGGACCCCCCCCAATTATTTTAATTCTTCTTTTGCAGTGGAAATGATATGACTGGTGCTCTCCTTTCTGGTAGATCCAGTGAAACTTTAAGTGGTTCCTGGGCATCTTCCCATGTTCCAGCAAAGCCACAAAGAGCAATTAGAGACTTAGACTGTAAGCTCTATGGGGCAGAGAGCTCATTCCTACTGTGCTTCAAACCACAACCTCTGAGCTGTATTTAATATAACAGGGAATGGGGTGTCGGCAAGCGCCAGGCAGGGTCAATAACTCAGTCGTTTGCCCTCTCTATAAAGTGACGTGACGCAGATTTCCCCATTCCTGAGAGGCACAAGGAACTCACTAGGGTACTGCCTTGTTCTAAGTCACCCATGCGGCATAATGCCTTGTATTACTGAGAGGGAATAGTTTCCTCACACACTCACAGACACACACATTCTCACACTCACAGACACAGAAAGAGACACTCACGCAAGGGCAACATGGCAACTTCCTATACCATAAACCATAAAAAAAGCTGTTGGGGGGGTACTAGTGTGATTTATCAACAGCTCAAGTGCCACAGGTTGGACAGTTCAGTTTATATAACTAATGAGCCCCTGTTTTGTCCAGGGCCCCACCACCATTAAAGCCTGCCCTGGGGCTGAGATTAATCAGCTGAAAGTTCCAGGAAGGTGACACAGAGCTGCTAGGAAAACCCGTCATTTACTGCAGAGAGTTCATTTGGCAGAGACAGTGGAATTTAAAGGCAATTTGTAGGATTCTGGTCAGAATTATCTCTGTGTATGTCATTTTTCTCCAGAGTACCACAATGGCAGCCCCCTTTATTTGGGGTACTTACTGCAAAAGTTAACATTTTAAAGGCATTTGCGCAGGGAAAAATAAAAGTAATACAAATAATAACAATTTCAATCTGCTCACTAGTGAATTACGCATTCTCCCCAAATTTGTTGATGGGGTCACTGACCCTAGAAGTCAGATTGCAATGATTAAAAACACACTGGTAAGGGAAATAAGCACAGTTTGGATGATTACTTCCATTTGCAGCACAGGAACTGTTCCATCAAAGGTGAAGGCTTCCTTTAAGGCCGGGGCAGGAATGCATTACATCACGGGCAGCACAAGGACCATTTAATGATGCTCTATAAAAGTGATTTCAGTGGTGAAATATCCAAATAAATGCAAAGCGGCTCCCGGGTGGCGATTGTGTGAGCTCAGGGGTTGGGAAATCTGGGGGGAGTGAATAGAACATTATTTCTTTGGTTCCCCCTCATCCTTTCTCTCGAACCGCTGGAAATCTGCATTCAGCACAATGGAAATGTCAGTAGTGCCTTGTTGTCATGCTAATCCCCCCGCTCACACTCTTGCACCGCAATTCCCAGCAGCCCCTGCACATAAAGGGATTTCACTCTCTGCCTGGCACAAAGGGGTTAATGGTGCCCAGTCTTAGGTGCAAGGCTTTCTTATCCTCCTGCCTCATTCCCACACTTGCCCTGTAACTTTTATATAATGGGAGGGAGGGGGGGGTCATCCATTAATACCCCCTTAATTCAATATTAATTATGCAGAAAGATTTCACCATCAGTTTTGGAAGGGATCTTTAAGGACAGTATGGTTATGGGATTATTAAGGGGAAGTAAAGATAAAAATAAAGATTTTCTTTCATTAACCTTGCTGTATCTGAGGAGTTTGCTTGGCCGGTTATTTAGCTGATTTGGCCACAGATCTGGATATTTTGCTCCCATTTAGCTTGCGTCAGAGCAGTGGGTGACGCCTTTGCTGTATATTTTGGATTTCTCATGGTATTTACTTTAGTTCTTGGCACAGAGCAGGCGCGGCCATGTGCCCAAAAGATATTTATCTAATGGCCCCTCCAGGCTGTGCTAAAAACATCCCCTTCCTCTATGAGTTTTTCATAGTGGGAGTTTATAAAGCTGGATGTTGTGTTGGTCACCAGAAACAAAATGATATATTTGTGACCAGACAGGGAAAAGACAGAGGCGGCACAATGTGCACTTGAACAGTTAATATGCATTTGTCAGAACAGCTTGCAATCAGTCATTGAAAAAAGGTAATTGATTTCTCCCTCAAATTACTCCCTGTTGAACCTTCCGCCCGTGTCAGACATTGGGACGATTCATGCAAATACTCTGAGTGTGTTGCTCCTGGCACGCTTTCAATTGCTCCATTCACACCAGTATGAAGGGGACCCCCGGGGGCCCAATAAGTCAAATAAAATAATGTAATAAATGAAACCTGTGACCCTATAATGACTGCTGCTGATTCGCAACATACGATTGCTATGGGATGGAAAGCACATGTTGGAATGGCCCCCAGGTGCCCGTATTTACTACTTTATTACACCCAGGAACATGATTAAGCCGTAACTGCAGAAAAGACTTTGCAGAACTGTGTTGTGTGACTCAATCCCAAACTGCTCATAAAATGTGTGGCCTACATATCCCACCTCTGCCGCTGGAGCCATGGGGGCAGTGATTAACAGTATCTGTAACTCTGGCATGTTGTTCCATCTGCCTGGCTTTTCTTTGTGTGGCACCCCCCCCCACACACACATATTATTAAACTTCTCTGCACTGGCTACACACATCACAGTCATTGTGTCAGATATGCAGCGCCCACAGGTTTGCCTGGCAAACATGATCTCGAGGCCCACAGAATCGAAACCATTTCCTCTTGGGAATGAAATCAAGTCTGTGAGTTGATTCGTTGGTGGCCATTCACGTAGAGATCCGCTCGTTCAGCAATTTTGCCAAACGAGCAAATCTCTCCCCAATGTACCCACATTGAGGTGGGCGATATCAGACTGATCCAATCTTGGGCCCTGGGACCCAATGATCGGATCATAATGCTGGCAATACGGCGGTCGGATTGCAGGACCGCATCTACCAGAGCCGGGCCAAGCCGCCCAGGCGCCCTAGGCAGCCTGTCTGGTTGCTGCGCTGTCTGGGTGCACACATGCGCGTAAGCTAGATGCTCGCGTGTGCGCAAATAGATGAGAACAAGTAGGTGGTCGGCAGAGAAGGGACAGGACTAGGGGTAGGAGTAAGTACTCCTTTGCGTCCTAGGCACATGCCTACTCTGCCTACCCTAGTTCCAGCCTGATCTACATCTGGCCGACTTTTGGGCCCCACACACGGGCCAATAAGCTGCAGACTCGGTCTGTCGGCAGCTTTTATCAGCCCGTGTATGGCCACCTTTAGGTTCAGGGTGCCTACTAGTGATGCACCGAATCCACTATTTTGGATTCGGCCGAACCCCCGAATCCTTTGTGAAAGATAAGGCCTAATACAAACCAAATCTAAATTTGCATATGCAAATTAGGAGTGGGAAGGGGAAAACATTTTTTACTTTTGTGACAAAAAGTCATGCAATTTCCCTACTGGCCACTAATTTGCATATGCAAATTTGGTTCGGCTGGGTAGAAGGATTCGGCCAAATCCTGCTGAAAAAGGACGAAAATCCCGAACCAAATCTTGGATTTGGTGCATCCCTAGTGCCTACCCAAGGGCTCAGGGATGAGGGGGCACCTGAAGGAAAATATCCCCAGTTTCACTTATCCTGAATAAAGGACTTGGGGGGAGGTTCCTAAATTTTATCATTTTAGTGATTCAAAAACAAATTTAATGGTGAAAGGTTTGGGCGGGGACTCACGTAAACTACACTGCAGCAACACTCCTTTCTAGAGAACAAGCCTGGGGAGCACAAGCCAAGAAGGAAGGGTTGGTGGATACTGAGGGTGCAGGGAGTTACTGCCCCAGTGTATAGGGAACGTTTTGGATAAAAAGAGGCAGAATTCCCTGGGAGAGACTTGGCGCCCAGGGCCATCCGTGCAGCCCCAGCTTGCAGATCAGGTTGCAACAGAGAGATTTTTAGAATTCCACAGCAAAATTACTTCCCCCCCCCCAGTGTAAAATAGCAACACATCGCAGATCCATTAGTCAGTAGGTTATTTGCCAATGGTTGCTCTGCAGCACATCGTACTCCCTGCACAAAGGCCCAGGGGATATACCCAAATTTATGTACTTCTGCCCTGTCACACACTTCTGCCCCAAGCACACTCATCACCAACGCTAGGTCAATGGGGGTATGAGGTGAGCATCACCATCATCCTCAAATATTTATACAGCGCCAGCAAGCTACGCAGCTATACAGCAAGCTATAATCATTCCTTACAGTAAAAAGATAGGACTAGAGGGTCCCACACCAGAGGGAACTGCTTCCATTTCAAAAGGAGGCCTGGTATCCATGCAGTGGCAGATGTGGGGGTAATAGATTGCAAGCTAAACATATAGATACTAGATCAGAGGTGATGAGAGGTAATGTTTTAGACTGGTGGCCATCTGACTCCAATTGGCCCAGAAGTGCTGAAATAACCAGAACAACATCATCATCACTTATTTTTAGGCCTGGAAATTATTTGGCCTGGAAATGGTTGAACCTATCCCAAGACTAGGGTTGCCACCCGGCCGGTATTTTACCTGCCTAGCCGGTAAAACACCTGCCAAGGCCGGTATTCCAAATTTACCGGCAATGTAGCTGCCGGTAAATTTGTAATACCCTTTAAAAGACCCATTGGCCAGCCCCCAATCCCCTGGAAACTTAACTTTTGTCCTCCTTCTGGCGATCTCTGTGACATGGCCCATTTTACCTCATAGCACCGCCCCCTTTTACATCATGGTCCGCCCCCTTTTATTCCCGCCCCCCACCAGCTGGTAAAATTTTTAGGAAAAGGTGGCAAACCTACCCAAGACAAACCTTCCAGATCTGTTTCAGCTCATTTCTACCCACATGTACACTAGAAGGCACTGTTCCAGGGACCCTATCAGAATTATCCTGCTAGATCCGCTCAAATTTCTTCTTTTTACATATACAGGTATGGGATCCGTTATCCGGAAACCTGTTATCCAAAAGATTCCAAATTATGCAAAAGCTGTCTCCCATAGACTCCATTATAATGAAATAATCCAAATTTTTAAAAATGATTTGCTTTTTCTCTGTAATAATAAAACAGTAGCTTGTACTTGATCCCAACTAAAATATAATTAATCCCTATTGGAGGCAAAACCAGCCTATTGGGTTTATTTATTGTTTAAATGATTTTCTAGTAGACTTAAAGGGGTTGTTCACCTTTGAGATAACTTTTAGTATGATGTAGAGAGTGATATTCTGAGACAATTTGTTTTAATTTTTTATTATTGAAAGTTTTTGGGTTATTTACCTTTTTATTCAGCAGCTCTTCAATTTGCATATTAGGCAATCTGGTAACTAGGGTACAAATTACCCTAGCAACCATGCATTGATTTGAATAAGAGACTGGAATATGAATAGGAGAGGCCTGAGTAGAAGGATCTGAAATAAAAAGTAACAATAACAATACATTTGTAGCCTTTGTTTTTAAGAAGGGAGTCAGCAACAGCAATTTGAAAGCTGCAAAGAGTCAGAAGAAAAAGGCAAATAACTATAAAACTATATAAAAAAAAAAAGAATGAAAAAAAATTTAAAAGTTGCTTAGAATTGGCTGTTCTATAACATAATAATAGTTACCTTAAAGGTGAACCACCCCTTAAGGTATGAAGATACAAATCACAGAAAGACCCATTATCCGGAAAACCTCAGGTACAGAGCATTCTGGCTTTAGGGTTCCATACCTGCATATGTATTTATATTTTGTGTGAGTGTGAAAAAATGAAATTTCCTAGGTCCTCATGCATTCGGGCGTTTCTCTATATCCTTCCATCAAATCAAAATGATTCAGCGCAGAGAAATCTGGATTCACTGCAAATTCTGGTGATTCATGGTGAGTGAGTCAGCCTATCATTTACTCTGTTGCACTGATCTGCACGGAATCAAACAGCACCAGGATCCAGTGGGTGCACCAAGTCCACCACTTATGCATTCTCCCAGTGTGGGTGGCATAGTTCTGGATATATATTGCTTCCCCCAACCAGAATGTAGGTTCTATTAGCCCACACCTCCAGTGGGGAAAACGATTTTGAAATGATAGTTGCCGTTTAAGATCAAACGCTAAACATGTGACCTAGTTCCACCCCACGCCAGGCTTTAGGAAAACCTAGATAAAACAAACAGAATTTCGACTGATTTCCTTTTTGCTTCATTGGGAGTGGTAGGGCCACATTTCATCTTTTGCACAATCTGCAGATTAGACAAGGCTTATATAAAACTATGGGAGAGTAAATGCACAACTACTGGTTACTTGGGCCACTCTTCCCCCTTCCCAGAGTCTACACTAAGTTAACAGGGGTGTATTTTAGGTGAAGCCATCTTTATATAAAGATAAAGAAAGGGCTGACAGATTTTTGGGGGACGGACTTGGTTTATTGCTATGACCTTACTTGGAGAAATGTGCAAATGGGCGTAAGAATGAAAAACATTGGGGTTTTAGGAGGGAGGGAGCAAAACACTTCAATCCGAGGTGCCTTTTGGGATAAAATGATTGTTTCTAGGACAATCTAGACAGTTTTAGACCCAGAAATTGCCAGATTGTGGAATTCAGAGATTGAGATTGATAGAGAAAAGTGATGGGAGTTGAACCCATGAATGACCAGCACAGTTGGGTTGCTTTGATCTCAGGGCCACTTCTAAATGCACATGACACTTTCTTATCAGAGAATCCAAACCCATCACCCCCTGAGCCTTTGAATTCAGCCGCATGCAAACGAGATGACTCTCCAGACTCATGAGAAACTTCCCAAATTATCTCTGAATTACAGAATCTCTGGACCTCAATTTGTTACCATTGAGCCTAGGGTTAACAAAGCAAATTTGGTGCAGAAAGGATTTCAGGGAAAGTTGCACTATAGAATTTTTAGCAGTGTATTTGTGTCTGTAAGTTTTGAAATGTTGTACCGTGTTAGCCATTGAAAAAATGCATAAAATGTAAAGTTTGGTGATACCTTACTGATACAACGTAACAATTGCAAGCTTTCAGGGCACACAGGCCCCTTCTTCATGCAAAATACAAAACTTGTAATGTCTGTAAGTTACATGCCCACTTAGATTGTAAGCTCCACTCCTCCACCCCCTCGTCTTGTTACACTTTATTTTGAATATAACCAGTATTTTTGTCTCTATTATATTGTCCCTGTCTGTTCTACTAATGAATAGATATTTTGTGCAGTATATATATAAAGGAAAAAGATTGTATAGTTCAGTGCTATCTTTGTTTCAAGTTCCCCTTTACGGTCCGTTTGGTCAGATTCTCCTTCTGGCCGTAACAATGTAAGAAGTACACGCTGCTATCGTTCCATAATCTCTAGGGCCCTGTGTAACTGAGTAACATGTTGGTAGAGGGGTATGTGTATATATATATATATATATATATATATATATATATATATATATATATATATATATATATATATATATATTTGCACAGGGCCCTAGATATTATGGAACTTTAGCAGGGAGTATTTCTTACATTGTTACAGCCAGAAAGAGAATCTGACCAAATGCTGGACCATAAAGGGGAACTTGAATCAAAGAAGGCAAAATAGCGCTGAACTATACAACACTCAATGACCCACAAGGCATTTGCTATTAAGCCCCCAGCAAAGAGTTAAAGGGTGTTCAGATAATAATCTGATAGGAAACTGCCCCCCCCCTGCATTCCTTCTCACCCTGTGTGACTTTCCTGCTATCAAAGCAATTTCCAGGCAGTCTGCAATCAGTCTGAGCATGTGGCCTGACACCCAGCCCTCTGCCTGTTACTGATGCAAAGTAGCAACTGCTGAACACCTGGGCACAGCTGGCACAGGCATCGCCAAGCCAACCCTGACCCCAGGAAATTGTACCCCTGCAATTGCGTCCTGTACAAGCTGGGGGGGGGGGAGTTCTACATGTTCCCTATTTTCACTTATAGTTTTGACACATAGACAGTGCCACTTTTTGGGCAACTCTTATCCTGTCCCCAGGGTGTGAGTTTGGGATACATAGTCAGATTTTGGTGACAGGGACAATGTGATAGGGAAAGTGTTTGGGAAGTGTGTGTGTGTGTGTGGGGGGGGGGGGTTTGCTCATTCTCTTATCCACACACCCACGTTTCCCAAATGCCAAACTCTTAGAAAGGTCTCCCTTCTCTTAGTTTTAGACTTACAGCCCATGGCAAGTGGCGTAACGAATGTATCCCAGCAAGGGACTGCGCCTCCAGCACAATAACATCCAGCGCTATTCCTATTAGCCTCCCTTCGGGTCGGGAAGTGAGAAGCAGTAACTCACACACACTGTTATCATTTACATTTCTTCTCCAATCTACGGCCCCAGAGCACCCGAGTGTCACTGAGCACTTACCTCTGGCTATGGGACAGGAAGCTCCAATCAAGCGGGATGGGGTCGGATACCCTGGAGGCAATTGATGGAGGCAGTTCAGCAAGAGTTTTCGGGGTGCTCCATAACGGGGTCCTCTCCTGTTTTACACTGACTTTATAGATCCATCTCTAAGGGGTCTGAATCACTTTCGGGGGCCCATGGTGAGAAGTGACAGTTGCACACTCCGGAGTTTAGGGTTCGCAGAGTCAGAGGTTCCTGGGAAGCACAGTCCGGAGTTTCCGGGGCGCAGAGGGTGTCGGGGAGCAGTTGGGAAAAAAGTTTTGGATTCCCTGTCCCCTTTCGTCTCCTCGCCGCTGAGTGGAGTCAGATGATCTGAGCCCATCGTTTCAGCCCCGGACTGATCTGTTTTCAATCTCCCCCCTCCTCCTCCTCTTCCCCCCTCCCCCCAATCCTCCCCCCTCTGTGACTTAAACCATTTGCTGCTCCAGATGGGAAGGGGAGAGGGGGCTTTCAGCAACTTCAATGCTTTACAGCAGGGGTTAAATTAACGGGGGCTTTGCAGAGGGGGGGGGCATATAACAAAATTCAGCCATGCGGAACCCAAGGGGTTAAGGGGGGGGGCTTGCATATTATAGCAAGTTGTTCAGCTCTGTGGAACAGAAGGGGTTAAGTTATTGGGGTCTCCTCGGGGGAACAGAAGTTTTAAACTAATGTGAACTAAAATGGTTGCTCAACCCTGTGGAACAGAAGGGGTTAATCCGCTGGGCTGGGCAGAAGGGATCTATCTTTACTATTTGGGTCTGTGGAATAGAAATGCTTTAACCACATGGGGGGGCTAAACAGCTGGGGGCATCAACTAATGGGGTTTTGGCAGATGATGGGGGCAGCTTTAGAACTTTGAGATGGGGAGGTGTACGTTGTTCTGTGGGTTACATTACAGCAGGCCAGGTCCCCAACCTTTTTTAAGCGTGAGCAACATTCAAATGTTAAAAGAGTTGGGGAGCAACACAAGCATGAAAAAATTCCCTGGGGATGCCAATTACAGGCCGTGATTGGCTATTAAGTTGGCCTATGTTGACTGGCAGCCTACAAGAAGCTCTGTTTGGCAGTGCACATGAGTTTTATGCAACTAAAACTTACCTCTAAACCAGCAATTCAACAATAATAAACTGCTTTGAGGCCACTGGGAGCAACATCCAAGGGGTTGGTGAGCAATGTGTTGCTTGTGAGCCACTGGTTGGGAATCACTGCTTTACAGCAACTTGGCAGATAAGGGGCCCCTTTAGAAACTGTCCAAAATTCATCTTTCGCATTGAGTGGTGCTGTCCAAGTGTAGTATTTGGATTCATAAACATGGCTCCCTCAGATGAAGGATGTTGGTCAGGTCACTGAAGATGAAGTGACTCTGCTGCTTGGGGGTAACACCATGAGAGTTTAGGGCTTAGAATGGGTTCATTCTGCAGATGGGGGAATGAGACGTGGATAGAGTTCCCAGTTTCTTACATTGCAGGACCTTCTCTTTCCAAACTTGTTCACATAGACTTGCATTCCGCCTGCACAACTTGATTCTCTGTGTTCTCCAGAGTGTCAGGGGCCTGGGTAATTGCTGCACTGCTCCAGGCAGTCTGACCTCTGGCAGGAAGGCGGGACTCTTGTGTGCAGGTAGCAGCGCCTCCTGCCTGTCAGAATATAAAACCCAAACCTTCCTGAGTTGTTGGTTGCAATGTAAAGGTGGCCATTAGGGCTGCCATCAGAAATCACGGGGCCCCGCACAACAAAATTTTCCGGGCCCCCCACCCCTCCCTCAGTATGAAGGCCACACAAGACACAGGCATTAAAACATGAAGTGCCCCCCTACAAGTTAAAAAAATAACTTTGGTGCCCAGACCCCTCCTACAAGTTTTGGTGGTCAGGTGGTGGTTAAAGAAAAAAAACATTGGGCCCCACACATTTAAAAAAAAACAATTAGAAAGGGCCCCCACACATTTTAAAAAAAACAAAGCCATGGCCCCCACACATTAAAAAACAAAACAATTAGCCAGGGCCCCCACACATTTAAAAAAAAACAATGAGCCAGGGCCCCCACACATTTAAAAAAAAACAAACAATTAGCCATGGCCCCCACACATTTTAAAAAAAAAAAACAATTAGCCAGGGCCCCCACACATCTTAAAAAAAAACTAGCAAAGGGCCCCCACACATTTAAAAAAACCAATTGGTCAGGGCCCCCACAAGTTAAAAGAAAAAAAAAACTGCAGGTACCTTAACCAGGGAGTTCAGATGCCGGTATCTTCAGTCTCTTGTGCTCTGATTCGCCAGTGAAATGTAAGTCCCGGTAAAGCTGCATGGTGATTGGATAAAGTAGAGGGGAGGTTCAAACTTCTCCCAACCAATCCGCATGTGGCTTTACCGGGACTTACATTTCACTGGCGAATCAGAACACAAGAAGAAGTCATCGGAGCTCGGTTGCAGGGGCCCGGCTGTGCAAGTAAGTGCAAGTAAGTGCAGCACGGCCGGGCCCTCTTTAACTCCCCAAAACATCCGGGCCCGGGACAACAGTCCCCCCTATCCCCCCTGATGGCGGCCCTGGTGGCCATACACGGAGAGATCCCTCCCCAAAAATGCGGAGGTGGGCAATATCGGGCTGATCTGATCGTTGGGCTCTATCCTAGCAATGGCTAACAGGCGGTTGGATCGCGGGACCGCATCAACGAACAGATGCGGCCGCCATCCGACTGGATTTTTTGGTCCCGTCCGATCAACATCTGCCCCACTTTCGGTCAGATATTGATCGGGGAAGCCCGTCGGAGGGCCCCATACACGGGCCAATAAGCTGCCGACTCTGTCTGTCGGCAGCTTTTATCGGCCTGTGTGTGGTCACCTTAAGTCTCAAGGTTTGCAACAGGTCTAGTAAAAAATAGGAATCAATCAGATGCTTGTATTCAAAGTGGATTACAGATTCTTGAGGGGAGCAGGATCCCACAAATAAAAAGTCTTTACAGCCTTTGCTTTTTTTTTTAACTTGTGTTTCTGTTTCCCGCACTGTGTGCTGGCAGTTGCAATCTTACAACAGAAGTACGTCAATTCCCAATGTAACTTATAGTTGTTAAATAATAATATTTGATCTTTGCAGTTTTTTCTTCTCCAAAATGTAATATATAGAGATGCCTGCCTGTTGATACCCCCAAGCAACCCTGGGCACAAGTGTCTTGTTTTAAGAACTGGTTTAATGCTGGCATGATTTAAAGTGATACTGCTACTGCTACTACATGACTATTGCTACACAAATATGGCAGCCCCCTTATAAAGAACACGGGGGATCAACTAGGTAATATAAGACTATATAGGACAAATACTTTTATGGCAAAATTATAAATAGCAAGACAATGTTATGAGAGATGGCAAAGAGCTGAATACAGACTGTGTGACATTAGGTGCTTGGCCTAAGATAAAGTCACTTGGGGTTCAAGATCCCCCTCCAGAATGTAATTAAGGATTTACAGTCAGGTATGATCAAGTTGAGCCTGCATGGAAGGTGCTTGAATCAGAACAGGAGTTAAGGATTTTTAGGGCCTGTGGGGAGATCCACTGGAAGAAGAGATTTAAGATTTAAGGGCCCTGGCAGATGAGATTTGTCACCCCTGGGAAATCTGTGTTACTGCAGGTGACAGATCTCATGATAATGCCTTTCCTTTTACTTGTATTTGAATCACTGGCACTTTACATGCAGCAATCAAACTTCATCTCTGGAACATGGATAACTGGGAAGGTCACTGCATTTAAAGGTTATATACGCAACTGGGAGATTTATTAGTAAATAAACCCGTGTGTGCCATTGCCCTAAAGAAAAGAGAAGAAGTAGGTTGGTCAGAAAGCTCAAGTGAGAAAACATAATGCAAGAGATGAGGTAGGTGAGGCAAAAGATAACTAAGTAGTGGCTTGATTAAGGCATCCATACATGTGACAACCTTGTAATTCTTGTGCCCAATCAGCCCATGTGCACATTTATATAATTCCTTGTATAACTCAACCTGCAGCCTTATGTGTTTATATGATCACAGAACCCCTCAGTGCCTTATAATATTGTTATAATTTACAGTAGGGGGTACATTATCCCTTATAATACATGAGTGACACTTAAGAGTTCCCTGTATAACTCAGCCTGCAGCCTTGTGCCTTTATATGGGCAAATAACCCCACAGTGACTTTTAATATCTTTATAATTTACAGTAGGGGGTACATTATCTCATACTGGACATTTTTGCCCATTTAATTGTTAAACTTATTTCCGAGCATGGTGCCTCCTGTTGCCCAGGCTAGTTATCAAGTGCCCAGGAAATTCAGACTGGCACAATCTCAGCTGAAACACAAATCAATATTTTATGGATTAGGAGGGAAATTGCTGGTTAATAAATTATATTTGCACAAGGGCTGGCAGATTAGACAAGCTCAGAAATCTAATGAATGTCGGCATTCAGTGGCTAATATTGGGCTGAATATATGAGTATTTCATGGAAAGTGCCAGGCATGAGCAGCGTGAGGAATATATCACAACTCCTGAAGTTTAAATGAAGTCACAACTCACAACGAATAGAGAATTTAGTTTGGTTTAAATCCGGTGACTCTCGCAGTGAGAAGAACAATAAATAACAATTTATGGAGGAAATTCGAATGGCAGTGAATCATTCTGGGATGGAATATGGGCAGTTTTGGATTTTGCAGATTGTAATGTTCAGCAGAACTGACGTGCTGAAAACCGGGGCATGGAGTTAAAGGAAAATATACAAAAAGGTGACAAGAGCAAGGAGAGGCCATGCAAAGCCAAGTTTACTTTTAAAGGAGACATACTGTGTGAAAAATAAGAATGTGCTAGTGCATTATACTCTTTTTAATATAGAAGAAAATGCTTAAAAAAGTAGTGTTTTAGGTTGATTTAATGAACATTTCTGAAAAAATCGTACTAGCCCCATCCATCTATTCCACTTCCTGCTGCCTCCTTTCCCAGGCTGTGCAGGGGAACAGGCTGCACTCAGCACCCTGTAGGATAGGAACCAATCAGTATCTAGGCTGACCTGATAGGAAACTGGAGCCTGTCTTTGCTTGTGTGACTGCAGGGCTATAATTGGCTATCCCCTCCTACTGTGCTTCTGGTAGGGACCATTAGGAAACACCCACACCTTATTTGAAACACGACAGGGACCGTAGCTTAACCCTGTGATTGCCAAAACTCTTCACTTAATTTTTCAGGATTCATTTAGGTCTCGCATGGTGTAGAGAGACTGGTGAATTGCTAAAGTGGTGCCTTTATTCAAAAAGGGATCCCAATCTCAGCCTCAAAACTACAGGCCAGTAAGTCTGACTTCAGTAGTAGGAAAGCTTTGAGAAGAGTTATTAAGGGATAAGATACTGGACTTCATTGCAAATCATAATACTATGAGTTTGTGCCAACATGGTTTTATGCATAATAGATCTTGCCAGACTAATTGAATTTCTTTTTATGAAAAGGTGAGCAGGGACCTCAATTCTGGGATGGCAGTGGATGTGATTTACTTAGACTTTGCTATATCATTTGATACAGTGCCACACAAAAAGTTACTGATTAAATTACAGAATGTTTGCCTGGAACATAGTAATTGTACCTGGATAGAGAACTGGCTAAAATATAGATTATAAAGAGTGGTGGTAAATGGAAGATTTTCTAATTGGACCAGTGTTGTTAGTGGAGTACCGCAGGGCTCTGTACTAGGTCCCTTGCTTTTCAACTTGTTTATTAATGACCTGGAGGTGGGAATTAAAAGTACTGTTTCTATTTTTGCTGATAAAAACAAAATTGGCTGGAACTATAAGTTCCATGCAGGATGCTGCCACTTTGCAGAGTGATTTGACTAAATTGAAAAACTGGGCAGCAAACTGGAAAATGAGGTTCAATATAGGTCCCTGGTAAGGCCTCATCTGGAGTATGCAGTGCAGTTTTGGACTCCAGTCCTTAAGAGGGATATAAATGAGCTGGAGAGACGTGCAGAGACTAAGTGCAACTAAACTGGTTAGAGGGATGGAAAACTTAAATTATGAGGGTAGACTGTCAAGGTCAGGGTTGTTTTCTCTGGAAAAAAGACACTTGTGAGGGGACATGATTTACACTTTACAAGTACATTAGAGGACATTATAGACAAATAGCAGGGGACCTTGTTATCCATAAAGAGGATCACCGCACCAGAGGCCACCCCTTCAGACTAGAATAAAAGAACTTTCATTTGATCAGTGTGTGTGTGTGTATGGATGCTGGGTTTCATTTGGAGGGGTTGAAATTGATGGACTTATTTTCAACCCAATTTAACTATGTAAGATCTATAGGGAGCTCCAATGAAGGGGTTATTTTTGAAGATAATATTTTTTAGCCTAAAGTAAAATGAGAACCATATATTATTCACTATGGCCTACAATATTGGGGGTTTTCACTTATTCTCTATATCACATTTAAATAAAAATAGTTAAATATTACAATTTGTTTTTCTATTCAAAAGAATTATCTGGTTGCTAGCATCAGTGACCACTGCAACTTAAGAGAAGATTTATTGTGAAGCGAAATGCTATTGTGTTAATTTATACCATGTATCTTTCTCCTCTGCAAATGTCTGACTGCTTTCCTACGGTGACTGGGACAATATGGATCTCTAGAAGAGCCCACCCCAAATACACATTGAAATGTTACCTAGTAGGCTCAGCTATTGCGGAAAAAACAACCAGGATTCTGAGTGACAAGTGTGTCATTGGTGGGGGGAGGGAAGGAGATTACACCAGGGCAGTCAGGTCATAGGATTCCCCACCAAAAGAGGGGGTATGAGTGATTCATTGGTGGAGAGAGAAGGAGTTTGCCCCATTAGCCCAATAGTCCCATTAGCCCAATGAGACATTTACCTACTGGTTCCACTCCATGCTAAGCAAACTCCACTGACAACCTTGGATATGATAGTTACCCTGTATGTATCGTTTTCTTCTACCCACTGCATCATGTTATCTTATTGCCTATCTCCCAGTACACCCTTATGTCTGTCCCATCTAGCCTGTCCCTTGCTTTATCTGCATAAAGTTCTCAGGCCTATTCCTCCTAGTACGGCCTGGCCTGTGCCATCTAGTCTGTCCCTTCCCCTATCTACCCAAAAAGCTCATGCTTATCCCCCCAGTACGGCCTTATGCCTGTTCCATATTGCATAAAACAATTTCTATTGTAGGGGAGGGCCGTCAGGGTAGCTACTATATGTGGTTACATGTGTGATGTGATTACACAGTCTGCCTTATAATTGTTGTTTTCAACAATATTATAATTGAAAACATCCCATAGGGACAATGCAAAAATATAAAATGAGCCTCTGAACCCTCATAGAGTTCTGCTGATTTGTACACAGGATTCTATCTATGCTGACATAGTTTTATGGTATGGTATGTCTTTGTACAGGCTATGAGCAAACTTAGGGGGCTATTCCTGCTGAATTGTGCTTAGTAGAGGGGTATATGCACATGGCATAGTTTGGTGCGGAGAATAAGAACCATGTGTGAGGCTGCAATAATAGTTGAGACAGTGACACCTTGTTAGAGTTTGGGGGTGGGGGACAGAGTGAGAGACATAACAACAACTATAAATTTAAGAAATAAAAAAGGAAAATAGAATTTGGTTAATTGGGCCTTTATAAGCTTGAGTAGGCTTTAATAACTGTGCCCACCCCCTTCTATTGTGTGTGTGTGTGGGGGGGGTGTGCACATGAAAGGGGGCTGCCCGGCTAATCGGGGCTCACACTATAAATGTATGTGATTAAAAAGGTATCTGAGAACAGGTGATGTTCCCAGTGGGCTGGGATTTATGCCTGGCTATTCCATGGCGACTCTGTTTCCCTACCCCCCTCCTGATTGGGAGTTTTTGGCTTTTCCCAGAGAAGCAAAGCACCCGCTCCTGTCATTATTCTTCAATTGTTTTGCTGTAAAAAAGGCGAATTGTGATACTTTGTAATCCGGCCTCACAATACCTGTCGGGCCCAGTGCGCCCTATTTCCGCTCGCTCAATCATCTTTCCTTCATACATTCCTCATTTCTGCTTCTGACAGCACATGCTTAATTATGCCTTGTCTAACGAGGGGCCACAGCTGCTAATTCTCACTACTGGAATGAAACCAGTATGAAACCGTCAGTTAGGTACCGGTGTCTGTCGTTCTGATCCAGTGGGGGTTAGGGAGACTGGGACAGGTAGACTCACTCCAATAGGGTACAGAGAGACAAAGCTCCAGTGGGAGACAGAGAGACTTGCCTCAATGGGGAAAGTGAGACCATATGAGGAACATGGAGACACCCTAATGTGAGACAGGGAGACACCCTAGTGAGGACAAGGAGAGTTGCTCCGGGGGGGATACAGGAAGATGTGCCTGAATAGGGGACATTGTAACTCTCCCCATAGTAGACAAAAAGGCTCACCGCAAAGGGAGATTGCAACAAAGGAAAACTCTAAAAACAAAGAAAAACTTGCCCCAATACTCTCACCCTGGATGCACTGTATATGGAACAAGCACTATTACATTATTTATTCTCATGCATCAATCTGTTCCAGCTATTTCTGGGGAATTGTTCATTCCATCAGCTCTTTTCTTTCACCCTTTTTGCCAACCTTGGTCACAGGGTGGTACTGGTGAGAGCTGGTACTGCAACTAATCATCTATCTTGCTTTCTCTCTATCGTCTCAAGGGTCACAGGGTACGGGGGTGCTGGCGCACTGCAGTCAGGGGGCCCCATGGCAGAGGGGTTTCCTAAGATGGAAAAGTGTGATTTGCGGGCCATGAAAGTGGCAGGGCTTCTACAATAGTGGGATGGATTTGTTGGATGATCGTCAAAGTAGTGGCCCATCAATCTATTGACTGTGCTGTATCTGTGCCCCATACAGTATCACACACACAGCTGTGGACCAGCCCCCACTATAATTTGTTCTGATGAAGGGAAGTGCAGTTGGGAGGGTTGGTGCTGCCCCACTAATCAAACACAGAGGAGGCCAGTGTCTCTGCTCTGGGCCAAGGGGATAATTAGTTTTATACAAGGGGCAAGAGATAAACTGCTGAGCAGCCTGTATTTGTAATTAGGATGTAATTAACATAAAGAAAAGTTCAGGAGAATAATAGAAAGCTTGTGCTGTGGATCTATGGGAGGGAGCTGCCATACACTCTAGATTTCAATGAGTCACTACCATGAGTGGCCAAATGATCACATGTAGTATAATGCTTGCTTGCCTTCACTGATAACTGTAAGGGTAATATTCCTTCATAATACACAAGAGCCATGAATATCTTGTAAATTATATAGTGAATAAAGTACCCCCTCTTGTAAAATATAAGGATACTGTAAGTTACCGAGGAGTTTCATGACCATATAAAAACACGAGGCCGAAGGCTGAGTGCTTTTATACAGGTCATGGAACTCCGAGGTAACTTCTAATATCCTCATATTTTACAACTGGGGGTACTTTATTTATTATAATACACAAATTTTAGTGAGTCATGTGACAGAAATGACATCACTACTCACCGTTTATAACTGATGACATCACTACTCACCGTTTATAAGGATATAATTTACAGGATATTCATGGCTTTTGTGTATAATATCCTTATAATACACAAAAGCCATGAATATCCTGTAAATTATATCCTTATAAACGTAGAGTTCTCATGTCATCAGTTATAAACGGTGAGTTCTGATGTAATTTCTGTCACATGACTAATTGAAACTTGTGTATTATAATAGATAAAGTACCCCCAGTTGCAAAATATGAGGATATTAGAAGTCACCTTGGAGTTCCATGACCTGTATAAAAGCACTCAGCCTTCGGCCTCGTGTTTTTATATGGTCATGAAACTCCTCAGTAACTTATAATATTCTTATATTTTACAAGAGGGGGTACTTTATTCACTATAAAATATACAAGAGCCATGAATATCCTGTAAATTATATCCTTATAAATGGTGCTTAGTGATGCCATCAGTTATAATCGGAGCATAGTGATGTTATTTCAGTCACATGCCTCACTGAAACTTGTGTATTATAATAAATAAAGTACCCCTGTTGCCTCATATTTTTATATGGTCATGGAACTCCTCGGTAACTTGTAATATCCTTATATTTTATAAGAAGGGCACTTTATTCACTATATAAATGAAGGCCCAAATTAGGCTGAACATTTGGCTTGGACCCACTAGGAAAGAACCCTCATACCAGATACTCCAGAGAAATAATTGATAAATTACATTATCTGAGCTGAGTTTAAGCCCCTGCACCCCAGGTCTGCTTGGTACAAAAAGAAAAGAGATCTCTTATTGCACCCCAGTGCATGGAACAGTACATTTTGTGCGCCCCCTAGTGGTCAGCTTGGGTTCCACTGGCAAAAGGCATTGTAAGCATGTAGCATACTGCCCTTGTGGCAAAGGGGTTAAGCAGGCAGAGGTGCTGGTGGGGTGGGGGTTGGGGGTCTGTCACGACATTTCAGCTGTTCACACTTTTATGGGCATTTATGATTTGTGGGAATCCTGCCTGTGAGTGCAAATACCTGCCAAGCTGCAGGTGGCATTGTGACCCAGTGAATGGAGAGTCTGTACCCTGCACAAGCCTCCTATTGAACAGCATGATGTCATACCAGTCACAGGTGTGCAGTAAGAAAGTCGCCAGACATTGGCAGCGCCCCGCTCCGCCGTCAGGATAAGCCACTTTTTGGCACAGAGAACTAAGCTGCCTTGGACGCCACCCAAAGCCAACAGTCCTGCGCTATTAGCCGCCTCGTTAACTGGAACCTTGCTGCTTTATTGGCCTGGGACTCAGCACAAGAACATAACTCACACTGTGCAAGGCAACGGCAACCATTTAACACTCATTTCAGTTCTGTCCCATCCTTGGAAGAATTTCACTGGGCATCCCAAGTAGGCAGTACTTTATGAAAGGGGTGGTTCACCTTTACTTTTAATATATTAGAGAATGGCTATGTGTATGAAATACACATTGAATTGTATAAGAATTGGTACATTAAAAGGGAATATCCACCCCAAAACTGAATCTTGTATAATGACAGATAAAATCACTGGAAGCAGCTTTCCAATATACATTCATTGTACATCTTCAGTGGTTTTTAAACTTATGTGCTATTTCAATCGATGTTTATCCCTGCTGAGTTTTAAAACAGATCACATCAAGGTGTTTTAATGAGCTGGTTTACAACATGGTTTCAGGAGTCAGAATCAGGAGTTCAGAGAATGGGCAGCGAGACAAATACTGCTATTAAGCAAAATATTTTTTAATTACTTGAAAGCCACTGAAATGTGTTGAATAAATGTATATGTGTATATGAATGTGACCTAGTTCCCTTTGAATCATCAGTTCTACCTATTCTATCAATCCCCTTAATTTACAGAGCACTGATGGTGTGAGCTGCCAGACTTCATGACATATCTACACTGGAGTTTGGGTTGGACATTTACATCTCCTATAATAGTGTAGTTCAGAGACCTCCAGCTAATGACATTCCCATTTATATCCATATCATTTAGCAGAACCCGCCTTATGGTCATAAGAGGCAAAATCTCATTCCACATATGGACATTACTTATTTCTGCTTCAAAGGATAGTTCAAGATCCACATCTTCCCAATAATCTCTCTGCATCTAACCCAGGGAAATACCATCTTGGAGATCAATAGAAACCCCTTTAGGGTCAGGGCACACAGGCAGATTCGGAGAGATTAGTCGTCCGGCGACAAATCTCCTCTTCTTTGGGGCGACTAATCTGCCCGAACTGCCTCCCCTCCGGCTAAAATGTAAATCACCGGCGGGATGGCACTCGGCGTGATTAATTTTCCGATGTCGTCTGAAGTTTCCTCGTGAGGCAACTTCGGGCAACATCAGAAAATGAATCTCGCTGAGTATTTGCCTTCTTTTTTTGACTCTTTCTGGCTTTTAAATGGGGGTCACTAACCCCATCTTAAAAAAAACCCAAATGTTTTGCTATGGCTACATTTTATTACTCATCTCTCTGTTCAGAACCTTAAATCGATGCATGATTGCTAGGGTCATTTGGACCCTAGGAACCAGATTGCAGCTGAATAAAAACCTAAATAACTTAAAAAAAATTAAATTTAATAAATTAAATAATGAAAACCAATTGCAAATTATCTCAGAATATTACTCTCTACAATCATACTAAAAGGTGAACAACCCCTTTGAAAACAGGGATAGATAACAGGGAAAGATAGTCAGCGACTTGAAGAGGGGTCCACATGGGACATAACTGTGAGATTGCAACTGATCCTCAGCATTCAGCTCAGATTGAAAAGCAACAGATATGACCCATGTGGCGCCTCCTCAAGTCACTGATTGGCTACTGCCTGGTAACCAATCAGTGGAAACCAAGAGAGCTGAAAAGCAGGAAGTAGTGTTCTGGCTATCATATTAGACTTCCAGTCACTCCAGCCTTTATACATTACATTTTTGGCTAACTAACTACATTAGAATAATTTTTTTTCATTTTGCGCAGCCTATCTATTTACCCAGTTTTTATTTTTATACTGAACAATTCCTTTAATATAAGATCAGAACCCACTGACATCCATTAATGCAACAATAACTAAAGGGCTACAGGTTGTGCAACACTTTGTCTCCATCTTGCTTCACTTTCCCCATCATGGTGTATACTCTTTATTTTATTAGTGATCCCCAACCAATGACTCACAAGCAACATGTTGCTCACCAATTGTAGCTCAACATGTTGCTCACCATTGGATGTTGCTCCCAGTGGCCTCAAAGTAGGTGCTTATTTTTAAATTCCTGGCTTGGAGGCAAGTGTTGGTTGTATAAAAGACAGGATTGTGGACAGTCTCCTGTAGGTTGCTAGTCCACACAGGACTACCAAATAGCCAATCATATCCTTTGACACCCCCGTGAAGTTTTGTCATACTTTTGTTGCTCCCCAACTCTTTGAATGTGGCACACGGGTACCCCTGCCTTACTCTTTAATATTGCCCTATTGTTGCAATCATGCACTACTGTTTCCATCTTGCTCTATTGCTTCCATCCTGCGTTACTGTCTCATTTTTACCCTACTGTCTCTACTTTTCACTACGGTCTTTATTGTACCCAACAGTCTTTTTGACCTACTGTCATCATCTTTTCCTACTGTCTCCATCTTGCCCTACTGTCTTTATGTTGCTCCACAGTCTCCATCTTGCCCTACTATCTGTCACTTGCTCCATCTTGTCTTACTGTTTCCTACTTGGCCTTCTTTCCTTTTTTGCTTTCCCCACTCTTCTTATTTACAACTGTTCTGTGCGACCCTACAAGGTAGAGGACCCAGGATAGTAACCTCCTATTTGCAGCCATATTGTGCTCCTGCCTAACTGCTTGTGTAACAAATTCGGCACAGATTCATTACCGAGACCAATTTTCTGTCTTATGACGTTTATATAGCACATTACATGGGTGCTCAGTTCCTGAGCCACGTAGCTTACAATTTATGAGATGGTTCAAAATGTCACTAATGGAAAGGAACATAGCAAATGCAGTGATGTCAAGGAGGTGCAGGCAGGCTAGCGCTGGATGGAGACTCTCCCAGTAACAAAATGGCAGTTTTTTTTAGCACTGCTGTTAGAATAAGTATCTGCATGGATGGAGGCCTTGCAGTGCAGGTAGACTGGGGCCCTATTTTTCCTGAAGTTCTGGGAGGGGCAGTTGAACAACATGGGGAGCTACTGAAACACAGTTACACAAACTTACCATGTTGGTTGTACTTTCATCTACAGAGGCCAATTGGCCCTTCATGCTTCAAACACAAATAAAGACCCCAGCGGAAGTTTTATATTATGGTCAAATGGCACAAAGCACCCCCAGTCCTTTACACAATGATGTTAACACAGAAGTCAGATGCACTAATTAGGCTAAATGTGCGGGGGAAATGCAGCCTTTTGTCACTGAGAATCCTGTACTGCTGGAATCCTGGGGGCTTCACACATTGGTACCTGCAGGGGGAGGGGAACATGTGGATGTTATTATTTTGAAGGGGAGGGGCAGGTCCTATGGGCCAAATGACTTCAAATGTTTCTTCTTTCAAAATTATTTCCTTCAAAAAACTGGTCCTGTGCTGCCACCTGCTGCTCATTTCAGTTCATAGCACAGTGTTATGAGCCCAAGTTATAAGGGCCTATAGATTAAAGGAGATATTAACCATCCAAAATTATATTGCTTCCCCCAGTGAGAGAAAATCTAACTCCAAGCAACTTCCCAATATCCATTCTTTCCTCATACTCACTGGGTTTATAGTTATGTGTAACTGTCACTGCTATTGACTGCAACATATGTCTATTGATCTGTCTGTATTGCTCTCTCTCTCTCTCTCTCTCTCTATCTATATGTCAGTCTCTATCTATCATAAGTGTCTACCTATCTCTCTCTCTCTCTCTCTCTCTCTCTATATATATATATATATTATCTGTCTGTCTTTCTCTCGTTCTCTAGCTTCTGTCTATCTATTTGTTTCTATCTATTTGTTTCTATCTATCTATCATGGAAAAAGTTCCTAGGGGTGTCAATAAGTGCTGTGATTGATTATTTGGTAGCAGTATGTGGACTGGCAGACTACAAGGTAGCTGTATTTCACAGTACACATGGGGGCCTATTTATTATGCTGTATAAAATAAATGCAGAATTTATCAAGGTGTGTTTTATTTTACGCCATGCAAATGCCAGATTTGCTACCATTATTTTACACTGCTTCAGACCTTTGCAATTAAGTTCCACAGGAAGTTGGTAGCAGTGTGAAAAAATTACACTATTTTTACGCCATTTTTACCTAGTGATGCCTGGCGATGAGTGGTGAAATATTCCGACATTTTTTATACCACATAATAAGCTTTTATGGCTTCAAGTCAAAAATGTACAAATAAGCACCTGCTTTGAGGCCACTGGGAGGAACATCCAATGGGTTGGTGAGCAATATGTGGTTCATGAGCCACTGGTTGGGGATCACTACACTAGAGGAACAGAACTTTCATTTTAAGGACTCTTAACTCCTACATGTTTCTATATAATTTCTTGAACAAGCATAATTTCTAAAGGCAGCGCTGTCCAGCTCATGGGTCTACCTTGTGTAGCCCCTGTCTGCTGTGACTGCTTACTTTGTGAAAGATTAAAAATGTATCAATACTCAGGGCTGGGCCAAGCCAACTGTGAGCCCCAGGCAACCCTCGCCCCCCCCCCTGTGCCAAGCGCACCATAACGTCAAGGGGGGCAGTGAAAGAGAGGAGGGGAAGCGGCAGAGGGGAGGGCCAGAGTGGGGAGGGGAAGAGGCAGAGGGGAGGGTTGAGCAGCAGACGGAAGCAACTACAAACTAGGGGTAGGCAGAACAGGTACCTGCACAGTGCCCCCGATTGTTGCTATGTATACCCCTAGTTCTGGCCCTGTGTGCCATACTCTGTCTGCCCTAGCTGCCTGTGCAAGGTGAACCTAGTATATGGAACCTACAACTCCCAGCTGCCCCTTGTATGTGTAGGAGAAAAAACCCCTATCTGCATCATCATGTTGGGGGCTCTCAGACCTGAGGTTTAGAGAAAAAGATAAAATAATAAAGAGCTACCGTATACATCTGCACTCAGACATTACTTTTAAAATCACTTTTATAGGGAGAATTTTGTTGGAAATCCTTGGTCAATGGAGATGGAACAAAAAAAATGGATTGTTTTCCTATTCGACTTTCAAGGACTCATATGTGGCCCAACTTCATCATCATTTCTACTCTGCTGCACTTGCATTGGGAGGGAAATGTTAGCGCCGACAGTACAATCCTAGATTCATTTGGAAAACTGTCTATACATAACATGAGAGTGTTCAGTGCTGAGTATCCAGAGGGAGCTATAATAATACTAAACCTGCTCACTGGCCCCCTTTCTGAATCCTTCTCTCTTCAGTTGACTCTGTCTGTGGGACCCCTAGAAGAAGCTTTGAGTGGCCCTGCAGTGCCCTCTGTTGTCTGACATTGAGACAGTCTGGCTTCCATTATTGGCCCTCCACCACATAAGCCAAAAAGGAAGGGTTGAACTTTATGGACTTTGGTCTTCTTTGAACCCACCTTAAAGGACCAATAACATCAAATATATGTTTAAATTTTTTTTTGTATGTATTGAAAAAGAAACACCAAGACATATTTAACTTTGAAATCACAAAGAATAACTTACTGAAACTCTGCTTGCGCTCCTCTTCAGAAAAGGCGAAAATCCATTGTGTGGTGCTCGATCTCCTCCCTGGCTATCTCCTATAGAAGGCAGGGAGGAGAAATCGAGCGCCGCATGATGAATTGTCGGCCTGTCGCCTTTTCTGAAGAGGAGCGCAAGCAGAGTATCGGTAAGTTATTTCTTAATAAAGACTTTGCGATTTTAAAGTTAAATATGTCTTGGTGTTTTTTTTGTTATATATAAACACATTTTTTTACATTGTTTTTTGATGTTACTGATCCTTTAACTATGCAACTATGTAACTACTGTATACTCCAGTGGGAGTCAGTCTGACTACAGAATGTCTCAATGTCAGACAACAGAGGGCACTGCAGGGCCAGCATTTTCACTAGTGCTATCAATGAGGCTATCTTTTCTGGTGGAAGAAAAACCTTCAGTTGCAACGTGTCTACATGTCAACCTAAGAATTTTGTGGAGGCGGATGGCTGTAGCAATGATTTTTTGAAGTTGACAATGCAATCATGATATTGCAGAAGATTTAATGTTTTCTTTATGTCAGGCTTACCAGATAATCAGGCAATGGAGCTTTTCTGGACAAAAGGGACCAACAAGCAGCTCACACTACACAGAACCCACTTGAGGATGATACAGGGGGAGCCGTGAGCGAATAGAAGCCAGTGAGGCTCAACCAAGGCGAGGTACCAGGGAGTAGAGAGAGTAGTCAAACCAAGTCCAAATTCAAGGGCAGGCAGAAAACCAGCAGGAACGGAAGGCAGGCAAGAGCCTGGACAGGCGGCGAAGATTCGATAGTCGTAAACAAGCAGGGGTAATACACAGTATAAACAGTAGTTGAATAGGCTCGGCTTCAGGGAAAAACACGATAACCAGGCACAGATTGAATATAGAAATGAGTTTAAATACCTTTAGCTTTGGCGCCAACTCTACATCGTCGGGACGGCGTTGTGACGCTCTGTGCCATAACTTGCATGTGCCAGGACGCGTATGGGCGTCAGTAAGGATGCGCTCACTACAGCAAATGGATTTAAAGCATTCATTAACAACAGGAATGTCAGTAAAATGACTGTAGAAAATGTATTCAAATATTGCATTAACAGAAGACATGCCAGGAAGATCACCACAGAAAACGGATTCAAAACATTGCATTAACCCTGGACATGCCAGTAAGTTCACTGTAGAAAATGGAGTTAAATAAATGCTTTAACCCCAGGCATGCCAGTAAAATCATTGTAAAAAATGGATTCAAATGATTGCAATAACCCCAGAAATGATAATAAGATCAATCTAGAAAAAAGAATTAAAATAATTGCTTTAAAATAGGCATAGCAATAAGATCACTGTAGAAAATGGATCCAACACATTGTATTAAAACCAGAAATGGCAGTAAGAGCACTGTAGGAAATGGATTCAATTAACTGCATTAAAAATAAGTTTGTTTGAAAAAAGACAAACGTCCATCAAGTTCAATCTTTTAAGTCTATATATAACCTGCATAACTGCTAGCTGATCCAGAGGAAGGCAAAAAAATCTGAAGCCTCTCCAATTTGCCTCAGAGGGGGAAAATTCCTTACTGAATCCAAGATGGCAATCGGACTAGTCCCTGGATCAACTTGTACTATGAGCTATCTCCCATAACCCTGTATTCCCTCACTTGCTAACAAGCCATGCAACCCCTTCTTAAAGCTATCTAATGTATCAGCCTGTACAACTGATTCAGGGAGAGAATTCCACATCTTCACAGCTCTCACTGTAAAAAACCCCTTCCGAATATTTAGCCAGAATTTCCTTTCTTCTAATCTGAATGGATGCCCTCTTGTCAGATGGAAAGACCTACTGGTAAATAAAGCATTAGGGAGATTATTATATGATCCCCTTACATATTTATACATAGTTATCACATCACCCCTTAATCACCTCTTCTCCAGTGTAAACAACCCCAAACTTGGCTAGTCTTGACTCATAGCTCAGATTTTCCACACCTTTTAGCAGCTTAGTTGCCTTCTCCGTACCCTCTCTAATTCAATAATATCCAGTTTAAGCACTGGAGACCAAAACTATACGTAATATTCTAGATGGGGCCTTACCATCATTCTGTACAGTCGAACAATAACCCCCTCCTCCCGTGCCACTTTTAATACAACTCAAGTGCTTGTTTACCCTTGAAGCTGCTTACTGGCATTACTTGCTACAGCCAAGTTTTATTATCTAAACGTTACATTTATCAACAGTGAATCTCATTTGAATCTCATTTACTGCCCAGATTGCCAGTCCGTCAAGATCCAGTTGCAAGGATGCCACATCCTGGATGGAAATTGGGCTGGATAGTTTTGTGGCATCTGCAAACACGGATTCATTACTTATAATATGGCTATAACCCCAGCCCCTGGGTTAAAATAAAGTAGGAAAACAGTGTCCTCCACTTAGACAGAGATGACTGGGACAAAGTGGAAGAGAGCCTCTATTTAAAACTGGTAAGCACAAGAGATAAACCAATTCAATTTAGAATTATACAGATATGGGATCCATTATCCGGAAACCTGTTATCCAAAAATCTCCCATAGACTACATTTTATCCAAAATAATCCAGATTTTTAAAATTGATTTCCTTATTCTTCATAATAATAAAACAGTACCTTGTACTTGATCCCAACTAACATATAATTAATCCTTACCGGAAGCAAAACTAGCCTTTTGGTTTTATTTAATGTTTACATGATTTTCTAGTAGAAATATCCAAATTATGGAAAGATGTTATCTAGAAAACCTTAGGTTCCAAGCGTTCTGGATAACAGGTCCCATACCTGTACACCAAACCTATCTGATAACTAAGAAATTACAATCTATGGGTAGATCCGATCATTCCAGATGCCTTTGCAGTATTGTAACAGATGCAGGCTTTAAACATTTATTATGGCTCTGCCCAGATATACAGAGATTCTGGCAACAAATCATACAATTTCTCTCTCCAACAAGTTTTTAACCAAACTACCTGCCTGCTAGGACTGGTGGGCTAACTTGTACCCAGGACAGCCAAATGCTTTACGTTAGATCAGTCACACTGCATCATCAGTCCCAAAATGGATTAAATTGATAAACTCCCATCTAGAACTATACAAACTGGCTTAATTAGCTACAGGCTGCCCAAAAAGGTCTGTAAAAATATGGGGCTTGGCTTGAGTCTTCGGCAATATATACTAACTGAAACATTTCCTCAACTGTTCCCTCTCAAATATTCTTCTAACTCTACTTTTTTTCCTCTTTTTCTCCCCCCTTTTACTGGTCATGCAGGGTGATCTATGATTAGCCCCTCAAAATCATGCACCTTACTGAAGTACAGAGTTTGTAGGGCGTACCCTCTCCAAAGTGCAAAGAGAAATGGAAGGTTTAGGGCACTCTGGAAACCACATGTAGATCAGACCAAAAGTTGTTGGTTAAAAAGTAGAAAAATCTTTATTTAAACAAGCATCTCAAGCTTTGTGCGTTTTGTGTCCCTTGGACACTTAATCACAGGTTTAACAATTACAACACAATACCAGTATTTAAAGACCCAAATACCAATGAGAGAAAAGGGGGGCGGGGCAAAATGATAATTCCAATCATGGATTTAAAGACATCATGTACCCAAATAAAAGGAAAAATATGCAAACCAGAATAAAGCAACATGAGTACAACTGTTAAATTCAAAAACACATCAAAATGTTTAGATATTAAAGAGAATCCCATATATACGCATACATATATATATATATATATATATATATATATATATATTTGTATATCTATATCTATATATACACATATACAGTACATATGCATAGAATGTCAGACATGTAAATAAGGTATCGCATAATTTACATGATGTACAATTAAATATCTCAAATGTAATGAACTTCAATAAGTACAAAAAGGACATTTTCAAAAGAATGTATAGCAGGAACCATTCAGTGATAATAGCAGGACACATCGAAATCTGAGCTCATTCCCTTCGGTAGCCTGGTGTCAAGAGTGAATATAAATCGCCACCTCTATAAGGAGTTATATTTTACAGACTGATTTCCTCTCCCTCAAATGGCACAGGGTTGTAACCATGTCACCTTTTTGCTCAAATCTGATAATGTGATATACAGGGCCTGCAGAACTTGGCCTGTTTCCCTGTGTAAGAAAATCCAGGTCCTCCCAGGAGTACCTACTCTTGGCTGTTCCCTTTCCCAAGACTTGGTCCTGACTATGATGATCATTTGAGAGTTTTCTTGCTAAAGCTCTGGCAACTAGAGGGCACCCTTGTTCTATTAAACAATTGATTAATTCCACTGGTCCATGCAGATCAGTGCAATGATTACAGATCAGTTAATGACCAGTTCATTAATTGCAACTAGGGATGCCCTGAATCCATTATTTAGTTCGGGATTCAGACAGAATTCAGCCTTATTTTTAGCAGGATTTGGCCGAATTCAAGCTCTTGGCAGAACCAAATCTGAACCCTTAAAATCAAGGGTCTTTGTCCCTTCCTTGCTCTTATTTGCATATGCAGATACAGTTCGGTATTCGGCTCAAAAAAGTGAATTCGGTGCTCTCGGGTCCCAAGCATAAAAAAGAAGAGGTGCTCGCATGAGATTAACTAATGTACTTATTAGTTGCATCTATGGGGACTTCCTTCTCCTTGAAATATTATTCAGCTGCCCTCCATGCATTTTGCTATTTTGTGAACTATATACGAAGTATCACTCCACGTCTTTATTACAAGGCAATTTTCTGTGTGCACCACTAGTATACAAACTTTAGATGGCATGAATATTATCAGTGAGCTGCTACCGGCAGAGAAGAATGGGAAACAATCATGTTACAATCATAAGGCAAGTTAGTAACCATCGCCACTTTGCAACCTTCTCTTCCCATTACTTCTGCACTGCAATCCGAAGGCCCTCGAGCCAATGGAGGAAAGAGGACAATGCATTGTGGGATATGACAATAGGGGACGGTTCCTTTATAGACACATCAGAGCCATGTCCTGTCATTTGCTGCAGAGGCGCATTATTTAGCATATTAATATTAGTACGAGACACAGAGGGGAGGGACAGGGCCCAGGATGCTCCATCAGCAATAAATCATGTGTGCTGTCATTTATACAAGTGCAAATTTACATCCTTTTCTCTGCATCTCAGCTTTGATTGTAAATTCCACCTACGTATGGAAGTGACCTCTCCCCGTGGGGGAAGCGCTGGCCCAGTGGGAACAGTGATTGGCTATTAAAATGTACCGTGACGCAAGGGACAAGGGTTCAACTCCTGGGTCAGCTTCCTACGACCTTAACAGGATATGATTCCCCGGTGCCTTGGGCTGAGAAAGTGAGTGCTGCTGGAAAAGGCTTTTGCTATATGGTAGGCAGAAGTGCTAGGGGCGCAGATAATCAGCAAAATTAAAATTTACCAGTGATTCTTTGTTTCTCAGCAAATGAGATTTATCTGTAAATTGTTTTATTTCCAGCTTCATTTATATTCCATTATTATGTTAATTACATTCACACACATTTCCCATGCCCCAATAGACTATTAGCATGACCAAGGTGCTCATTGCCCAAGGGTTACTTGTAATAATTGAGAGGCTGTATTTACTAAAACTGCCCCACATGCCCAGAAGCATTGCACAGTGGGAAAATAAAGGCAACAGTGTGACACTGTGTGAGATGCCCTGATACAAATACCCACTATTCCCCTAAATGGGTGTCACTCATGTATGCTAATGGATAATATACCCAAGCTGTCAATTATAAGGATATTACTGAGGGGTTCTTTGACCATATAAAAGCACATGGCTGAGTTATACAGTGAACTGAGTATCATTTTTATTATAAGGGATAATGTACCACCTACTGTAAATTATAGTAGATGTCACTGAGGGGTTCTGTGACCATATAAAGGAATAAGGCTGCAAGCTGAGTAATATAGGGAACTTGGAGTATCACTCATGCATTATAAGGGATAATGTACCCCCTACTGTAAATTATAAGGAGAATATAAGTCACTGAGGGTTTCTGTGACCATATAAAGGCACAAGGCTGCAGGCTGAGTTATACAAGGAACTCTGAATATCACTCACGTATAATAAGGGATAATGTACCCCCTACTGTAAATTATAAGTAGAATATAAGTCACTGAGGGGTTCTGTGACCATATAAAGGCACAGGGCTGCAGGCTGAGTTATACTGGGAACTCTGAGTATCACTCATGTAGTATAAGGGAAAATATACCCCCTACTGTAAATTATACAGGCTGTTAAAGGGGTGGTTTACCTTTGATTTAACTTTTAGTATGATGTAGAGAATTATATTCTGAGACAATTTGCAATTGGTTTTCATTTTTTATTATTTGTGGATTTTGATTTATTTGCTTTTTATTCAGCAGCTCTCCAGTTTGCAATTTCAGCAAGATGGTTGCTGTGGTCCAAATTACCCTAGCAACCATGCATTGTTTTGAATAAGAGACTGGAATATGAATAGGAGAGGACCTTACTAGAAAGATGAGAAATACAAATTAGCAATAACATAAATTTGTAGCCTCGCAGAGCATTTGCTTTTTATATGGGGTCAGGGACGCCCATTTGAAAGCTGGAAAGAGTCAGAAAAAAATAAAAATAAATAATTATAAAACTATAAATAATGAAAACCAATGGAAACGTTGCCAAATTAGTCATACTATAACATACTAAAATTTACTTAAAGGAGAACCACCCCTTTAATAACTGAGTGTCTCCCATACACAGGTAACAGTTTCATATAAAAATATTTTATATTGAATATGGGTGGATGGTGTAGATCAGTGGTCCCCACACTTTTTTGCCCCAGGGACCGGTGTAAAGCCAGAATTTTTTGCAAGGACTGGGGGGGCATCAACTGCGCACACCCTGCCAATTTCTGGCGCACCAGCGTCAAATTTTGTGGGTCCATGTCAAATTCAGTCCGTCCATGTCAAATGTGGACTCGACTTGGCGGCCCACTTCAGGTATGTCCGCGGTTGGGGACCCCTGGTGTAGATGACAAGGGGGCCATGAACAAGTAAAGCACTAGGTGTCACTGTAGATTCACTATTATTTTGATTCTATAAGAACAAATTAGAAATGCTAAAGGTAGAAATTAAATAGAATGGAGGGATATCTGTGTATATAAATAATAGAAATGAAATTTCTGCTTTAGTCGATGACAGTGATGTTATGCAACAAGATCCATATTTCTCAGGCCACTTGTAACCCCTCAAGTGTCAATTTTTGTGTCAGTTTTAGTTTCACAGAAAAGTTACATTTTATGCCCTGAACAACTGATTTATTTTTTCAGATACAAAACTCCCTCAAAACAAACAGAAATCTATATACCCTAGTGCTGATTTACAGGACCCACCATTCTTCACTAGTCCATGCCCATAGTAAACCCAAACCCTTCCAAAAGCCAGATCCCATATGGGGTCTGTGTGCCAAAAAACTGTGCCAGGTAAAACACAGCACTAGGAACTATATACCCAAAAGTCATCAATACAATTGGCTTCCTGCAAACTGCTGGGAGTTAGACTGCTAAAAGTCAGATATATGATTACTGGGCCCAAGAGTAGTTGTATAGTTGCTGAGTAAATGTAAATTATTTATATCAAGGCTGTTACACATTCAGATTTCCAACTACTACCAGGGCCGGATTTACATAGAGGGCGCCCCTAGGCCCACTGCCGTTCGTCGCCCCTGTCCCCTCCCCTTTATTCGTGCAAATTATGATCATCAATGGGGAAATTTAAAAAATGATTGTATTTCCAGCACTTTCCCAGTGTTTTTGAACCAATGTGGGTGTGGTTAGGCAGCATGTTGCCCTCCCTAAAATCCTGCCGCCCTAGGCCCGGGCCTAGGTGGCCTTTCCACAAATCCGGGCCTGACTACTACTCTCAGCCTCCAATGCATTACAGTTAATGAGTACCACACCAAGGCATTACTAAGGACAGCCCCAAAGGAACTGATAATAGTAAGGAAAAGCAGAACCGAACAAAATGCAGGTATATTTATTTAGCAGCTATAATGGCTGTGGCGCAGTACAACTGGACAAATGGGGAAAAGAGAACATGCAACAAGCACAATAGATACAAAAACATAAGGTTAAGATTAAAGGGGAAATACAGTTATTGTATACTGTCCCCCTGGATTTAAATGATTTTTCCTCCTATGCCTTAATCTAGTATGAAATCCTCTTTTTGCTATGAGTAGTCGCCCTGCTGGATAAAAATGCCCTCTTTCCTGTTAAACTGACATTCATTCCCAACAAACCTAACTGCATAAAGGACAACCAGCCACTTGAAACTTGACTCTATCCCTATATATTAGGTACCTATCTAGCTCTACCAATCTCTATTTCTGTAGGGGAACTGAAAGCAGAGCAGGCAGTAACCCCTCCATCAATTTCTCCTTATCTCTGTCCTCGTACAAGGCCACCATCAGAATTTGTGGGGGCCCCGTACAACTAAATTTTCTGGGCCATCCCTGCAAGTAAAAAAACCCATTGGTGTAGTGGCCCCCCTACAAGTTAAAAAAAACATTGGTGGCCAGGGACCGGTACAAGTAAAAAAAACCCTTGGTGGCCAGCTACCCCCCAAATTAAAAAAAACATCAGCAGCCAGGGCCCCCCAAGTTAAAAAAAATGAGTGCCCAAGGGTTTAAAAAATTTTTGATGTTCGGGATGGCTTGGCTCCTACTTCAGCACACCTTGACTTCTACTTCAGCAGCTCAAGGGGGCCTAGGTCAATCCAGGAAATGTAGCACGGCCGGTCCACCTTAAAGGAATTGTTCAGTGTAAAAATAAAAACTGGGTAAATAGATAGGCTGTGCAAAATAAAAAATGTTTCTAATATAGTTAGTTTGGCAAAAATTTAATGTATAAACGCTGGAGTGACTGGATGTGTAACATAATAGCCAGAACACTACTTCCTGCTTTTCAGCTCTCTTGGTTTACACTGACTGGTTACCAGGCAGTAACCAATCAGAGACTTGAGTCTGAGCTGAATGCTGAGAATCAATTGCAAACTCATTGAACAGTTATGTCCCATGTGCCCCCCCTTAAAGTCACTAACTTTAACTATAACTCAAGAGTTATAGAGCTGAAAAAACACAGTTTTTATTTTCACACTGAACTGTTCCTTTAACATATAAAAGCCATCAGGCCCGGGACAATTGTCCCCCCAGTGCCCCCCTGATGGCGACCCTGTTCCGATATAATATGTACCTATCTAATGCTACCAATCCCTATTTCTGTAGGAGAATTGAGAGCAGAGCAGACTAGCTCTTCCAACACTTTCCCCTTGTCTCTATATATTAGGTACCTATTTAGTGCTACCAATCCCTATTCCTGCAGGGGAAATAAGAGCAGAGCAGACAGTAACCATGAGGGGAAGGGATATGTACCACTAAGACTTGATGAAGTTGGTTATGGTAGATATGCAGGAATCTGATGTGCAATGATTGATGGATGATGCACCCCCTCCTGTCCCTCCATGTCTATTTACCTGTTTTCCATTCCCCGGATCAATGGATAAAGAGTGCTCCCCCTCAACCATCTCTGTGAAAAATGGAATCAAGTTCAATAGGTCGCCTCGCTGCCTCTTTGTTCCACTTTCCACAGCCAAACAATGGGACAAAAACCATAAGCAGCTCCTTGGTACAAGGGCCCCCGTTATGAGAATGGCCCCTCAGCTCATGTGAACAGCTTTTCTCTTTCTTTTCCAACTTCTAATGGAGCCATTTTTAGCCTGTGGAGAATAAGATACCTATTCTCTGGGGGGCGCCGGTGGGAGGTCTTTCCCTATTACTAGTAAAGGGACAATTAATTCGTTTGGTGCTTGGGCTGGAGGGACAAGCCAAGACCCCCCCCCCTTTGTGACTGGATTAACTTTGTAAGAAAAGGTTTTAAATATTTAGTAAATATAAACACCTCCATGCAATGTCTGCTGGGAAAACAAGGGCCCCTGTGGGTATGTGTATGGAGGGAGAATAATTACCCCCCATTACAATATCATTATTCTGATAAAACTTAATTTATTCCTAGATCTCTGGCACTGCCATGTGACTGTGTTGTTATAGAGGCTCATTAATGTAGGGCAGGTGCCAATGCCACGTGCCAGTTTGTACAGGAGTCCTGTACTTAACATCTGCCTTAGATGCCATAGCTGCACCCATAGGTACTCTAACTATCCCTTATAAATAACATTCTAGTAAGGGGCACTCATGGATCGGGGATCACCAACTCCTTGTACGTTGCTCCCAGTGGCCTCAAAGCAGTTTTAGTTGCATAAAAACCAAGTGTACTGCCAAACAAAGCCTTGTGTAGGCTACCAGTCACATAGGGGGTCACCAATAGCCAATCACAGGCCTTATTTGGCACCTCCAGGAACAGTTTTCATGCCTGTGAATGTGGCTCACTGGTAAAAAAGGTTGGGAACCCCTAGAATAAAGGATACATGTACAAGCATGAATGAATTTTGTTACAACAGCGCCACTTTCAGGAGAAAGAAAGAGGGCTGGTCTGATGTTACAAACCTTTCTGAAATCTTTCCCAACCAGAAGGACATCAGACCAGCCCTCTTTCTTTCTCCTGACAACTTCCTTGACTAGTTGGTGATCAGAATGGCTGGAAAATTACCAGCAGGTGGCACTATGGTAATAAAATTCCTTCATGTTAATAGTACATGTATCCTTTAATATCTTGGAATAAAAAATAATAATAATGACTGTACATTGCAAAAGTGCTTAAATCTGTATCCTTTAATGCTTTACTCTATTTTATTTTTGTTCTATATTTTTAATTTGCTGGTATTTATATAGCACTAACACATTTCTGCAGCACTGTATAGGCATCATACATCATTCCCATCAGTCCCGTCCCAATGGAGTTTACAATCTATCACATTCTCAAACACTTGAGCGACTTTTATCAGGAGCCAAACCTGCCTGAGAGGAATCCCACACAGTCACAATCCATTCAGTTGAATCTTTACGGTCCAAGCCCCCCTTTTTGAGCAGAGTCCCTTTTAATATTACTCTCAATCGCCTGTCTTCCTATTTACACTTCCTCCTAAAATACCTTTCCTCCTGCCAGTCAAACAAATGACTGGTTGCTTGGGGCTGTGGGATTTTAGCAACCAAACAGGAGATGTAATGCCAAAGCTGAAATGTGTCTAAGATAGCCACTGTTTCCATCATGCTACAAGATGAGTGGTAGTTGAACTGTAAAGAGAAATAAAACACATTTTCTCAAGCACAAGCAACAGCTGCCTCCCTTGTAGCTCCTCTGCTAACCCCTCACATACAGACATCTACCATGTGCTGAGTGTGTTTAACATTCAGCAGGTGACACTTGTATGTATTACACGCGGATTGGGTTTCTTTTGATTAGGAACTTGTTTGATTTCCCCCCTATTGTGAGTGTCGCACAAACATCTCCCTTGTTCTTTCAAGGGGGAAAAAGTATTTTGGTCCCTTGCTCAGCCGCCATGTCGCACGTTTCAGCTTGAGTGCCCTCGCTGAGGGTGGCTGGAGATGGAAACATGGACGCGGGCGAGACAGTCGAGCAAAGCCTGCCCAGGCCAAATTAAGAGGTAACTTCGTTCTGCACCACCACTGTTGCCTTATTGTCCCTCAGAGCTTTGGGGATCAGCAGCCTTTTTCATTTGCAAACCAAGTGCCCAACTGATTTGCCTGAGGGCTCCATTCATCCCAAGAGCAGCGCATTGTTCAGGTTATTCATTTGAGCTGCGTGTGTGTCCCCCACTAAGCTCCACTGAATGCTGTGTCATGGTGGGTTTATGGGACGATCTGCAGCACCGGGAGCTCTCCAGCGCCCATTGACTTCTTAAGACCGAACAAAAACTTGTTTAACGCATTTCCATTCTCTGATGGGTTCCCATCCATGTGCGCACCACCATCAGATACATATAAATCATGTTAGGTAACTTAGAGAATCAGCTCTGTGGGTCAAAGATCCAAATGTCGATACAAATGAGTAATAGTTGGTCATACACCTGTAAAGCCACTCTTATTGGCAGATTGGTTGGATATTGGGCAATATAAGCCAGCGTAGTGAAGTCCAAAGTGATTGCAGTGGACCAAATTACTTAGATGGCCTGCTAGCTGGTAAGAGGTTTGCTTGACCCACTGTAAAATATACTAAAGGAACAGTTCAGTGTAAAAATAAAACTGGTTAGATAGGCTGTGTAAAATAAAAATGCTTTCAATATAGTTAGCCAAAAATGTAATCTATAAGGGTTGGCGTGAACAGACAGATAGTCTAATGTAACACAACTTAAGGTGGCCATACATGGATAGATCCGCTCGTTTGGCGATATCGCCAAACGAGCGGATCTCCCTCCGATATGCCCACCTTGAGGTGGGCAATATCGGGCTGATCCGATCGTGGGCCCTAGGGCCCAACGATCGGATCCTAGCGTTTCGCAAACGGGCGGTCGGATCGCGGGACCGCATCAACGAACAGATGCGGCCGCCATCCGACGGGATTTTTAACCCCATCCGATCGAGATCTGGCCGACTTTCGGCCAGATCTCGATCGGGGAAGCCCGTCGGGGGCCCCCATACACGGGCCAATAAGCTGCCGACTCGGTCTGTCGGCAGCTTTTATCGGCCCGTGTATGGCCAACTTTTACTCCTTTGCAGCTCTCTAACATCTTATTAGTCAGCGATTTAAAGGGAGGCCACATGACAAAGGAGGGGAATGGCTGGCCAAGTTGGGATATATATGTGTGTATATATATATGCCATCTAAGTATATATATATAGTGCCAGTGTGAATTAGATAAATTAAAAAGAAGAAAAACCAAGTTGATAAAAGGAATTGAAGGGCTCAGTTATGGGGGAAAGGCTGGCCAAGTTGGGATTGGCTACACTGGAGAAGAAGCAGTTGAAGGAGAAGGAAAGCTACGGAGGCATTTTATTGCCAATATATTAGCTGCAATAGTGCAAGCTAGAATGCTATATTTATTCTGTAGAATGTTTTACCATACCTGAGTAAAAAGCTCTAGAAACTCTCTGTTTGTTTAGGATAGGAGCTGCAGTATTAACATGGTGTGACATCACTTCCTGCCTGAGTCTCTCCCTGCTCTGGGCTCAGATTACAGTAGAGAAGGGAGGGGTGGGGGAAGAGGAGCAAACTGAGCATGCTCTTGCCCAGGGCAATGAGGTTTAAGCTGAAGGCAGGAAGTCTGATACAGAAGCCCATGTGTACACAATAGAAGGAAATAAATGCAATGTTTCTTTTGACAGGGGACTCAGAGCAGCACTACTTTGGGGGTTTACTGGTATATTTAGATTGACCTTTCTGATAAGGCTTACTTAGTTTTAACCTTTCCTTCGCCTTTGAGTGGGGATATGATCATTATACTGTATATAAATATATAAGGGGATCATAACATAAAGTTAACAAATTATCAGTTCCATAAATAAATTATCTATCTATAGCAATTGAAAAGCTAACACAATACATTCTGATTAAATAAAGGTAAAAAGATAAAAAAAGATTAAAATAACGACTTTCCAAATAAGATAATAGAAAGTACAAAGTTTTATCCGCTCTGCTGTTCTGCACTGTATTAAAATTGAAAGGAGATGAGTAGGCAAGTCCCACTGAACCTATAAGTTATCCACGTTTGGATGATCAGTTTCTCATTTGTAAAGCACTGGTGCTTTATTTACCAGTAGATCCTTCCAGCAAATACAAGGGTATCCACTGAGGTGCACTGCTGGTTTTGAAAACAAAGTAGCAGTAGTCAACTTTCTTCTAGTCAACTCTTCATTTCCCAAAAATGCCTTGCACACTCCGGTTACAGGCCTATTAATCACAGAACATTACAATACCTGATTGGTATGAAAGAGTATTATCTCTAATCTATCTCCCATAATAATACAGATATACAGATAGGGAATGTTCTGGTGACACCCTCATTCTGTAGATATGAAACCATGCGAGTATATCACCCTTTAATCAGGCTCATCTTAATGATTCCCTAAATCTCCCCCTTAGGGGCAAGGTGCTGCGCATAAGATTCCCTGCAGGTGTGAAACATGCGCTAAATAAACACATTATCGCAGGGTGAGGATGAACGTGGAACTGAAGCTTCTGAACAAATCCAAAGTGACTGTATGAATAAAAATCCTGTTTTTCTTTCATTTCATTTGTTTCTTTGTTTCTCTTCTGCCAGTAAGGCCCCTTCTCAGCTCATTAGCAACTAATTCCCCTGCAGATGTGGCGCTGGATAATAGCAGTCATGGCACATTTACCACAGGCAAGTTCCTGTGAGTACAATGGTGTAGGTTCTGTGAGGTGCCATTACGAGTGGATCCATGCTCTAGTGACTGTGCGTGTAACACGTCTGGATAAGCACAAGCCAGGTGCTACTCCCAGCAGGCCCCAACAAGTGCCAATTTGTTCCTAGTAAGGGAGGTTTGTTCAGTGTTTCAACCCATCACCCCAGTGCCACCCATAACTATAAGCCCCTCACATAGGCCTTCATCTCTATTTAATAACAGGATTAAAGGGAGCACTACCATCAATATACTCTCTCCAATTGCGCCTTGTTTGAAGGAGCATCTAAGCGTACTTCCTTGGATGTGCTCTCTCGTGCTTGTGGGTATAAATCCTATCTTATACCCATTGTAAGCAGCAGTCCTGCCCTGCTTTATGGCTGAGATTCTAGCTATCTGTATAATAGAGCATTCTGTCACAGTGGCACAAATGCTATCTGATACCCGTTGTAAGCAGCAGTCCTGCCCTGCTTTATGGCTGTGACCAGCTATCTTCTTAACAAAGCATTTTCGCCAACTCACCTTCTCCTCTGTGTGGGCAAAGTACATCTCTGGTTATTTAATCTGTAAGTACTGCTTAATTTACCCTCTGTATTTGCAGGGTACATCTATGGGTATTTATTCTGTATGTACAACATTACCCATTTGGTCCCTATGATGAAGTATACAAGGCCAAAGTATAAGAGAGCAAGTTAGAGAGGTAAGTAAGGACAACTCCTCTTTCTCCAAGCCCCTCTGGCACTGAGGTCCAAACATCTGAGAAAAATAAACAAGGCAAGTGCCTCGTCCCACATCAGTGAAAACATGAGTATCTCGTGAGCTGGTTCCCCTCACCTTTCTTCCCAATCCCTGGGGTCACACCCCTCTTTGACAACAGACAAGAATAAATCCCTGTTAAGCCGAAGGCAGCACTTAAATCTCTTCAGTTATTTTTTATTTAAGCTTTTTCTCTGGAATTCAATGAAAAGCCTTTATTAAAATGCTAATGCGCAGCGCACAGAAACAAAGACTTTGTCAATGTGATACTGAGGGTCCCCAAAGAGGAGATTTAAGGACTGGACTCTTGACCACAGAATCTCAAGGGTTTAGTGAATTCATACTTAATATCTCAGCTGGGTAATTTCCCATACTCCAGTGATTATTCCTCCATTGACAGGAAAGCTTTCCCTACATTTTAAGGCTACACACTGACACATGAAGCGTTGCGATGTCACAGAAGTAAAATCCCACAAATAAGAAAATACACTAATTTTTCACTTTGTTGAAGGCAAAAATAAACAGGTCTCTGAAAATTCATAAGGCTTTGGGCTCTCCATGAGATTTTCCTAACAAAGGGTTTGTAATTGGCCTTGCAGCTGGTGATTATTTATAAGGGGATTTGGGGCAGATAGAATCTGGTCTCGCTTTGCAAGCTCTGTAGAGTCTCAGAGGCCTGGGAAGTGCTCGGAAAGCTTCTCGTTTGTCAATGAATGGGCAGCTGTCTAGTAAGGTTATTCTAAACTTGACCCGGTGACACACAACACAGGGATCTGTTTTTGGATTCTAAACAAAATAACATTATACGGAGAAACAAAGGAGAGTGGGTTTTTGGAAGGGGATGACATTTTAAATAGCTGTGATTATAATTTGAACTATTCTTGTCCCTTAGAAATTCCATGGGTCTAAATTTTATGGAAACATTTGTCTTTTCAAATATCCAGCGGCACAACCAAGCTCCATGCTTATTGATCAGTTAGAAAAAGGTTTCTCTCTTTAATTATCAGAGATACTTTGTTGTGTCTTACAGCGTGTCAGTGCAGAAATGAAAGGGGAAATATCAACAGAAATGTTTCTTGTTAAAGAATTAGTAATTGGCATTCAGAACCTTTCAATTAATATATATACCCTGTTTTCCTAAAATTACAGATTTGGTCTTTGCAGAGCATTCATATCTCTGTTAATCTTCTTATAATAATTGGATCAGGCTTGATTTGTGGCGAGGCCACATAGGCCCAGGCCTAGGGCTGCAAAGTATTAGGTGCAGCATGCCCCTAAAGTAAAGTGTTTTATTACAGGGGGGTTCTTTAATGCTATATTAAACTGCAAAGTAAATGATTTAGAAGGGGAACTCAGAGTAAGTGTCCCTTACTTTTATATAGATATAAAAAGTGTTTTATACCAGTAAGTTCTAAGTACAGGAAATCCACATTGTAAAAGCTGTGATTGTGCAACTATTTTTATTCTTTCCTGATAATTTTAAGAGAAATGTTATCAAATAATCGATTGGTGGAGTGGGTTTCATAATAATGTCTGATTAGCACTGTTAACTGTTCACCTGAGGATATATTGAGAATATTTTAATAAACCTGGGAATTGATTTTTTTATTATAAATGTATGGTGTTCTGATATAAAGGGGCGCTAACCTGGTAAATGGCACATTGTATTTTTTGAGTTTGTATATATTCTATTGAATTCGTTATTATCACTGGTCAGTTACGGTTTATCTGGAACTGTGCAACTACGGGAGAATGCTCTGTTATACAGATAGATATAATCTCAGTCATAAAGCAGGAAAATGGGAATCATATAGGATTTTTAAGTTAAAATTTATCTGTATACAACAATTACTTTTGAATCTAAACAAAAACAATATTCAGACCATTTCCAAGCTGATTTCACCAGCAGTTATCAAAGTCATTTGGTTTGCAAAAACGTAATCATCGCCATACATCAAACCTTCCCAGAGTCCTACCTTTGTTCATGAAAAAGGGATTTGCTGCCCACCCTCCACCTTCACAAACCTGGCCTCACAGTCCAAAATTCTGCTTCCTATTAGTATTCCATAACTTCATCCCTTACCTTTTTTGCTTACACAAAACTTTGCACTCTCCCAGGCCAAGATATATATTTTGCGGTGACAAACTAACTGCTAAAAAAAGGATGAACTGCTGGTGTTTCTTGGTCTGTTTCTCTATCCCTTTTTTCACTTATGCCTTGACTCAATTTTCAGTATAAAAAGAAAGACAATTTCAAATATCACAAACATTACTAACATAACCAGCAAGATGGCTATATATACACACACCTCCTTTTGGATCCATTTAGACATCACTGCTTGATTACTTTTCCTTCAGTAAACCCAAATCAGCCACCACAGACTTCATTATTTGGTCAATAATAACATCCTCCTTGTTTTGCTAAGGTATCTTCTACAGTGGAATTGCCATGGGTGGTACTTCATCATAGATATTACCATGTACATGATTCCTTTACCCAAGGGGTGTGGGACAGACAAAGTACTTAAGGCCAGCATAGCACAGTTGTTTGATGTAGTGCAGTTCCTCAAAAGCATCAGTCCGAGCTCAAGATGTGGTGAAAGATGACAAACATGCACCCTGACTTCCTTCACACTACCGCCTTCCACCAAATCTCCCCCCAGAGGCAATACCCAATGTCTGATACAACATTCAGTGGATCCAAATAAAGCCACAGGATATAGCATACTCAAACCTCCCTCTTTCCTCTGCAGGCATGTGACCCCCCTGTTATAGAATTAAATGTGCACCCCCCCCCAGAATAATTGGAAGAGATGGCTGTGGATCTGAAAATAAAGAGCTTCAGGCAGCGGATACATGTAGGAAACAAACTAAATGAGAGGGACCAGGTAAGTCTTCATGAGCTTTACCCTTATTCTGTAGGACAGCTTCTAACTGATTGCGTGATCTCAGCAATCAAAGGCTTCAGCAGTCAAAGTCCAAATTGGTTACATCAGGGCTTTGGGGTTGCCTCCAGGAAGGAAGAAGTCCTCCCCTTATTCAAAGCCTTGGCCCAGAACAAAGAAGTGAAATAGCCTTTCATGAGGAGCCTTTCAAGGGAGGATGCCCTCCCTTGAAGTTTGTAACCCATTCTTAGGATCGATCAGACTGATGACAAGCTTCCGCCCAACATTCTCTCTGCAGTTTAAAAAGGGGTCCTGTGAGTGAAAATTTCCTTAGTCCCTTTCCTGCACAAGAGGTTTGTAGAAGCTATTGTGGCATTCTCTGATTTGGGCTTTCAGCTGGGTAATTTTTGTTATCACCACCCTATCCAAAAAAGAGGACTCCAACTTCTTTAAGAGAGTTAGGTACTTCTTATACTTGTTATCCTCTCGATGTACAGGTAGCTTTCAGAAGAAAACCCAGATGAGCACTTGGTGTTTTTCCAATACAAAGTCACAGAATCATAAAAGTTAACTCAATGCGACTGCTCCTTTCCACAGATCAGTAGGTATGAGGCAATGCACTCTAATACTGAGGCCACCTCAAACAGTATCCTAGCCAAACAGCCACCCAAACATTAACAAAATAAATCAAAACTGTACAATGCATCATGATTATTTTTAATGTTTTGGTTTCTGGCTTAGTCATTGGTATGACAAATTATGCCAAAAATTGTCTGATATGGCTGATATGACATGTTGTGAAAACCACATTCCATCCAATAATACAGTCATATGAAAAAGTTTAGGAACCCTTTTAATTCTTTGGAGTTTTGTTTATCATTGGCAAAGTACCAACTTCCTTTTAATATATAACTTGCCTTATGGAAACAGTAGTATTTCAGCAGTGACAAAGTTTATTGGATTAACAGAAAATATGCAATATGCATCATAACAAAATTAGACAGGTGCTTAATTTGGGCAGAGATATTACATCAATACTTAGTTGAGCCTCCTTTTGCAATTGTAACAGCCTCTAGATGCCTCCTAAAGCCTGTGCTGAGTGTCTGGATTCTGGATGGCGGTGTTTTTGATCATTCTGCCATACTAAATCTCTCTAGTTCAGTTAAATTGGATGGCTGCTGGGCATGGACAGCCTGCTTCAAATCATCCCATAGATTTTTTTATGATATTCAAGTTGGCGGAATGTGACGGCCATTCCAGAATATTGTACTTCTCCCTCTGCTTAAATTCCTTTGTAGACTTGGAAGTCTGTTTAGGGTCTTTGTCTTGTTGGAATATCTAACCCCTGCGTAACGTCAACTTTGTGACTGATGCTTGAACATTATCCTGAAGAATTTGTTGATATTGGGTTGAATTAATCTGACCCTCGACCTTAACAAAGGCCCCAGTCCCTGAACTAGCCACACAGCCCCACAGCATGATGGAACCTCCACCAACTTTGACAGTAGGTAGCAGGTGTTTTTCTTCCGCCATGCAAATTGCTTTATGTTATGACCAAACAACTCAATTTTTATCTCATCAGTCCAAAGCACTTTGTTCCAAAATGACTGTGGCTTGTCTAAATGAGCTTTTGCATACAACAAGTGACTCTGTTTATGGCGAGTACAGAAAGGGCTTCTTTCTCATCACCCTGCCATACAGATGCTCTTTGTGCAAATTGGGCTGTAAGATGTACTTGCAGGTCTTTGGAGGTGATCTTTCGGTTGTCTGTAATGATTTTCACAATCCTCTGCATATGCCGCTCCTGTCTTTTTCTTGGCCTGCCCGACCTGGGTTTTACAGCAACTGTGCATGTGGCCTTCCATTTCCTGATTACATTCCTCACAGTTGAAACGGACAGTTTAAACCTCTGAAATAGCTTTTTGTAGCCTTCCCCTAAACCATGATACTGATCAATCTTTGTTTTCAGATCTTTTGAGAGTTGCTTTGATGATCCCATGCTGTCACTCTTCAGAGGAGAGTCAAACAGAAGCACAACTTGCAATTGGCCACCTTAAATACATTTACTCATTACTGGACACACCTGCCTATGAAGTTCTTAGGCTTAACAAGCTAATCTAACCAATTTGGTGTTGCCAGTAATCAGTATTGCGCAGTTACATGCATTCAAATTAACAAAATTACAAGGGTACCCAAATGTTTGCAGCCAGTTTTTCACATTTGATTTAATTCACATACAACTGATTACTGCTTCACTAAAAATCTTTGTTCATAAAACACCCCAGTACTCAGATGTTCCTGGGAAATGAAAGACATACCACTGTTATCTTTTTTGTTGCAAGTTGAGTAAATTATTATTCAGGCCGAGAGGGGGTCCCAAAC